>NC_090448.1:778221794-778525504 GCF_031143425.1 Pleurodeles waltl | reverse complement strand
GGATGTGGAGACAGGGGCTCAGGGTATAGGGTTAAAGATTTGTGGTATTGCATTAAGGATTTGAAGTATAGGCATTGGGCATTAAGGTCTTAGGAGTTAAAGGTTATGAATTTAAGACTAAGGGTGTAAAGGTTTGTGCATGGAGGTTTAGATTTCCAGGTATAAGGTTATGGGCTTGTGGTATAGAGGTTAAGGGTTTGAGGCATAGGGTATAGGGGCCAGGGATTTTGAGTTAGGGATTACTGGTATAGGGTCAAGTGTATGGGGTTTAGGATAAAGGATTAGAATCTAGGGTTAAGGGTTTCTGGACCAGCGTTAAGGGTTTGAGGTAAGATTTAATGATTTGAGGTATGGGGTTAAGGGTTGTGGTAGAGGTAGAGGTATATGACTGAGCTCAAGGACAAATGTATACGTGTAGACAATAGTTTTGTGCACATGGTTAAGGATTTGGGGATATGATTAAGGATTTGGGGTATACTGTTTAAGAGTAGTGGGGTAAGGATATTGGGTAATGGTTAATCTATAGGATAAATGGGTAGGGTGTATTCTAATGGATATAGGGTTAAGGGTTAATGTTATAGGGAGCAAATGTTACAACTCTGTAGTTTAAGGTTATGGGGACTTGCCTAGAATGAATGGTTTGGGGTTTAAGGGTAAGGCAGTCACAGCTCCGCTTATGTGCTTCTCCCAGCCATGGCACTGGGAGCCTGCTTCACCTCAGTGCATCCTCATTTATGAAACACTGTAGTGTTACTGCTAAAAGTATCCTGGATTGCTAAAGATTTCCACCCTGTGGTGCCCAAAGCGATACAACAATCAGCTTGTCCACACTCCCTTTCCCAACTTGTCCAAAAGTTTTGAATGTGCAGGGTGAAAAAGCAAGAATCTAAAAACTAAGGGCCTGATTTAGAACTTGGTGGAGGGGTTATTCTGTCACAACAGTGACGGAGATCCCATCTGCAGAAATCTAAATCCTATTGGATATAATTGGATTTAGATTTCGGCAGACAGGACATCTATCACTGTTGTGCCGAGTAACCCATTCACCAAGTTTTAAATCAGGCTCTAAGTCAAAAATCAGCATTAATCCTTTTATGTCTGGTCCATGCTGATGCACTGTGCTGTCTCCAGTTCTTAGCTTCCTGCCTGAGTACTTGAGGTGGGAACACCAGATAGAGCGCAAACAGCTAACGAGTTAAAGGTAGTCCCCCTAAATTATTTGTGGCCTCGACTAGAAAAACAATAACATACTATTTATATTAAACAGTGCTTAATTTGTAAATAAAAACGTGCCGGTGCCCAAAGCCCTCCTCTTAAACACACAGCTGCTGCAATTAAATGTGGGAGCACCGAGTACTGAGGCAGCGTAATCCTGAAGCAATCGGGCCTCTTCAATCCATTTACAGCCACTCCCTGCCCCTTTGGTTTACTCTTGCAGCTTTCTGCTTTTTCCCATTGTGACACCTTTTCGATTTTCTCTTCCTCCATCTTTTCCATATGTGTATTTTGCTTGCAGTAAATGTTTGAGGCAGAAAAATAAGCGCTGGCCCTCAAAAATAAGTGCTGGTACTCTGCACCGGAACAACAAGCACAAATTAAGCACTGATATCAAAGTTGCAAAATGTATTTTAACCACAGAGTCAGTTGATAATATAAAAGCAAGATGGCAATTTTTAAGCATAAATAGTAGATGTGAAAACACACTCTTTCACCATGATAAATATGATTAACCCTTGTGAGAGAAAGCTATATGTTTGGTATCATATACAGTGATAGCTATTTTGAACTCAATACTAAGAAAAATGCAGTGGAAACAGGTAAGTCCTATGTATGTTGAGTATTGCCGTAGCTTCCATGTGCCTTAATGGTCATTAAAAAAAAAAGTCCAAGAAGGGGACCTCTGAGAAGGAAAAAATAATAGAATAATATACATAATTAAATATTTTCTTTCTGGATCCAATGATTGGTGTGCGGTGGCAGTCCTGCTTCAATATGCCTGTGTTTCAACCATGGGGCTGGGTGCATGGGTCTTCAGCAGGATGGGGGCCCATAATTATCTAAACGAACAGGACGTGTTCTTGGAGTAAGCAATTGTAGAGGGTGCTAGTGCTTTGCTAGGAAAGTTGATGATCCAAAAATGCTTCTAAAACCTGTGTGAATGGCTGTTTCAACGCACTAGTAATTCAAGTGGATCTCAATGGTGCAGATTTGGATTGGAGTGAATATGGGGCTCAATTTAGGATGATTTGGCATCCCAGCTGCGAGCACATTGTCATATTGGTGTGTCAGGGTTAATCGAGGACTCTGCTGAAAGTGACTCTTTATAGAATGATAATGCTGTATCCTTAATGGCTTGCATTACAAAGTGAGACAGGGAGTGAGCATGTAAGTGAAGCATGTGACTGTGTCAGTGAGACAGTGTGAGAGTTGGACAGTGTGTCTGTGATACACTGAGCATTTGAGTGAGACTGAGTGAGATTGCAAAACTGTGAGTGACAGTGTGTGAATGAGACTGTGTAAGTAAAACCGTCTGAGTGCAGCACTTCTGTGAATACGTGAGTGAGATGGAGAGTGAAGCACGTGAGTAAAACACCTTGTGAGGATGAGTGTGAGACAGGGTGTTAATGAGTGCGTTAGTGAAAAAATAAAGCAGTGTGTGAGCATATGCGTAAAACAGTGTCGCTACACGTGGAATGCTGTGTGGTACAGTGCGAGAGTGCACTAAGGTGGGGCTGGGCCTCGTTAAGGATAGGAGGGCTTCTGTGGCGCTGAGTAAGCATATGTAAGCAAAGGAAAAACCTCTAACCACCAATTCAAAAATCAAAATTGTTCTTCTGGGGATTGCAGATTAGCCAAAGCCTTGATTTTATGTTGTCGTTTCATTGTGTGGTAGATAAACATTTTGTACTTTTTTTAAAATAATAGGAAGTAAATATTTCCAGTGTAGGTTTTTCTTGGTTTAGGGTGGCATCCCTGGTAACACGCCAGCGGAGGTAATTATTGGCAAATTGGCAACTATGGCAAAATTCTGTCTGGCACTGCATATTGGAGGTGACCCTCGGTATAAGAAAGGGCAAATATGTCAGAAAGATGAAGGAATAGATAAGATGCATCTAGGAGACAATGCTGACCTTCGTGTACTGGAGGTACATTTTGACAAATAGGTCACGTGTGGTATATGAACAGCACCACTGGTAATTCTTGGCTTAAAGAAGGTACCCATGAATTGTGTGGGGGGTGGGAGGGTGCGTTGAATGCAACAGAGTTGCCTCCCCTCTTGTTTTGCCTAAGCCCAGAGTCATTTGCCACCCCAATAAAGAATGGTATGGATATATTTGGGCCAGACAATTATAAAACATTCCTATTTGATGATGAAGTACTGCTAGTACTGTTGCTGTGGCCTAGTCCATAAGCCTTCTTTGTAGTAAAGATATGACAAGGGCATTGAGTGCAGTTGCTGAGGGCATGAACAGCCAGCTCCTCTTAGTAATGGGGCCACTAGACTGGTGTCGTCTCTTAGGGGTGGGTGTGTGTTTGTGCTTTGATAGGTCAGCCCTTTTAGGAGAGCGGGCAGTACAATGTCTGTCCTTAGGATACCACACCTGCCTCCCCTCAGTCCTTCCTCCTCTGCTTCCTTCCCTCCCTGCTTGATGAGACAGCTAACAGCAGAGCGATTCTGCAGCCATGGCGTTATCCACACAAACATACACTTGCCACATTCATCCCATAATCCATTACCTGCTGCATAATCTTCAGATTTTAACACAAAACAATTTTGTTTCTAGCTCAAATAGATCAAAGTTGATAAAAATGTGACGACGAGACGTGTTGTGAGGGGTGCAACTAGACTCAAACTTCAGGGGGGCTAACACGTCAAGTAGTAGAGGTGGAGTCATCATAAGAGCAGAATCATAATTCCTTGCGGGTTGCTCCCTTTGCTTTTCTGGTGCAGCACATAAAACGCAGAGTTATTCTTAGAGACTACATTAGGCAAATAGTGCATTTTAAATCACACTGGGTCAGTAACCTTGTTCTTGGCATAAGACAGTGGTTCCCAACCTGTGGGCCGGGGACCCCTGGGGGTCCGCGAAGCCTTGTCAGGGGGTCCGCGGCAGCTTAAAAAATGTAATAATATTAGGTCCCAGCTATCAGTATTAACTCAGTGGGGGTCCCCCGGTTCCAATAATGATTCAGTGGGGGTCCCCGGGCTCCAGTATTGATAAAATGGGGGTCCACGGAAGTGAAAAGGTTGGGAACCACAGGCATAAGAGGATTCTGGGGCTCTCCCTCAAGGAATTTTAGCCTGGTCAAAGACAAATGTTTTATTTTAATACACATTAGGGCACTAACCCTGGTACAATGTGAAGCACAATATTCTATTTTACACAACAATCTGTAGTATATCGCACAAGCCAAACACACAAGACTAGTTGTGTCAACCTAACCAGTCTTTAAAAAACATTTTTACAGGATTTTTGAGCATCCTTCCCCCAAAAGAAGGTTTGGAAAATTGGAAGCAAATAATGCGGTTTAAGAACATTTCTTTAGTTATTGTTCTGTTCATGCTTCGTTTACCTTCACACAATACTTTTATGCTACTTGCCAAAAATGCTGTTAGTATAGTAAACAACGTTGTAGCTGTTTGGTGGAGGCTGCCTCATGTCCTACCTTTACAACCCATAAAATGATCAATATATATTCTTTGGTACTTTGTGACAACTCCCACGAAATATTTTTGGGTATGAAATGATGGAGTTGTCATGTAGCCTGAAACACAACCTATGTGTTATTTGATTTTAACATGCATTAAAGATAGAAACGGAACACACAAGTGTGATTATCTGTGATACCGCCACATCACACATTGGTGTCAATCTGGGATTTCCAAGAGTAAAAAATGTTGACCTAGTTTTCCATTTTGTACTCATTGCCCTGTGTTGGGTACAGGATTAGGATTAGAAAATAAACAGAGCTTTAAAAGTCTTACTTATTTTCTTTAAACTACATTACGGCCCTTCTATAGCCACTGGGCAGCAAATAAATAGCCATTGTGGACCTAAGCATATGTGAAGGGATCAGCTTGTGACTCCACTTCTATTATTCTGCCATTTTTGTGAATACATGCCATGGCAGCTCAGGGCTGATAAAAAAAACCTGCAACATACTCCTGAACACAAATGGGAGCAGATTATTGAATAGTAATAACATTCTTGAAAATAATTTGCAGCAGTGCTTGAAGAATGACAATGTATTTACTGATAACGAAATTTGCATATTTTTATTGAATTCTTCTGAATAAGACGCAATCGATAGGCCTTGCAAATCTAATCCCAACCTCATTTGAGGTAACATATTAGCGTATCTGAGCAGAAAGAAATGACTCAAGAGACAGAAGATACCTTCCCTTAGTATTATCCATTTTAAGTCTCCACACCTATAAACCACTGCTGAAGACACATCTCTACCCAAGCTGACCCCTGACCTCAAAGGAATTATCTCTCCCTTCCTTCTGCTGTCTCCTCAGTTATATGTAAGTACTACAAGGTGGATCATACAAGGTCTTACTGGAGGCCGTGTGTACCAGGTGGGCAGCTCCAGCTTCCAAGGGGCTCTCCTTGACCTGCCCTAGTATCTCTTGAACAGCCCATCTTTATTCCTAATGCTATTCTATGCCCATTCCTCTGACTGTCTCCCTTCATGCTGAAAATACACCCCCTTTCCTCTTACTCTTTTGATGCTGCCTTCTTTTATCAATTCCAATTTTACTTTGCTCTGTATCTTTTGCCAGATGTTCATATGACATTATATGTAAAACATTATTGAGCAGCAGACTTGAAAATGCCAGTGTCCTGATTAAGCCCTGCTCTATTCAAAAGGTTCCTTCTTCATTTTTAAGTCTTGTGTCCTACCTTTCTTCCTCCATTTTTCTCTTTTCAAGTCCCCCTTTCATCAGTGTTCAACAAGAAGAATACTAGAAAACAGCATATCATATCATATAAAGTCCCTCCTAACAAATGTTGTAACATTTTCTCAAAGTCCAAATATCTCAAACTGCATCAAATTTCGCCAAAGCTTATACAAACATAATCTCCATGTATTTCACAAAATAGAGGTCTTATGTGACCCTTCTATGCCGAGGACTAGATTCACTTAATTGTGTCAGTTACCTCTCAGGCACTAGTAAATTAATGCAAAGGCAAAAAAAACATATTTGAGGCACCATAAGATATGATTTCAAAGGTAGTAACAAAATCTGCAGTTAATTATGGAGTCTTTATTTATTAATTCAGGTTTAAAGTAGGATAATCCCATAGTATTTACAAAATTATGATCCTACTCAAGATATAAACAAGTTCTTGATTAGTAACACAGTGAATTAATATTGGTAGTTGCATCGGACAATGCACATTTCAAGACCCTGTCAGTTTTTGAAGGCTCTTAGCTGAACGAGCGGCTTGTAGCAGTCCTAATCAAAAGGTCTGCTGCCAATAATCATCAAGGATCATCAAGGATAATGAGTAATTATTCAGGTAAGCAATACGAATACCTCCAAGGTGACAAGAAACAACCAGTCTTTCAATTTTTACTGTCATAAAGGTGCTCTTTAGGTAGTCTCTAGAAACTGAATTGGTCAGTTAAACAGTCAGATTTGCAGCTGGTTGTAGATCTAGAAGGTGCTTCCTACTACAGCATATTCAGTTAAATACTTAGTTAAAGGCACATGATAAGGCCTAAAGCAGCAGGCTTCACACTTAAAAATGTCAGTGGGCTGGCCCACTGATAGACTTCATGGTAAGCACCAGGTATAGTAGGACAGAGATCCTAGGCTATAACCTGCTATAATCAGCATGAAATGTTATAAGTATACTTCATTTTCCCATTAGTATGACACTAAGATTCTTCTTTATTCCAGGCGCCCTTTTGTGTGGTTTCCAAACACTTCCTACTACTGCATATTGATCTCTTCCCCCCTGCTTCTTACCTATCCCTGCCTTCGCTCGCTTCTTCCTGCTGCTATAGATGCCCCTACCAATGATCACAGACAAAATATCCAGGGCAATAGTATCGTGTGGACGGAATATTGTGTCAAACATATTGAGGATCAAGAATCTAAGTGCATATAGGCAAATATAGATTTACAATTGTTAACTCCACATCTATGGACCTTGAAACTATATGTCATCAGGGTACATATATGTGGAGTTTCGTGTAGTAAAACTTTGCATGCCTATAGAAACTGGCCTTCATGATATTCTCGTCTTCAATATTAGGGACAGAATATTATGTCCACACAATATTTTGGACTCAATATTTTGGCCAAACACCCAGTACCAAACAACTCCATTTACAGGAATGGCATTCCTCTACATCACTGAATACAACAGCCTCTGCAGCCTGAGTAATTTGAGGATCTGGAATGTCCAACTCAAATTAGACTCTTTGGGTCAGCCCAAAGACCCACCATCTTCCATTGGACTTTAGAACAACTGATTGTACTGCACAAACACTGGACATAATTGTTTCCACACTAAAACTCAGTGACTGGACAGTAAATTTTCCCATCATCTGGAGAAACCACCAACTCTTCTCATTCAACATTAACCTGGCCACCATTACAATATTAAAGTGCAACCATACCTTCTGCATACTAGTTCAAAATAATCACACTTGACTCTCACCTCACTACATCCTTGGCATCACATTTGCATAACAGAAGAGAAGGCTATCCTGTAGCTCTAACAGAAACCACTCCTGCCCTCCTCATTTCCTGAAAAAAACAAAGGTACTGCTGCTCAATACCAATGCAAAAAATTTAAAAGAAGGAAAGTAAAACTGATTTGAAGAACCAATATCATGGAACATTGCCTCAGACATGTCACCCAGTAACCTCCATCCTCAGTTCACAAAGCACAAGCCAAGCTGTGCTGGTGGACAACAACTCCTCCCCATCCAGTCCTGAGAACTCCTCAATACCAACCACCCAGATATCTCCCTCATCAGAAATTTGTGCTTCTCTAGTGGGCATCCAACTTTCAACTAACACCCTTATCCAGGCCGGAACATTTACTCCTAATCCAGACATCTTCCTCTCAACACCTCTTACACAAAGCCATCCGTATAAAAGATTCACCTTAATCTAGTTGATTTAGCAAGCTACTAATGAAACTCCAATAGCGTACTCCTGTGCAAACTGGAAGAAAGAGCTGTTTTTTCTTAAATGTCCAACCTCGCCTGTCTCTAATTGTCACATTGACTTCCATTCTGTCAGAGGATCATAATACACCCCCATATCTATCTGAAAATCACAACTGATATGGATGTAGTTGCCATGTACTGCCTCTGGGGCTATTTGCCATCTTTGATATAGTCTGCCGCTCCAACCTACTATAGGGCTATGAGAACTTGCAAGTAATAATTTTAGACTGAACATCCTCCTACTTTTGTGGCAGTTAAAGCATCATCTTGTACCCACCATACTTAGTAAATTTATTCTGCGCTAACTAAGGAATGCCTCAAGGTTCTATTATCTTGCAACGCCTCTTGAACTATTTCCTCAGCCCATTAACAGGCCTCATCAAGTCCTTGAAATGACATCCAGATAATCCTCGGGCTGGAAAACCTAGAGGCATAGGCCATTCTATTAGCCAAGGACCACTGAATGCTAATAAATCTCCTGAAACAACATATTTGAAACCAAGATACTTACAGGTGGAAAATGGATGCATCATTCTGTTATTCACAAGACTACAAAAAAGAAGCAGCACGGCAATTACTTCGCCTCTACTTCGGAGACCACTTTACTCCTGCTCTCAAAATAATTGGTCAGGTGTGCCTCTTTCAAAGCACTTTTCATTACCCATAGGGGAATTTAAACAAAGCCCCAGTCATGCACACAGACTAGAATGTTGGCCTCAAAGCTGGCATCCCAGCCCTCCACCCTTCCTTCAGCAAGATACAAATTGAAGGAACTTCTTTCTCTGTCCGTTAACCAAAATTGTAAAACTCACTCCCAACAACGTTAAGAAACATCCAAAACCACCTCATATTCAGGGGTGCAATAAAGACCTGCCAATTTCGTAAAGCAAAGCAGTCCCAGTTCCTACAAAATTGAGCCAGTCAGCTATTCACATCTCTCACTCCTTTTGGCTCCAATCCAAGCTTAAGTACATCTGCTTGCATTATAGCAACCCTCCGGTCATCATGCCCCACACCAAAATGCCTCCTTGTAAGGGAAAGGTACATTACTTTAATCTATAAGCATTGCCAACTGTATGTCTTACTGATCTTTTCTTCACTGAACATACATATAAGCTGAGTCACAGCAGGAGCATCCAAGGACTCTCTAAGGCTGACACCACAATTCTTTCCATTCAGGTCACACTATAAGCCAACCATTTTCCACCAAAGAATAACCAACTGAGTAATTTGCTTCCGGTCCACAAAGATGCACATTGGATCACAATACAGAGCAATTTGTCAATTAATTGTTAAACTGAACATAACTGAATGTGTGTTTCTGCAAACGAATGTACATTCAGAAAGGTAAATGTAGATTCATTCAAAGTGATGACCCTGTGAACCAACAAAGTAGATTGGAACCTATGACAGTACAATTGTGTCAAGGAACAAACATTTAGATCAGTGAATCTCCATTCAAAGTAAAATATGGTTTTAGAAAATACTGGCACAGCATCACAAATGTATGCGGCAACTAAACAAGTACGAAGTGAGCAGGGCTTGAAAAAGCTATGGTCATTCAGGAAAAACAATATTGCATTGAAACTTTCCCCAAACAGACATGAAATTAAGCTCATTAGGACTGCACAATTTTGTACTGCACACTATGTCATTTTGATTAGGCCCGAATTACAAAAGCCCTGGAAGAGAGTGTGATATCTAGAGCACATGTTAAATTGGATACTAAGGAGATCTGAATTTATATTCATTAAGTATCAATTATGATTTTTGTCTGTGAAAGAAACACACGTTACAGATCTTGGTGCTCTCGGCACTAAAGCCTGCACGCCCTGGTATTTTCAAGGCACTTATCCCCCAGTAAAGTTTTTCCCATGTAAGTTTTGGCAAGTAAAACCTGTTGAAATTTACCTGGGAAAAACTTTCGGTTGTTGGGTTTGCGATTTCAATATGTGCTGTAGCAGAAATTACCATACTTTTTCTAAATTAACTGGGCCAAACCATTTAAGTTGACATAACTTAGGGGCATATTTACTCAAAAGTGGTCCAGATGCTCCACTTTTCTTGTATCTTCCCTGCCCTATCTAACGACACCATGGTTGTGCCATATTTACTATATGGCCCACCATGGCAGTCATCAGGACAACAGCATCAAGATTTATTCAGCTACTGTGGCACTTTGCTGCACTAGTGTAAAACATATTGATGCGAGTGCAGCAAAGCACAGGGAGGCCCACTGACTAAAACGGGTGCGTCATTTTGACGCCTGCTCTGAACAGGCATTAAAAAATACTGAAAAAATGGTGCAGTGATATGTTGTAAGTTTCACTGCGCCATTTTTTCAGGGCTCCCTGCGTCGGAATGCCCTCTTGCATACATTATGCCTGGCGCAGACATAATGTGTTGCATGGGTTTACATTGCGCCACTTTGTAAATATGGTGCTGGATAAAGGCCTCCTTAACGCCACCTCAAGGTAAGACAAAAATTATGCTAGGGCGGCGCAAGGTGACTCTAGGGACTTGTAAATATTCCCCTTAAAGTTTTAAGCATGGTACAAAGGTGTACACTACAACCTACCAAAATATCTCAACAGATTTTGAAATGCATCAATGATCGGTAACTAATTTTAAATGACTACCATGAACAGCATACGATATATGTAAGATATTTGTCAAATGTTGTGATTTTAAAAGAACAACATAACTGACGACCTTTTGTAGCTTTGAGGCTTTTATTTATAGAGGGTATATTATGCAACACAGTTTGTAACTTTAGCATTTCTTGAAAACTGCTTAAAATAAAAAAATCGTATTATATGTTAGACAGGCCACACAATTTGTTATAGTTTTGCAGTATTGTAAATGTTCTGAGATGTTAACCATTTTATCAGTCCCGAAAGGATAAGATGTCCTTGTTGGAATGCAAATTTAAATCCATATCTAGTTAGCTTTAGGACACTGTAAAAGTACAGTTGTTTGAGAGACTGAAGGTTCAAGCCAGGCTTGAGCCAGATGCCTTGCTTGTTCAGAGATTGAGGTCCTCTTAGACTTTTATGCCCAAAACAGGCCAAGCTTGCATAAGGCTTCTCACTGTCACCCACACTCTAACTTCATGCAGGAAGAATTAAAACCAAAGCATTATCCTGTGATGTAAAAGAGGAGAAAGTAATAGCCAGCTAGTGGCTGAAATGCACAATGTGAAACCAGAAAAACAGGGATCTATCCCGGCTTCCCCACTTGACCAAATGGTGTGATCTTAGGCAATATTTAATTTCACCATACCTCGTTGTATTTCATTATTGCACATGACAGCACCTTGAAATACGTGAGTTCAGGGAGTATACTATACAAAAACATCTTAAAATTGATTTAACAGACTATAATATTTCTACCTGTGTAGTACAAATCTAAGCCACATTTAGGATGCACATGACAACTGTCTTGTCTCTTAGTTCACCAATGAGATTCCTGCTAGGGTGGAGGTGGCATGAATGGTTTCTGAATTCATGCTAAAAACATGGATCTTTTCTGAGTTCATGATAAGAACTGTTACTTGTAACAAATACCCAGCGCAGTGATATAATCTGACCTACCAAAGTGAAAAACATTTGCATTTCAAAGAATTGCACTATTTTCAATTTTGGACGACTTTATCATAATTTTTGCATGATGTTTTGTTGCACGATTTAAATGTCAATCTTTTTCTTTGCTTGTCTCATGCATGTGATCTTAGAGCCAGACCACACTCTTGGCTCCGCTCTCCCAATTAACTTGCTGCCTCTCCCACCTTTATGTAAAAGGCATCTATATGTTTGGCATACTTTGTCATTGCATTTAGATAGCACTCCAGGTCCCTGCTGTCAGGGTGCCATCTATCTTTTTAATTAACTTGTATCCCACAGCACTTTCTGATCTTTTGCCTCTAAGGAAATACAACAAACTAATGCAAATATTTATGTTGTAATGTCATGCGCAATTATAATTTCCTGCAGGTTTTCTTCTCAAGGGAAAATCCTTCGGGCATATCACTGTGTCTGTCTAAAAATAGACCTGAGATGGGCACTTATTGTGCAGCAATTAGAGTATTGCAGAGCACCCCTGTTGTGTATTTGGGGATGGTGGCAGTATCTGTTAACAGCAGCCATCACCCCTGCTGCTTGCACACCTCCTCCATGGATCTATCAAGTGTCGCTTCAGCAGAGCAGGGAGAGTGACAAGCAGACACCTGAAATGGGAAAGCACATAAGAAATGTCAAAAGTCTGGCTTTAAGCACACAGGTTTTAAGGTGAAGTAAAAGCTTTGCTGTGACAGACTTATAGGCAGCCTGCCAAGTGTCTGTGCATGATGTGCTGTTCCATTGCAGGAGCCTTTTTCATGTACTCCGCCATTCTGGATCTTAGGCCAAGTACATAGTCCACTATATGTTGCTTAGGAGCTTTTAAACATTGTTCCCAACCCTCCTTTACAAGTGTTAGAGGACCTCTTACAGGGTGCCCAAATAGGAGTTCAAAGGGGCTGAAGCCCACTCCTTTCTGGGGTACCTTCCTGTAAGCAAAAAGGAGGCAAGGTAACAGGACATCCCATCTCCTCCTGAGTTTTTCAGGGAGTCCCATTATCATTCCTTTGAGAGTTTTATTAAACCTCTCTACCAGTCCATTTGTTTGTGGATGATAAGGTGTGGTGAATTTGTATGTTACACCACATTCCTTCCACATAGCCTTCAAGTATGCAGACATAAAGTTGCTACCCCTGTCTGATACAACCTCTTTTGGGAAACCCACCCTGGAAAAGATTCCCAGGAGGGCTTTTGCCACTGCAGGTGCTGTAGTGGTCCTTAGAGGAATAGCTTCAGGATATCTTGTGGCATGGTCCACTACACCCAGATAAACCTATTGCCTGAAGCAGTAGGAGGGTCAAGGGGGCCAACTATGTCAACCCCTACACTTTCAAAGGGAACCCCAACCACAGGTAGTGGAATAAGGGGAGCCTTTGGAGTGCCACCAGTCTTGCCACTGGCTTGGCAGGTCACGCAAGACTTACAAAAATCTTTTGTGTCCTCTGACATCCTAGGCCAATGAAACAGGGGGACAAGCCTTTCCCATGTTTTAATCTGACTCAAATGTCCAGCCAAAGGAATGTCATGTGCCAGAGTTAGGAGGAACTCTCTGTACTGCAGGGGAATGACCAATCTCCTGGCTGCTCCAGGTTTTGGGTCCCTTGCCTCTGTGTACAAGAGGTTGTCCTCCCAGTAAACTCTATGTGAGTCACTGACATCCCCATTTTGCTGTTTGACAGCTTGCTGTCTGAGACCCTCTAATGTGGGACAGGATTGCTGTGCCACACTCAGCTCTTCCCTGGCAGGCCCCCCTCCACCCAAAAGCTCAGCAGTGTCTGCTGCCAGCTCCTCTGGTGAAGGTTCTCCACAGGGTGGAAATTCTTCTTCCTCAGAAGTTGAATCATCTGTAGAGGGAGGGATAGTGGGTAGGGATTTACCCTTGCTACCCCTAGCCTTAGGGAGCACTTGGTCTATTGTTCCAGGATCCAAGTCACCCTGTCCTTTTTGCTTTTTGGCCTGGGCCCTTGTCAAACGCAAAAATATGCCCAGGAATGCCCAGCATTGTTGCATGAGCCTCCAACTCAACTTCTGCCCAAGCTGATGTCTCTTCATCATTTCCTAGTAGACAGTCTACAGGTAAATCTGAAGCAACCACAACTTTCTTTGGACCAGTAACCCCCCCAGTTGAGATTCACAACAGCCATGGGGTGGCTAAGAGTGTTGTTATGAGCGTCTGTCACTTGGTACTGGTGACCAAGTAGGTGTTGTTCAGGGTGTACCAGTTTCTCTATTACCATGGTAACACTGGCACCTGTGCCCCTGTAGGCCTGAACCTCAACACCATTGATTAAGGGAAGTTGCTTGTACTCATCCATATTAAGGGGACAAGCAACCAAGGTGGCCAACTCAATGGCACCTCCAGAGACTAGCACAGCCTCTGTGGTCTCCCTAACAAGACCAACCCCAACTAAATTACCAAAAGTGAGCCCAGCTACTCCCTTGGATTGGCTATTAGTAGGTTTGCTCCCACCACCACTGCTATTACTAGGGGCACTAGAGGTTGCAGTAGGGGTTGTGGTAGGGGGAGGTTTGGTGTTTTTCTTTGGACAACTGGCATCAGTTGTCCAATGGCCTTTTACTTTACATAAATAACACAAAGGCGTTTTTACTTGATTAGAAGAGGATTTGGACCCACCACCCCCACCAGAGTGTTTTTGTGGGCCTGATGAAGACTCATTTTTAGATTTGTCCCCACCCTTGTCTGAAGACTTACCATCCTTCTTCTTGCCATCCTTGTCACACCCTGTATGAACTTTTCTGGTCACTCATGTTCTGACCCATTTGTCTGCTTTCTTTCCCAATTCTTGGGAAGAGGTCAGATCTGTGTCCACTAGATACTGGTGTAACAAGTCAGACGCACAGTTATTCAGAATATGCTCTCTCAGGATTAAATTCTACAGGCTTTCATAGTCAGAAACTTTACTGCCATGTAACCACCCCTCCAAGGCCTTCACTGAATAGTCAACAAAGTCTACCCAGTCTTGTGAGGACTCTTTTCTGGTTTCTCTGAACTTAATCCTGTATTGTTCAGTGGTTAAGCCAAATCCATCCAAGAGTGCATCCTTCAAAACTGCAAAATTATTGGCATCACTTTCTCTAACAGTAAGGAGCCTATCCCTACCCTTTCCATTGAAAGATAGCCATAGGATAGCAGCCCACTGCCTTTGAGGGACCCCCTGTACCATACAGGCCCTCTCAAGTGCAGCAAACCACTTGTTAATGTCATCCACCTCCTTGTAAGGGGGAACTATCTTGGTCAGATTCCTGGAATCATGCTCTCTCTCAGGATTGCTATCAGGAATACTGCTGCTGCCACCATGGGGTCCAAACCCCAACCTCTGTCTCTCCTTCTCCAGATCTTGGGATTCCCTGTCTAGAGCCAGCTGTTGCTGTTTAAGCTTCAGTCTGGTCTCTTCCACTCTCAACTTGTTGAGTTCCCTTTCTATCAATTTGTCTTCAGGGTGGGTGGGTTGGGAATGCTTGGACACAGAAGATATATTGGAATCAACAGAGGGAGACCTGCCCCTAACAGCTTGCACTCTAACAACCTGGCCTTCAGGAACAAAAACATCTCTACTATGATGAGAGCTTCTATTACTACCAGCATTGCTATGAGGTCTGCTAGGGGGCAGATTTGAAAGAGAACCCTGTACACCTCCCTCAAGGGGCTCCCCTGAGTCAGAGTGTGAGCTATCTCCTAACTTCTCAATTGAAGTGCCACCCTGGGCCTTATTCTCAATGAGCATGTTAGACAGAAATTCTCTAGAAGGGTTCTTTCCTATCACTAAACCTCTATCAATGAAGAGACTCCTTAGGCTCTTAAAGTTAAGATTGTCATATGTTGTATTGACCATTTTAAGAGAGGTTTCTACATCAGACATGATAGAAAAAGGTTTAGAGGCAGTGAGAAGAGAGAACAAGTTTCAGGACATTTTAAAGAACAGGAAAAAAAAACTTTTTCAATCTTTTTCAAACTTTTAGAAAGTTTAGGAGTACTTTCCAGCACTTAGCAGAAAGTGTAAGAGAAGAAAGCAAAACTTTTTGGTTAGGTGTACATACACTGAACTTGTTTTGTATATTTTTCTCTTATGAAAAGTACAATATGACAAAGTGGTAAGTAGTTACAAGTACTTATCCCACCGCTGCCACCAATGTAGGAGGCTGGCCTGGCTTGTAGTGGGTACCAAGGGGTACTTACACTCTGTACCAGGTCCAGTTATCCCTTATCAGTGTAGAAGAGGTGTTTCTAGCAGCTCATGCTGATTGAAAGTAGCTATAGCAGAGCAGCTTAGGCTGAACTAGGAGACATGCAAAGCTCCTACTATACCACTGGTGTCATATGCACAATATCATAAGAAAACACAATACACAGATATACTAAAAATAAAGGTACTTTATTTTTATGACAATATGCCAAAAGTATCTCAGTGAGTACCCTCAGTATGAGGATGCCAAATATACACAAGATATATGTACACAATACCAAAAATATGCAGTAATAGCAAAAGGAAGTAATGCAAGGAGTGTAAAGTTACAATAGATTGCAATAGGAGCACATAGATATAGGGGCAACACAAACCATATACTCCAAAAGTGGAATGCGAACCACGAATGGACCCCAAACCTATGTGAGCTTGTAGACGGTCGCTGGGACTGTAAGAAAACAGTGAGGGTTAAAAAAATAGCCCACCCAAGACCCTGTAAGGTAGGTGTAAAGTGCACCTACAACCCCCAGAGGGCACAGAAGTCGTGATAGGGGGATTCTGCAAGGAAAACCAACACCAGCAAAGCAACAACAGTGGATTTCTGGACCTGAGTACCTGTGAAACAAGGGGACCAAGTCCAAGAGTTGTGACAGTGTCGCGAGTGAACAGATGACCAGGAAATGCCAGCTGAGGGTGCAAAGGAGCTGCCACCGGATGGAAGAAGCTTGGTGTTTTGCAAGAACGAAGAGGACTAGAAACTTCCCCTTTGGAGGATGGATGTCCCACGTTGTGAAGAAGCTTGCAGAGGTGTTCCCATGCAGAAAGACCGCAAACAAGCCTTGCTAGCTGGAAGGGTCGCGGTTAGGGTTTTTGGATGCTGCTGTGGCCCAGGAGGGACCAGGATGACGCCACTTGGATGAGGAGACAGAGGGGGTGCCCAGCAAGTCAGAGAGCCCTCACAGAAGCAGGCAGCACCCGCAGAAGTACCGGAACAGGCGCTTGGAAGAGGAGTGAACCGGAGTCCATCCGACGTCAGAAAAGGGAGTCCCACGACGCCGGAGGACAACTCACAAGGTTGTGCACTGCAGGTTAGAGTGTCAGGGACCCAGGCTTGGCTGTGCACGAAGGAAATCCTGGAAGAGTGCACAGGAGCCGGAGCAGCTGCAAATCATGCGGTACCCAGCAATGCAGTCTAGCGTGGGGAGGCAAGGACTTACCTCCACCAAACTTGGACTGAAGAGTCACTGGACTGTGGGAGTCACATGGACAGAGTTGCTGAGTTCCAGGGACCACCCTCGTCGTGCTGAGAGGGGACCCAGAGGACCGGTGATGCAGTCTTTTGTTGCCTGCGGTTGCAGGGGGAAGATTCCGTCGACCCACAAGAGATTTCTTCAAAGCTCCTGGTGCAAGAAGGAGGCAGGCTACCCCCAGAGCATGCACCACCAGGAAACAGGCGAGAAAGCCGGCAGGATGAAGCGATACAAGGTTGCAGTAGTCGTCTTTGCTACTTTGTTGCGGTTTTGCAGGCGTCCTGAGCAGTCAGCGGTCGATCCTTTGGCAGAAGGTGAAGAGGGAGATGCAGAGTTACTCTGGTGAGCTCTTGCATTCGGTATCTGAAGAATTCACCAAACCAGAGACCCTAAATAGCCAGAAAAGGAGGTTTGGCTACCTAGGAAGGAGGATAAGCTAGTAAGAAAGGTAAGAGCCTATCAGAAGGAGTCTCTGACGTCACCTGCTGGCCCTGGCCACTCAGAGCAGTCCAGTGTGCCAGCACACCTCTGAATCCAAGATGGCAGAGGTCTGGGGCACGCTGGAGGAGCTCTGGGCACCTCCCCTGGGAGGTGCAGGTCAGGGGAGTGGTCACTCCCCTTTCCTTTGTCCAGTTTCGCACCAGAGCAGGGCTGGGGGATCCCTGAACCAGTGTATACTGGCTTATGCAGAGATGGGCACCATCTGTGCCCATCAAAGCATTTCCAGAGGCTGGGGGAGGCTACTCCTCCCCAGCCCTGACACCTTTTTCCAAAGGGCGAGGGTGTAACACCCTCTCTCTGAGGAAGTCCTTTGTTCTGCCTTCCTGGGCCAGGCCTGGCTGGACGCCAGGAGGGCAGAAACCTGTCTGAGGGGTTGGCAGCAGCAGCAGCTGCAGTGAAACCCCGGGAAAGGCAGTTTGGCAGTACCTGGGTTCTGTGCTAGAGACCCGGGGGATCATGGAATTGTCTCCCCAATGCCAGAATGGCATTGGGGTGACAATTCCATGATCTTAGACATGTTACATGGCCATGTTCGGAGTTACCATTGTGACGCTATACATAGGTAGTGACCTATGTATAGTGCACGCGTGAAATTGTGTCCCCGCACTCACAAAGTCCGGGGAATTTGCCCTGAACGATGTGGGGGCACCTTGGCTAGTGCCAGGGTGCCCACACACTAAGTAACTTTGCACCCAACCTTCACCAGGTGAAGGTTAGACATATAGGTGACTTATAAGTTACTTAAGTGAAGTGGTAAATGGCTGTGAAATAACGTGGACGTTATTTCACTCAGGCTGCAGTGGCAGGCCTGTGTAAGAATTGTCAGAGCTCCCTATGGGTGGCAAAAGAAATGCTGCAGCCCATAGGGATCTCCTGGAACCCCAATACCCTGGGTACCTTAGTACCATATACTAGGGAATTATAAGGGTGTTCCAGTATGCCAATGTGAATTGGTGAAATTGGTCACTAGCTTGTTAGTGACAATTTGGAAAGCAGAGAGAGCATAACCACTGAGGTTTTGGTTAGCAGAGCCTCAGTGAGACAGTTAGTCATCACACAGGGAACACATACAGGGCACACTTATGAGCACTGGGGCCCTGGCTGGCAGGGTCCCAGTGACACATACACTAAAACAACATATATACAGTGAAATATGGGGGTAACATGCCAGGCAAGATGGTACTTTCCTACAGATTTTCCTTTGACTTCTGGGACTTGTAGCCATGTTTATTCCATTATAAAACTGGAATACAAGTCCCATAATTCAAACTAAAAATCTTGGACTGAAGCAGCACATTACGCATGGGCCTGTGAAACTTGGCAGCTATTTATACACCATGCTGGCAGGCAACAACCCCAACCCAGGCAGCTCAGCCTATGGCTGCTGAGGGGTGGGGGGTGGAGAGTGATGAAGCCCGTTCAGCCTAAGAGGTGTTGCACGCCTGTGCGTCGTTGTGAAGTGGAAGGCAGTTCACAAAGCTAACTGATCACCTTTCAGTTGCGTATTGCTTTACTTTGGGGTTAAGCTGGTACTAATGAGGTGAAACCTTTGTACAAATGGGAAAATATTAATTAAATCTATTGCAAAATCTGCCACATTGCGCCACATAATTTGCCTTTTCTTGCTGCATAATTTAGTAAACACTACTGCATAATTAGGTCCTCTGCTGCTGCATCATTCCAGTTGGCCTAAGTAACTGCCTCTGAGAAAGTTGCAGGGCATAAGTGACTGGACCCAAGTGAAACGTGTATGCACATATTATGATCACTTTAAAAAGCATACGTGAAATCCCCTCCTTTTTTCTTGGGTACGTGCAGGTACTTCATATGCTCCAGCGGGAATGCTGCCATTCTTCAAAGTATTGAATGAAAACTTCTATCTAGTTATACAGTATTTGGAATGAAGTGGGCATCCAGTTTCTGCAAATGTTTTCAAGCTGAGCGATTGCCACATAAACGAATTTAAAAAAGATCCCACACAATGCCTAAAACAGCAACATTTATGTTGTAGACAATTGGAAAGGAAATGGTGCAAAGCCTACAAGTATGTAGAATTGCTGAATTTTAAAACTGCTTTCAAAAGTTATCATAATCAAATCCAAACAGTAAAAAATTGTATTTCTCCACTTAAATAGCTGATTTACATGAATATTCCAAATTGATCTTCAAGACTGATAACTCTTTTTTAACATCTTGGACTCTGGATTGCCAGATTCCCCCCTCCCAAGCACTTTGCAATCCAATCTCCTCTTTTGTTGAAGAAAAGATTAATCTTATTCAACGTAATTTTAATTTCCCCACCTCTACTTCAGTAGTCTTAAGAAATGATGGATGCTCCACTGCTGAAATTGAAACATTATAGACCATCCAAGAAATTTCTTTACCTCTATCTCCCCAGGCCATTTTGAGTTACAAATCTGGATTGCCCATTGACCCGCATCCACCTCGGGTCCTTCATAAGGTGGTGGACCTTGTCAACTCCCTTTTGAACCAGATTATGAATACTTCATTAGCCACTGATATTGTGCCAGCAGAATCGAAGCTGGTTATCATCAAACCTTTAAAAAAAGAACCCCCTGGCCGATTCTATCATGCTGTCAAATCTGCGCCCTATTTTGCTATTACAAGCTATGAGAAAGATCCTGAAAAATCTTATAAATGGCCAGCTAACTGCTTTTTTAGAAAAGGCGAGGTGTTCCATCCACGACAATCTGTTTTTTCCCAAAACACTCTACTGAGACCGCTATTTTGAATGTATCAGATTCTCTTAAACTTACTTTCCATGCTGGGATGAATGCGGTGTTGATCTTTTTGGATCTTTCTGCTGCATTTGATAACTTGTCTCATGATATCCTGCTCCAGCGCATTAAAGAGTGTGGTATCATTGGGCATGCCTATGGTCTTATTTGACTGATCGCAGAAATAAGTAATGTTAGGCCCTTATGTTTCAGCTGAAACAGCAGTCACATCTGGGGTGCCACAGGGCTCCTCTTTGAGCTATGTTCTTTTTAATATATATATGGCCCCACTTATCTCTCTAATTTTATAGTTTGGTATCAAGACACTTTCTTACGCAGATGACACCCTGTTTTATACTTTCTCTAGATAAAATATCACTGGGTTCAGAGCTAAATTTTAAAAACTGTTTGACTGCTGTTATCCAGTGGGTGCCAGACAATCACCTAAAATGCAATACTGAAAAAACAGAAATTATGTTGTCGGGGAAGGAAAATGTTTTTGACCCGACCCAACCCAACGGTGGCCGGAATCTGCTCCCACCCCCCCAGCCACGGTTGAGATGGCTAAGAATCTGGGTGTAAAATTTGACTCCCAAATGACTTTTCGGTGCTGGCCCTGGCAGGTACCTGTTTTAACCTGATAAAATCTCTTAAGAAATGTTTTGATCTCCTGCCTCTAAGAGCCAGAAAAACAGTAGCCTGTGTGCCTATTTCTGCCATGCTGGATTATTGCAACAGTTTTTATGCTGGATCTGCAAAGCAAACTTTAGGAAAATTACAGATTGTCCAGCATGCAGCAGCCAGGTTGGTCCTTGGACTACCTAGGCAGTCATCTGCTTCAGCACCCTTAAAACTATTACATTGGCTTCCAGTTCATAAGAGGGTCCTATTTAAAATCTTGTTAATGACGTTTAGAGCATTTAAAGGAATGGAACCAAAATTTTTAACTGCTAGATTTACTCATTATACCACTAGTAGGACTCTCCAGTCCTCCTCTTTAAACTTCCTTAAACGTGTGCGATTCCGACTTCGGTCTTGAGGAGGCAAATCCTACACAGTTTTAGGTACTTAGGCCCAGTGCTTAATTTGTAAATAAAATGGTGCCAGTGCTAAAGGCCCTCCTCCTAAACACGTGGCTGCTGCAATTAAAAGTGTGAGCACATAATACTGAGGCAGAGTAATCCTGAAGTCACCTCGGGCCTCTTCAATCCATTAACAGCCACTCCCCGCCCCTTCAGCTCACTCTTGCAGCTTCCTGCTTTTCCCCTTTCTAACTCTTCTTATGCTCAGAGTAAATGCCTGAGACGCAAAACTAAGCGCCGGCCCTCAGAAATAAGTGCTGGTGCTCAGCACCCAGTGCTTAATTTGTGCTTGCTGTTTCCGGTGCTGAGCACCGGCACTTATTTTTGAGGTTCGGGGCTTATTCTTCTGCCTCAAGCGTTTGCTGGGAGCAAACAACACATATGGGAAAGACGGAGGAAGGGAAAAATGAAAAAGGTTCACAAAGGGAGAAAGTAGAAAGCTGCAAGAATGAGCTGAAGGGGCGGGGAGTCGCTTTATATGGATTGAAGAGGCCCCAGACGGCTTCAGGATTATGCCGCCTCAGTATTCCGTGTTCACACATTTAGTTGCAGCAGCAGCGTGTTTAAGAGGAGAACTTTGGGCACCAGCACCTTTTTATTTACAAATTAAGCACTGTCAGCACCGGAAGCAACAAGCACAAATTAAGCACTGCTTAGGCCTGGAATCATCTCCCCACCCAATTAAGATTTTTAGACTCTGAGCTTTCCTTTAGGAAACAGCTATAAACCTGGATCTTTGGCATCTCAAAATCACTCTGCCACATTCTTATTCTCTAAGCCTGTTGACCACGTTTCACATTCATTTTTTTTGCCTCTTCAGTGCTAGGACACTCCTTGGAGGAGTAGCAGCTTGCACTTTATAAATGCCTAATTACATTACATTACAATGACATATTTTCACAATTACTGTGTCAAATGCTTAATATTGCCAGTGAGCTAAACCGGTGAATTTGAATTTTCGGGAATTTACACCGGAAATATAGAGAATACATAGTTAACACCAGACCAATGTTCGTGTGCTATGTATGTTTGTAAATATTATTAAATGAAATATTATTGCGGTAGCCAGAACAACAAAAAGACTTTGGGAGACGCCCAAGAGTTAAAAATCAATGATTATACGGTATATTTAGCATATTTAAAATTTACGATGAGTTTTGCTTACCTCTTCTTAAAAGTACATTTCGACAAATGCATTAACATAAATGTAATTGGTTTTCAGAGCCTTAGAAGGAGCTTAATCATCCTCTTTTAACAGTCTCGCGCCTCCCTTAACGTTCCTTTGAGCCCAGGGTGGGGCAGCACATAGCCTGATAACTACCGGTGTGGAGGGAGATGGCTCGTGCGAGGTAGGAAGGGGTGAAGCTACAGACGGCAGTGGCGTAACGAAACTTAAGCCCCCCCCCCCCCCTGCAAAGTACCAGTAGGGGCCCCCTTCCCACTGCACCCAGTCAGGGGCCTGCCGCCTGTGCGCAGTGTACTGAGCTGAGGGGGGCCGGACCGCGGGGGCTGCCTGGGGCTTTGTTACTCCCATGTTGACGGGCTTCAGTAGCAGGCCTCGGTCCCAGCTGTGCTGAGGACAGAGAGCAGGAGCCGGACTCGGACCCGCCTGGCCTTTCGCGTGCTTTGTAGCTTGACAAGGCTGCCTGACTGTAGTGGAAGGCTCTCCAACCAACCGGATGCAGCAGGTGCGCAGCGTGATAAACGAAAACAACAGAGAAGGCTGACAGAGCAGTGGAGTGGACGCCTACCATGGAACACAGCTCCCTCACAAAATCCAGTGCAGGGGGTGGGAGGCGTTGTACTGCTGCTTGCTATGACAAATGCGTGATGCACAGCATGGCAAACTGTAGCTTAATATGTGTGATAAAGGTCTCTAATATTGTAGGTAGCTTGTAGAGTAACATGCTACCCTCCCTAAACTGATTTACTGCCTCACCAGGAGGCTGAAAATAACTTAACATATATCTTTGTCCAGCTCATAGTCACCTCTTGGGGAATCCAGACCTGCATGACAGGTGTTTGTTATCAAATCCAGTTCAGTAGTACTCGTTTTACCGACCCAGCAAGGGTGAAAGCCAATAGGCCTCTCTTTGGCTGTAAGCTAATTCACTTGGCCAATGCTTCTTTTGCTACTGTTTTTGTAAAACTTAATTGTTGGTGGGATCAGCGAGGCTCCAAACAATTTATAAAAACAACTATCAGCATATCCAGTTGGTTTGGGGTTGATTGACAGTCTTTGAGATTGGCTGATGCTTTGTTTATCATTATTTCTTTCAAACTTTATTGTTTGGGGGAAGATGCCAGGCACTTGCCAACATTAAAAAAATAGGCTAAAAAGTAGAAATACTTTTGTGGCCTCAATAAATACACATCACAATAGCAGTCTCTAGCACTGAAGGCAATTACTTTTGTGCGTGAATGTGCTTGTGAAAGATCAGAATTCTGTCATTTATCAGTGAATTTTACCACTGGTAGCATTGGGCTGACCTGTCACTTGCTGTATTGTGTGGAAGTACTATGTGCATGACGAATGACTCAACAGACCAATTGATGATTAGTGCTGACTAACACCCGCCCCCATGTAAAAATATATATTATTAGGAGTCTTGGTTCCAGCTCAAAGATACACCGGCATCAAATGACATCTTTGCAGCAATATTTTAATTTCACACAATTTAGTTGTGACATTCCAAAATTGCGGCAGTCATGTGTTTCGGTCTCAGCAAGAGCTTCGGCTGACCAAAGTACCCACTGAATAACACCTATGTTTCTCAAATGAGGATTCTGGAGAAAAACATACTTTCTTTTATTTCCTCTCATTTTAAAAGCCTTTTAGTCAATGTTGCATTCAACTGTAGACTGCACTATGACACTGCATTTTACCGAGGCCTTTTATCTTGCGCTTTATTCAGATTGCAAGTGGTGCAAAATATGGCTGTCCGGGTGGTACACAATTTACGGAGGCACGACTCAGTCCCTGACATCCATCGATACCTTCACTGGCTTCAGGCTCTTCCAATTCAAGGCTTTCAGCTTTTGCCAGAAAGTGTTTTTTTTAATAAGACAAACTGATTTTTTTCAGGAAATTTCTAACCCAGTACTCTCCCTTGCATTGCTTTGGGCCTAGTTCCTCATTTCTTTTGACTGTTTCACGTTGTGTATGAGCCAAAATAAGAGCGGGGGTTGTACCTCTTCTGTTGCTGCTCCCATCCTTGGCAATTCTCTTCTTCTCCATCTTTGTTGGTTAAATAATCATCTTCTTTTCTGATCAGCATCGAAGACACCTCTTTTCTGTTGACTCTCCCACTTTTTGAATCCATTCTAGTACCACGGTGTCCTATGGTGACTGGATTTGAGCTTTACACATGTTTGATTGATTGATTAATAAATGCATGCACTCAGTCCCGAGGGGGATAACAACATTACAAATCCTGCCCACATAATGATACATATCACATTTAGGAATCCTAACTAGATGTATCTAATAATAATATAAAACCTTTTCACACACATCCCACCAAATCCTTGATCCAACTTCCCATGCCACTTATATCTTCCTTATCTACGTCACTGACAATCCACCATGTTTTTGGAGTAATCAGGATTTTCTTTCCTAATTTACCTTTAACTACAAGTCAGCTGCATTAAAGAATAAGTCGACATTCTTGACACTTGTAATGCTTTATATCAACAGCTCCCTCACCTCCCAGATTGTCCTCAAGTAATTCAAAAATCGCTCTTCACTCTCATCCTTACTTTTTCGGCCACCCATGTCACCATTTAACTACAACAACCATGGTTGTCATGCAATAAAGTTCAAATTTCTTGATCCAGCTGTGGTTTTCAATATGGACTAAGACGTTCTAGCTAGAGAAATCTATCTCCACCATCCTACCCCCACACTTCACAGGGGCAATCCTCCCCTCTCCAAATATTTACTAACAAAACAAGAGGTACACCTGCAACCATCAGAGTTCTTCACATCGCACCCACTGTATCCTTAGGGACTAGGATGCACACAGTGTAAATGCCTTGAGACACTCCAGTCTGGAGTGTCCACTGTGTAAAATCACTGAAATAAAATGGACACACTTATGATAATGATGCTTATTTTCCAGGGTTAATTTGGTGTTTAGGTTGAGCCTACTAGACAGTGCATAAGCTGTCTGTTGTGAGACATATTGTGGGCTTACCAAGAAAATACAGGGCCTTGGAGTCTGTTAATTTCTTACAATTAGGTTGGCTTTCCTGTCATTCATTCGCTTGCTTCTTATTCATGTCCCTGCTTGTCAATCTTGTGTTTATCCCTCCCTTGGAAAATAGCCTCTTTCCCATCTCTTTTGATTGGCTAGCTTTATGCTTCCACTACTTATATTTCAAGCACTATGGGGGTTATTACAACTTTGGAGGAGGTGTTAATCTGTCCCAAAAGTGACGGTAAAGTGATGGATATACCACCAGCCGTATTACGAGTTCCGTAGGATATAATGGACTTGTAATACGGCTGGTGGTATATCCGTCACTTTACCGTCACTTTTGGGACGGATTAACACCTCCTCCAAAGTTGTAATAACCCCCTATGTTTTTTTTGTTTGGTGAAGCACTCCATTGGAGAGAATGTGTTTTCCATTTGTCTTCCTTGTGTACTTCTTCCCCACTGCACTCTCTGTTGCCATCTCTCGCCAATGTGCCTATCATCGACCCAACTCCATGTTGCCTTCGCCTTTGTGTACTCCCTTATTGCTTTCTCACCTGTGTCCTACTCCCCACCCACTCCACGTTGCTCTCTCATTCTCACCCTGCCCTTTATGTTGCTTCCATCCCATTTGCGCCCTTCTCTCTCGCCCATTGCTTCTCCTCCTTGACCCTCCTTGCTCCTTTCAGCATCCACCTGCGCTCTCCATGTTGCTGCCCTCAACCCCAGTCTTCCGTGTCCCTTCCCTGACCTGTGCTAAAAAAAACACATTTGCACTACTTTGTTTTATTACCAATCCAACTTTGTAAATAAAACCCATTGCATCATTTTGTAGGCGTATACACGTGTGGTGCACACACCTCCAAAATGATCCAAACACAGCATCATATTGATTTTTTTAACATTTTTTATTTGCATGCTTTAGTTATACTGCACAGCATATGAGATGCTGTACAGCAAGGCTAAAAACAATGACAAATCAGTGGGCCCAAAGGTGAGACCTGTTGGCTTTGCCATATGTTTTTCTAAAACCCTCAGCTCAGCCATCCCTAAGCGTTGCAGATTTCATTAAACATAGAACATGACGCTCTAGGACTGGATAACCCTTTCATAAACCATTGCAACTGGTATTTTAGTTAGTCTATCAGTTGCAATTATGGGTATCAAGGATCAGACGCGCTGGGAATAGTTGTGCTGGAAGTGCTGCAGCACCCATAGACAACCCTGCAGAAGTTCAGAAGAGGATTTATCTAAGGAGGCCCCTAAGTTTAGTTTTTATATTGTTGCATTTGCTGTGAGTCTCATTACAGAGGCAATGTGTCATGCAATGTCTACAGACAAACTGCTACTTTTCAAAATTAAGATGCCAGTTTTCTTTGTCTTTACTTAACTGCACAGTGAGGGAATTTTATAATGTGAACCAAGTGACAATCTTGGTGGGGTACATGAGGTATAGAAGGAAAGGCTGCAGGATTTCAAATGTTCTCTATCGTACCAGCAGCTGGAAATCCTCAAATGAGGCACATAGCTTTTTTGTAATTCTAAGGTGTGATGGTGCAAAGATTTTAATATGATCAAATAACACTTTACTAGTGTTATGCACAAGTTATGAATTTGCACTGACACTCTACTTCTGCATGTTATTGTCTGTGCTCAACATAGGTTTAGTAGTAAAAGTACATGACTGATGAAAATATAGTGGCTAATTGAAGAGGCCATTTCAATGGAAAATGTACTTCATGTAAAACGTGGTACCTTACCACACCATACTTTATTAATTTATTTAGACCGATGTGTTCCAAAATGCACTACTGGACACACACTTTGCCCGCCATTCCTGGTGCCTTTGGGTGTGTCCTTTCCAACACTTTGTATTATACTTGATTCACTTCTGGCTTCACTGATATAACATTGATAGCAGCACCCACTCTTAAACCTGTTCCATTGTCAGTGCTACCATCCTGAGAGCTTTATGTTCAATAAAACTAAAGAGCCGCTTCACAGTCTTCTTTGTGACTCAGAATCATCACCATAAACACAGCCACAGAGATAGAATGAGGATTATGGAGGTCAATCCTCGTTTTGCAGCAGTAGCATCGCCCAACAATCTTTGTTGTATACCCCGAGTGCACACTGTACCAACTGTAAAATAAAATTTACCTCACTTGTCTGTTTATGAGTAGAGGGTCAGCCGCTAGCACAGACTTTGCGGATCAGTTGGATCTTGGTGAGCAGTCAGGCCTAGATAAATTTGAATATTTTTTGGAACAGTGACATCTTCATGTGAGAACCCCGTTCAGAGGCCCATGGGGCAAGCAGGGGTTTCTGGGCCCAACTGAGGTGGTTGAAGCCTTTTGCCACTGATGTCCTGGAGCCCACCGTTCTATGGATTCCTCTCAGCTGGGTCAAGCACCGAGTTCTGCACCTGACTCTTATGTAGGTAGTGTCTCATGAGCAGTCAAGCATCCCTCAAAGGGAAGGGTAGAAACAGATCAGTGAACATGGCTCATAACTCAAAGTGGAAGCAGCACATGCACAATAAATCGACATCCAGTCAAATACTTATTTTGTTTAAAAGAAGTATTTTAATTCTAATTCTACACATGCAAAGGTAAAAAACATTAAAAAAACAAAAACACAGTTCCCCCTTGAGGTGGGCACATTGGTAGTTGTCAGGATA
Organism: Pleurodeles waltl; assembly: GCF_031143425.1. Classification (NCBI taxonomy): domain Eukaryota; kingdom Metazoa; phylum Chordata; class Amphibia; order Caudata; family Salamandridae; genus Pleurodeles; species Pleurodeles waltl. The sequence continues at coordinate 778,497,037 of NC_090448.1, read as the reverse complement.
CTCCCTGTCTACCCAATTCCCATGTAACTGGTGAACTGTTATTTTCCATTAACATGTGGCAACATCCAAGGAATGTAAACTATTAGGCTCTGTTCATGAGGACTCAGTTAGTAAGGTATAGTCACTTAGAGTCAAGCAGTGTTGCAAAAACCTAAGGCAGTATATCCCCAGGGGACTTGCCGGGCCACTTTTTAGCTTACCTGCACCAGTAGTACAAAACCTGGCAGCAGTGCAGTGCGGTCCTGGCCTGGATCGGCAAAGTCAGATTGCACGCGTTTGCATGCGCTGCTCCCGGAAGGTGCCGACTGCTCTTCTCTCCTGAGTCACACTTACCAGCGTCCTGACAATCGGATTTACTGCAACCCCAGTCACATGCTGTAAGTCTTTTCCTTCCTTGCTTGGAGTTGGGGGCAGTCTCCTTGCTCCAGCTAGGCTCCGAGGGCAACTTGTCTGTCCTTGAGCCTCCTCCGATACCAAACTCCCCACATCTTGGTCATAGTAGCAGTTTCAGGTCATTGTCAATGACCCAGACCTCTGGTCCCAGCTCACTGAGCAGCCCCTCTTTGCATACATGGTTCTCCACTGAACCTCACTGTTGTGTCACGTTGGTGTCAAGTTGCATCTCCTGTGGCCCTCCTGGCATATGGGGTTGGTGCAACTTCCCACACATGCGTGACAGCCCGATCAATGCAGCACAGTTCCTTGGCACACTGCATTCTGCTCCTGGCATACGGGGTCACCAAACCTTTACAACTCTGTACACAGGCGCTGGCCCAATTCATGCAGCACTGTCCTTCTTGCACCGCGGCCCCTCCTGGCATACGGGGTTGCCAAACTTCCAACACAGCACACAGGCAACGGCCCAATCAGTGTGGCACTGCTCCTTATACCTCGCACAGGAACTCACACACCTGGGCTCCCTTCTAGATCTTGCTCCTCCAACATGCTCCCCGCCCTCACAGGCACACCAGTCTTGGCGAACAGGCAGGTACTGGTTCTCCAGACTCCAGGGCAGGTGTTCTTGGTTTCCCTGGATATGTCCCCTTACCCAGAAGGGAGGCTAGCAGGATGTGCCCCTAGTCTTTGTCACAGGCAGAAGACACACAGAGCTTTCCCTACTCATACAGTCTGGCTGGCTGCTAGCATATGACAAAGTATGGGGTCTCAGACTCCCCTACTTACAGTTCTTTCCAGACACAAAATATGATTTAGGTTCTGGACCTTTGAAGTTTTATGTTGGGGTTCTACTTTGAAATTAAAATCTCTTCTCTTTATTTTTCCTCCTGAAGGATGTCTGTCACAGCAGGCAGGACTGAGAAGCTAATTCACCCACAACTAAAGGTGTGCGCAATTTCAAATTCTGCCAGTGTGTAGGAAAGTACCATCTTGCCTGGCATGTTACCCCCATTTTTCACTGTATATATGTTGTTTTAGTTGTATGTGTCACTGGGACCCTGCCAGCCAGGGCCCCAGTGCTCATAAGTGTGCCTGAAAGTGTTACCTGTGTTATGACTAACTGTCTCACTGAGGCTCTGCTATCCAGAACCTCAGTGGTTATGCTCTCTCATTTCTTTCCAAATTGTCACTAACAGGCTAGTGACCAATTTCACCAATTCACATTGGCATACTGGAACACCCTTATAATTCCCTAGTAGATGGTACTGAGATACCCAGGGTATTGGGGTTCCAGGAGATCCCTATGGGCTGCAACATTTCTTTTGCCACCCATAGGGAGCTCTGACAATTCTTACACAGGCCTGCCACTGCAGCCTGAGTGAAATAACGTCCACGTTATTTCACAGCCATTTACCACTGCACTTAAGTACCTATATGTCACCTATATGTCTAACCTTTACCTGGTAAAGGTTAGGTGCAAAGTTACTTAGTGCGTGGGCACCCTGGCGCTAGCCAAGGTGCCCCCACATTGTTCAGGGCAAATTCCCCGGACTTTGTGAGTGCGGGGACACCATTACACGCGTGCACTACACATCGGTCACTACCTATGTGTAGCTTCACAATGGTAACTCCGAATATGGCCATGTAACATGTCTATGATCATGGAATTGCCCCCTCTATGCCATCCTGGCATAGTTGGCACAATCCCATGATCCCATTGGTCTGTAGCACAGACACTGGTACTGCCAAACTGCCTTTTCAGGGGTTTCACTGCAGCTGCTGCTGCTGCCAACCCCTCAGACAGGTTTCTGCCCTCCTGGGGTCCAGCCAGGCCTGGCCCAGGATGGCAGAACAAAGGACTTCCTCAGAGAGAGGGTGTTACACCCTCTCCCTTTGGAAAAAGGTGTTAAGGCAGGGGAGGAGTAGCCTCCCCCAGCCTCTGGAAATGCTTTCATGGGCACAGATGGTGCCCATTTCTGCATAAGCCAGTCTACACCGGTTCAGGGACCCCTCAGCCCTGCTCTGGCGCGAAACTGGACAAAGGAAAGGGGAGTGACCACTCCCCTGACCTGCACCTCCCCTGGGAGGTGCCCAGAGCTCCTCCAGTGTGCTCCAGACCTCTGCCATCTTGGAAACAGAGGTGCTGCTGGCACACTGGACTGCTCTGAGTGGCCAGGGCCAGCAGGTGACGTCAGAGACTCCTTCTGATAGGCTCCTTCAGGTGTTGCTAGCCTATCCTCTCTCCTAAGTAGCCAAACCCTCTTTTCTGGCTATTTAGGGTCTCTGCTCTGGGGAATTCCTTAGATAACGAATGCAAGAGCTCATCAGAGTTCCTCTGCATCGCTCTCTTCACCTTCTGCCAAGGAATCGACTGCTGACCGCGCTGAAAGCCAGCAAAACTGCAACAAAGTAGCGAAGACGACTACTGCAACTCTGTAACGCTGATCCTGCCGCCTTCTCGACTGTTTTCCTGGTGGTGCATGCTGTGGGGGTAGTCTGCCTCCTCTCTGCACTAGAAGCTCCGAAGAAATCTCCTGTGGGCCGACGGAATCGTCCCCCTGCAACCGCAGGCACCAAAGAACTGCATTACCGGTACCCTGGGTCTCCTCTCAGCACGACGAGCGAGGTCCCTTGAATCCAGCAACTCTGTCCAAGTGACTCCCACAGTCCAGTGACTCTTCAGTCCAAGTTTGGTGGAGGTAAGTCCTTGCCTCCCCACGCCAGACTGCATTGCTGGGAACCGCGACTTTTGCAGCTACTCCGGCCTCTGTGCACTTCCGGCGGAAATCCTTTGTGCACAGCCAAGCCTGGGTCCACGGCACTCTAACCTGCATTGCACGACTTTCTAAGTTGTCCTCCGGCGGCGTGGGACTCCTTTGTGCAACTTCGGGTAAGCACCGTTTCACTCCTCTTCGTAGTGCCTTTTCCGGCACTTCTGCGTGTGCTGCCTGCTTCTGAGAGGGCTCCTTGTCTTGCTCGACGCCCCCTCTGTCCCCAGACGCAATTGGCGACATCCTGGTCCCTCCTGGGCCACAGCAGCATCCAAAAACCCTATCCGCACGATTTGCAGCTAGCAAGGCTTGTTGGCGGTCTTTCGGCGGGAAAACACTTCTGCACGACTCTCCATGGCGTGTGGGATCCATCCTCCAAAGGGGAAGTCTCTAGCCCTTGTCGTTCCTGCAGAATCCTCAGCTTGTACTGTCCAGTAGCAGCTTCTTTGCACCCACAGCTGGCATTTCCTGGGCATCTGCCCATCTACGACTTGCTTGTGACTTTTGGACTTGGTCCCCTTGTTCCACAGGTACCCTCAACTGGAAATCCATCATTGTTGCATTGCTGGTTTGTGTCTTTCCTGCAGAATTCCCCTATCACGACTTCTATGTCCTTTGGGGAACTTTAGTGCACTTTGCACTCACTTTTCAGGGTCTTGGGGTGGGCTATTTTTCTAACCCTCACTGTTTTCTTACAGTCCCAGCGACCTTCTACAAGGTCACATAGGTTTGGGGTCCATTCGTGGTTCGCATTCCACTTTTGGAGTATATGGTTTGTGTTGCCCCTATCCCTATGTGCCCCCATTGCATCCTATTGTAACTATACATTGTTTGCACTGTTTTCTAAGACTATACTGCATATTTTTGGTATTGTGTACATATATCTTGTGTATATTTGCTATCCTCATACTGAGGGTACTCACTGAGATACTTTGGCATATTGTCATAAAAATAAAGTACCTTTATTTTTAGTATATCTGTGTATTGTGTTTTCTTATGATATTGTGCAAGTGACACTAGTGGTACTGTAGGAGCTTCACTCGTCTCCTAGTTCAGCCTAAGCTGCTCTGCTAAGCTACCATTATCTATCAGCATAAGCTGCTAGACACCCTATACACTAATAAGGGATACCTGGGCCTGGTGCAAGGTGTAAGTACCCCTTGGTACTCACTACAAGCCAGTCCAGCCTCCTACATTGGTTGTGCAGCGGTGGGATAAGTGCTTCGTAACTACTTACCACTTTTGTCATTGTACTTTTCATAAGAGAAAAATATACAAAACAAGTTCAGTGTGTGTACACCTAACCAAAAGGTTTTGCATTTCCTCTTTTCACTCTTTTCTAAGTGCTGAAAAGTACCTCTAAACTTTCTAAAAGTTCTTAAAAAGTTTTACAAGTTTTTTTTTCTGTCTTTCCAAAAGTTCTGAAAAACTTTTTCTTCACTTTTCTGTCACTTAAAACTCTTTCTAAAATGTCTGGCACAGGCCAAACTGTTGATCTGTCCAAACTTGCTTATGATAACCGTAGCTGGAAAGAAGCAAGGAGTCTCTGCATAGATAGAGGTTTAAGTGTAAGGAAGAATCCTACTAGAGAACTGTTGGTTAACATGCTTAAAGAACAAGATAAGGCCAGAAGTGCCCCATCTGTTGAAAAAGTAGCTAATGGTTCCCAATCTGATCCAGGGACTCCCCTAGAAAAAGATTCAGGACAGAAACTTCCTAGCCTGCCCATTACTAGACAGCCTAGCATAGTTGGTACTGATGTAGACTCACACCATACTGATAGTGTAGTCTCACATCATAGCAAGAGTATTCCTTCTCACCACAGTAGAAGTGATGTTTCTGTTAACCAAGCTGTTAGGATGCCTTCTGTAAGGGATGGGTCTCCTTCTGTTCATTCTCACCATACTTCTGTTTCTAGGCATATCCCTCCCACCCACCCTGATGACAGAGTGTTAGAAAGGGAGCTCAATAGATTGAGAGTGGAGGAATCCAGGCTGAAGCTCAAGAAGCAACAGCTGGACTTAGATAGGCAGTCCTTAGAAATTGAAAGAGAAAGACAGAAAATTGGGTTTGAAACCCATGGTGGCAGCAGCAGTATTCCCCATAGTCATCCTGCAAGAGAGCATGATTCTAGGAATCTGCACAAGATAGTTCCCCCTTATAAGGAGGGGGATGACATTAACAAGTGGTTTGCTGCACTTGAGAGGGCCTGTGTTGTACAGGATGTCCCTCAAAGGCAGTGGGCTGCTATCCTATGGCTATCATTTAGTGGAAAGGGTAGGGATAGGCTCCTTACTGTGAAATAAAGTGATGCCAATAATTTTACAGTTCTTAAGAATGCACTCCTGGATGGTTATGGCTTAACCACTGAACAGTACAGGATGAAGTTCAGAGAGACCAAAAAGGAGTCTTCACAAGACTGGGTTGATTTTATTGACCATTCAGTGAAGGCCTTGGAGGGGTGGTTATGTGGCAGTAAAGTTACTGATTATGAAAGCCTGTATAACTTGATCCTGAGAGAGCATATTCTTATTAATTGTGTGTCTGATTTGTTACACCAGTACTTGGTGGACTCTGATCTGACCTCTCCCCAAGAATTGGGAAAGAAGGCAGACAAATGGGTCAGAACAAGGGTGAACAGAAAAGTTCATACAGGGGGTGACAAAGATGGCAATAAGAAGAAGTATGGTAAGTCTTCTGACAAGGGTGGGGACAAATCTAAAAATGAGTCTTCATCAGGCCCACAAAAACACTCTGGTGGGGGTGGTGGGCCCAAATCCTCTTCTAATCAAAACAAAGAAAATAAACCATGGTGCTATTTATGTAAAATAAAAGGCCATTGGACAACAGATCCCAGTTGTCCAAAGAAAAGCACCAAGCCTCCTACCACTACAACCCCTACTGCTACACCTAGTGTCCCTACTAATAGCAGTGGTGGTGGGAGCAAACCTACTAATAGCCAATCCAAGGGAGTAGCTGGGCTCACTATTGGTAACTTAGTTGGGGTTGGTCTGATTAGGGAGACCACAGAGGCTGTGTTAGTCTCTGAGGGGGCTATTGATTTAGCCACCTTGGTTGCTTGTCCCCTTAACATGGATAAGTACAAACAACTACCCCTAATAAATGGTGTTGAGGTTCAGGCCTACAGGGACACTGGTGCCAGTGTTACAATGGTAATAGAGAAACTGGTCCACCCTGAACAACACCTACTTGGTCACCAGTACCAAGTAAGCGATGCTCATAACAACACCCTTAGCCACCCCATGGCTGTTGTGAATCTCAACTGGGGGGGGGGGGGGGTTACTGGCCCAAAGAAAGTTGTGGTTGCCTCAGATTTACCTGTAGACTGTCTATTAGGGAATGATTTAGAGACATCAGCTTGGGCAGAAGTGGAGTTGGAGGCTCATGCAGCAATGCTGGGCATTCCAGGGCATATTTTTGCTTTGACCAGGGCTCAGGCCAAAAAGCGAAAAGGACAGGGTGACTTGGATCCTGGAAGAATGGACCAAGTGCTCCCTAAAGCTAGGGCTAGTAGAAGTAAAGCACTACCTACTATCCCTCCCTCTACAGTGGATTCTACTTCTGAGGAAGAAGAATTCCCACCCTGTGCAGAACCTACACCAGAGGAGCTGGAAGCAGACACTGCTGAGCTTTTGGGTGAAGGGGGGCCTGCCAGGGAGGAGCTGAGTGTGGCACAGCAGACCTGTCCCACACTAGAGGGTCTAAGGCAGCAAGCTGTCAAACAAGCAAATGGGGATGTCAGTGACTCTCACAGAGTTTACTGGGAGGACAATCTTCTGTACACTGAAGCAAGGAATCCAAAACCTGGAGCTGCCAGGAGATTGGTGATTCCTCAGGAGTACAGAAAGTTCCTCCTAACTCTTGCTCACGACATTCCCTTAGCTGGACATTTGGGGCAAATGAAAACTTGGGACAGGCTTGTTCCCTTGTTTCATTGGCCTAGAATGTCAGAGGACACAAAAGAATTTTGTAAGTCCTGTGAAACCTGTCAAGCCAGTGGCAAGACAGGTGGCACCCCAAAGGCACCCCTTATTCCACTGCCTGTGGTTGGGGTTCCCTTTGAGAGGGTAGGGGTTGACATAGTTGGCCCCCTTGACCCTCCTACTGCTTCAGGCAATAGGTTTATCTTGGTGGTAGTGGACCATGCCACCAGATATCCTGAAGCAATTCCTCTAAGGACCACTACAGCTCCTGCAGTGGCAAAGGCCCTCCTGGGAATCTTTTCCAGGGTGGGCTTCCCAAAAGAGGTGGTATCAGACAGGGGAAGCAATTTCATGTCTGCTTACTTAAAGGCCATGTGGAAGGAGTGTGGTGTGACATACAAGTTCACCACACCCTATCATCCACAAACAAATGGACTGGTGGAGAGATTTAACAAAACTCTCAAAGGCATGATTATGGGACTCCCTGAAAAACTCCGCAGGAGATGGGATATCCTTTTACCATGCCTCCTTTTTGCTCACAGGGAGGTACCCCAGAAAGGAGTGGGCTTCAGCCCCTTTGAACTTCTTTTTGGTCACCCTGTGAGAGGTACCCTAACACTTGTTAAGGAGGGTTGGGAACAACCTTTAAAAGCTCCAAAGCAAGACATAGTGGACTATGTACTTGGCCTCAGATCAAGGATGGCTGAGTACATGAAAAAGGCCAGGAAAAACCTTCAGTCCAGCCAAGAGCTCCAAAAGCAATGGCATGACCAAAAGGCTGTTTTGGTTCAGTACCAACCAGGGCAGAAAGTGTGGGTCTTGGAGCCTGTGGTCCCAAGAGCACTCCAAGACAAATGGAGTGGACCCCACACAATTGTTGAAAAAAAAGGGTGAAGTCACCTACTTAGTTGACTTAGGCACTGCCAGGAGTCCCCTTAGGGTGCTCCATGTCAATCGCCAGAAACCCTACTATGACAGGGCTGATCTCACCCTGCTCATGGCAACTGATGAGGGACAGGAGGAAGACATTGATCCTCTCCCTGATCTCTTCTCTTCCACAGAACAAGATGCTCTAGTGGAAGGTGTTGTACTGGCAGATTGTCTTACTGCTGAGCAGAAAGACCGCTGCATAAATCTCCTGGGTCAGTTTTCTAAACTCTTCTCTACTGTGCCAAGTACCACTTCTTGGTGTGAGCACACTATAGATACTGGAGACAGCTTGCCTGTCAAAAGCAAGATCTATAGGCAGCCTGACCATGTCAGAGACTGCATAAAGCAAGAGGTGCAGAAAATGTTAGAACTAGGAGTGGTTGAGCACTCTGAAAGTCCATGGGCTTCTCCTGTGGTACTTGTACCAAAACCTCATTCCAAAGATGGAAAGAAGGAAATGCGGTTTTGTGTTGACTACAGAGGTCTCAACCAGGTAACCAAAACTGATGCTCACCCTATACCCAGGGCAGATGAGCTCATAGATACACTGGCATCTGCCAAGTATCTAAGCACTTTTGACTTGACTGCAGGGTATTGGCAGATCAAATTATCAGAAGATGCAAAAGCAAAAACTGCATTTTCAACCATTGGAGGCCATTACCAATTCACAGTAATGCCTTTTGGATTGAAAAATGCACCTGCCACTTTTCAAAGGTTGGTGAACACAGTCCTGCAAGGGCTGGAAGCTTTTAGTGCAGCATATTTGGACAATATAGCTGTCTTTAGCTCCAGCTGGGATGATCACCTGGTCCACCTATGGAAAGTTTTGGAGGCCCTGCAAAAGGCAGGCCTCACTATCAAGGCTTCAAAGTGCCAGATAGGGCAGGGGAAGGTGGTTTATCTGGGACACCTGGTTGGTGGAGAACAGATTGCACCACTTCAGGGGAAAATCCAAACCATTATAGATTGGGTTCCCCTTACTACTCAGACCCATTAGGCCTCACTGGGTACTATAGGAGGTTCATAAAGAACTATGGCTCCATTGCAGCCCCTCTTAATGACCTCACTTCAAAGAAAATGCCTAAGAAGGTATTATGGACAGCAAACTGTCAGAAAGCTTTTGAGGAGCTGAAGCAGGCCATGTGCTCTGCACCTGTCCTGAAAAGCCCTTGTTACTCTAAAAAATTCTATGTCCGGACTGATGCATCTGAATTAGGAGTAGGGGCAGTCCTATCACAACTTAATTCTGAGGGCCAGGATCAACCTGTTGCTTTTATTAGTAGGAGGTTGACCCCTAGAGAAAAGCGTTGGTCTGCCATAGAGAGGGAGGCCTTTGCTGTGGTCTGGGCACTGAAGAAGTTGAGGCCATACCTGTTTGACACTCACTTCATTGTTCAGACAGACCACAAACCTCTACTTTGGTTAAAACAAATGAAAGGTGAAAATCCTAAATTGTTGAGGTGGTCCATATCCCTACAGGGAATGGACTATACAGTGGAACATAGACCTGGGAGTACCCACTCCAATGCAGATGGACTCTCCAGATATTTCCACTTAGACAATGAAGACCCATCAGGGAATGACTAGTCTTATTGTCCTTCGTTTGGGAGGGGGGCGGTTGTGTAGGAAAGTACCATCTTGCCTGGCATGTTACCCCCATTTTTCACTGTATATATGTTGTTTTAGTTGTATGTGTCACTGGGACCCTGCCAGCCAGGGCCCCAGTGCTCATAAGTGTGCCTGAAAGTGTTACCTGTGTTATGACTAACTGTCTCACTGAGGCTCTGCTATCCAGAACCTCAGTGGTTATGCTCTCTCATTTCTTTCCAAATTGTCACTAACAGGCTAGTGACCAATTTCACCAATTCACATTGGCATACTGGAACACCCTTATAATTCCCTAGTAGATGGTACTGAGGTACCCAGGGTATTGGGGTTCCAGGAGATCCCTATGGGCTGCAGCATTTCTTTTGCCACCCATAGGGAGCTCTGACAATTCTTACACAGGCTTGCCACTGCAGCCTGAGTGAAATAACGTCCACGTTATTTCACAGCCATTTACCACTGCACTTAAGTAACTTATAAGTCACCTATATGTCTAACCTTTACCTGGTAAACGTTAGGTGCAAAGTTACTTAGTGTGTGGGCACCCTGGCACTATCCCAGGTGCCCCCACATTGTTCAGGGCAAATTCCCCGGACTTTGTGAGTGCGGGGACACCATTACACGCGTGCACTACACATAGGTCACTACCTATGTGTAGCTTCACAATGGTAACTCCGAATATGGCCATGTAACATGTCTATGATCATGGAATTGCCCCCTCTATGCCATCCTGGCATAGTTGGCACAATCCCATGATCCCACTGGACTGTAGCACAGACCCTGGTACTGCCAAACTGCCTTTTCAGGTGTTTCACTGCAGCTGCTGCTGCTGCCAACCCCTCAGACAGGTTTCTGCCCTCCTGGGGTCCAGCCAGGCCTGGCCCAGGATGGCAGAACAAAGGACTTCCTCAGAGAGAGGGTGTTACACCCTCTCCCTTTGGAAAAAGGTGTTAAGGCAGGGGAGGAGTAGCCTCCCCCAGCCTCTGGAAATGCTTTCATGGGCACAGATGGTGCCCATTTCTGCATAAGCCAGTCTACACAGGTTCAGGGACCCCTCAGCCCTGCTCTGGCGCGAAACTGGACAAAGGAAAGGGGAGTGACCACTCCCCTGACCTGCACCTCCCCTGGGAGGTGCCCAGAGCTCCTCCAGTGTACTCCAGACCTCTGCCATCTTGGAAACAGAGGTGCTGCTGGCACACTGGACTGCTCTGAGTGGCCAGGGCCAGCAGGTGACGTCAGAGACTCCTTCTGATAGGCTCCTTCAGGTGTTGCTAGCCTATCCTCTCTCCTAATTAGCCAAACCCTCTTTTCTGGCTATTTAGGGTCTCTGCTCTGGGGAATTCCTTAGATAACGAATGCAAGAGCTCATCAGAGTTCCTCTGCATCTCTCTCTTCACCTTCTGCCAAGGAATCGACTCCTGACCACGCTGGAAGCCTGCAAAACTGCAACAAAGTAGCGAAGATGACTACTGCAACTCTGTAACGCTGATCCTGCCGCCTTCTCGACTGTTTTCCTGGTGGTGCATGCTGTGGGAGTAGTCTGCCTCCTCTCTGCACTAGAAGCTCCGAAGAAATCTCCCGTGGGCTGACGGAATCGTCCCCCTGCAACCGCAGGCACCAAAGAACTGCATTACCGGTACCCTGGGTCTCCTCTCAGCACGACGAGCGAGGTCCCTTGAATCCAGCAACTCTGTCCGTGACTCCCACAGTCCAGTGACTCTTCAGTCCAAGTTTGGTGGAGGTAAGTCCTTGCCTCCCCACGCCAGACTGCATTGCTGGGAACCGCGACTTTTGCAGCTACTCCGGCCTCTGTGCACTTCCGGCGGAAATCCTTTGTGCACAGCCAAGCCTGGGTCCACGGCACTCTAACCTGCATTGCACGACTTTCTAAGTTGTCCTCCGGCGGCGTGGGTCTCCTTTGTGCAACTTCGGGTGAGCACCGTTTCACTCCTCTTCGTAGTGCCTGTTCCGGCAATTCTGCGGGTGCTGCCTGCTTCTGAGAGGGCTCCTTGTCTTGCTCAACGCCCCCTCTGTCCCCAGACGCAGTTGGCGACATCCTGGTCCCTCCTGGGCCACAGCAGCATCCAAAAACCCTAACCGCACGATTTGCAGCTAGCAAGGCTTCTTGGCGGTCTTTCAGCGGGAAAACACTTCTGCACGACTCTTCACGGCGTGGGGGATCCATCCTCCAAAGGGGAAGTCTCTAGCCCTTGTCGTTCCTGCAGAATCCTCAGCTTCTACTGTCCAGTAGCAGCTTCTTTGCACCCACAGCTGGCATTTCCTGGGCATCTGCCCATCTCCGACTTGCTTGTGACTTTTGGACTTGGTCCCCTTGTTCCACAGGTACCCTCGACTGGAAATCCATCGTTGTTGCATTGCTGGTTTGTGTCTTTCCTGCAGAATTCCCCTATCACGACTTCTATGTCCTTTGGGAAACTTTAGTGCACTTTGCACTCACTTTTCAGGGTCTTGGGGTGGGCTATTTTTCTAACCCTCACTGTTTTCTTACAGTCCCAGCGACCCTCTACAAGGTCACATAGGTTTGGGGTCCATTCGTGGTTCGCATTCCACTTTTGGAGTATATGGTTTGTGTTGCCCCTATCCCTATGTGCCCCCATTGCATCCTATTGTAACTATACATTGTTTGCACTGTTTTCTAAGACTATACTGAATATTTTTGGTATTGTGTACATATATCTTGTGTATATTTGCTATCCTCATACTGAGGGTACTCACTGAGATACTTTGGCATATTGTCATAAAAATAAAGTACCTTTATTTTTAGTATATCTGTGTATTGTGTTTTCTTATGATATTGTGCAAGTGACACTAGTGGTACTGTAGGAGCTTCACTCGTCTCCTGGTTCAGCCTAAGCTGCTCTGCTAAGCTACCATTATCTATCAGCATAAGTTGCTAGACACCCTATACACTAATAAGGGATACCTGGGCCTGGTGCAAGGTGTAAGTACCCCTTGGTACTCACTACAAGCCAGTCCAGCCTCCTACATTGGTTGTGCAGCGGTGGGATAAGTGCTTTGTAACTACTTACCACTTTTGTCATTGTACTTTTCATAAGAGAAAAATATACAAAACAAGTTCAGTGTGTGTACACCTAACCAAAAGGTTTTGCATTTCCTCTTTTCACTCTTTTCTAAGTGCTGAAAAGTACCTCTAAACTTTCTAAAAGTTCCTAAAAAGTTTTAAAAGTTTTTTTTCTGTCTTTCCAAAAGTTCTGAAAAACTTTTTCTTCACTTTTCTATCACTTGAAATTCTTTCTAAAATGTCTGGCACAGGCCAAACTGTTGATCTGTCCAAACTTGCTTATGATAACCTTAGCTGGAAAGAAGCAAGGAGTCTCTGCATAGATAGAGGTTTAAGTGTAAGGAAGAATCCTTCTAGAGAACTGTTGGTTAACATGCTTAAAGAACAAGATAAGGCCAGAAGTGCCCCATCTGTTGAAAAAGTAGCTAATGGTTCCCAATCTGATCCAGGGACTCCCCTAGAAAAAGATTCAGGAAAGAAACTTCCTAGCCTGCCCATTACTAGACAGCCTAGTATAGTTGGTACTGATGTAGACTCACACCATACTGATAGTGTAGTCTCACATCATAGCAAGAGTATTCCTTCTCACCACAGTAGAAATGATGTTTCTGTTAACCAAGCTGTTAGGATGCCTTCTGTAAGGGATGGGTCTCCTTCTGTTCATTCTCACCATACTTCTGTTTCTAGGCATATCCCTCCCACCCACCCTAATGACAGAGTGTTAGAAAGGGAGCTCAATAGATTGAGAGTGGAGGAATCCAGGCTGAAGCTCAAGAAGCAACAGCTGGACTTAGATAGGCAGTCCTTAGAAATTGAAAGAGAAAGACAGAAAATTGGGTTTGAAACCCATGGTGGCAGCAGCAGTATTCCCCATAGTCATCCTGCAAGAGAGCATGATTCTAGGAATCTGCACAAGATAGTTCCCCCTTATAAGGAGGGGGATGAAATTAACAAGTGGTTTGCTGCACTTGAGAGGGCCTGTGTTGTACAGGATGTCCCTCAAACGCAGTGGGCTGCTATCCTATGGCTATCATTTAGTGGAAAGGGTAGGGATAGGCTCCTTACTGTGAAAGAAAGTGATGCCAATAATTTTACAGTTCTTAAGAATGCACTCCTGGATGGTTATGGCTTAACCACTGAACAGTACAGGATGAAGTTCAGAGAGACCAAAAAGGAGTCTTCACAAGACTGGGTTGATTTTATTGACCATTCAGTGAAGGCCTTGGAGGGGTGGTTATGTGGCAGTAAAGTTACTGATTATGAAAGCCTGTATAACTTGATCCTGAGAGAGCATATTCTTATTAATTGTGTGTCTGATTTGTTACACCAGTACTTGGTGGACTCTGATCTGACCTCTCCCCAAGAATTGGGAAAGAAGGCAGACAAATGGGTCAGAAGAAGGGTGAACAGAAAAGTTCATACAGGGGGTGACAAAGATGGCAATAAGAAGAAGTATGGTAAGTCTTCTGACAAGGCTGGGGACAAATCTAAAAATGAGTCTTCATCAGGCCCACAAAAACACTCTGGTGGGGGTGGTGGGCCCAAATCCTCTTCTAATCAAAACAAAGAAAAGAAACCATGGTGCTATTTATGTAAAATAAAAGGCCATTGGACAACAGATCCCAGTTGTCCAAAGAAAAGCACCAAGCCTCCTACCACTACAACCCCTACTGCTACACGTAGTGTCCCTACTAATAGCAGTGGTGGTGGGAGCAAACCTACTAATAGCCAATCCAAGGGAGTAGCTGGGCTCACTATTGGTAACTTAGTTGGGGTTGGTCTGATTAGGGAGACCACAGAGGCTGTGTTAGTCTCTGAGGGGGCTATTGATTTAGCCACCTTGGTTGCTTGTCCCCTTAACATGGATAAGTACAAGCAACTACCCCTAATAAATGGTGTTGAGGTTCAGGCCTACAGGGACACTGGTGCCAGTGTTACAATGGTAATAGAGAAACTGGTCCACCCTGAACAACACCTACTTGGTCACCAGTACCAAGTAAGCGATGCTCATAACAACACCCTTAGCCACCCCATGGCTGTTGTGAATCTCAACTGGGGGGGGGGGGGTTACTGGCCCAAAGAAAGTTGTGGTTGCCTCAGATTTACCTGTAGACTGTCTATTAGGGAATGATTTAGAGACATCAGCTTGGGCAGAAGTGGAGTTGGAGGCTCATGCAACAATGCTGGGCATTCCAGGGCATATCTTTGCTTTGACCAGGGCTCAGGCCAAAAAGCAAAAAGGACAGGGTGACTTGGATCCTGGAAGAATGGACCAAGTGCTCCCTAAAGCTAGGGCTAGTAGAAGTAAAGCACTACCTACTATCCCTCCCTCTACAGTGGATTCTACTTCTGAGGAAGAAGAATTCCCACCCTGTGCAGAACCTACACCAGAGGAGCTGGAAGCAGACACTGCTGAGCTTTTGGGTGAAGGGGGGCCTGCCAGAGAGGAGCTGAGTGTGGCACAGCAAACCTGTCCCACACTAGAGGGTCTAAGGCAGCAAGCTGTCAAACAAGCAAATGGGGATGTCAGTGACTCTCACAGAGTTTACTGGGAGGACAATCTTCTGTACACTGAAGCAAGGAATCCAAAACCTGGAGCTGCCAGGAGATTGGTGATTCCTCAGGAGTACAGAAAGTTCCTCCTAACTCTTGCTCACGACATTCCCTTAGCTGGACATTTGGGGCAAATGAAAACTTGGGACAGGCTTGTTCCCTTGTTTCATTGGCCTAGAATGTCAGAGGACACAAAATAATTTTGTAAGTCCTGTGAAACCTGTCAAGCCAGTGGCAAGACAGGTGGCACCCCAAAGGCACCCCTTATTCCACTGCCTGTGGTTGGGGTTCCCTTTGAGAGGGTAGGGGTTGACATAGTTGGCCCCCTTGACCCTCCTACTGCTTCAGGCAATAGGTTTATCTTGGTGGTAGTGGACCATGCCACCAGATATCCTGAAGCAATTCCTCTAAGGACCACTACAGCTCCTGCAGTGGCAAAGGCCCTCCTGGGAATCTTTTCCAGGGTGGGCTTCCCAAAAGAGGTGGTATCAGACAGGGGAAGCAATTTCATGTCTGCTTACTTAAAGGCCATGTGGAAGGAGTGTGGTGTGACATACAAGTTCACCACACCCTATCATCCACAAACAAATGGAGTGGTGGAGAGATTTAACAAAACTCTCAAAGGCATGATTATGGGACTCCCTAAAACACTCCGCAGGAGATGGGATATCCTTTTACCATGCCTCCTTTTTGCTTACAGGGAGGTACCCCAGAAAGGAGTGGGCTTCAGCCCCTTTGAACTTCTTTTTGGTCACCCTGTGAGAGGTCCCCTAACACTTGTTAAGGAGGGTTGGGAACAACCTTTAAAAGCTCCAAAGCAAGACATAGTGGACTATGTACTTGGCCTCAGATCAAGGATGGCTGAGTACATGAAAAAGGCCAGTAAAAACCTTCAGGCCAGCCAAGAGCTCCAAAAGCAATGGCATGACCAAAAGGCTGTTTTGGTTCAGTACCAACCAGGGCAGAAAGTGTGGGTCTTGGAGCCTGTGGCCCCAAGAGCACTCCAAGACAAATGGAGTGGACCCCACACAATTGTTGAGAAAAAGGGTGAAGTCACCTACTTAGTTGACTTAGGCACTGCCAGGAGTCCCCTTAGGGTGCTCCATGTCAATCGCCTGAAACCCTACTATGACAGGGCTGATCTCACCCTGCTCATGGCAACTGATGAGGGACAGGAGGAAGACATTGATCCTCTCCCTGATCTCTTCTCTTCCACAGAACAAGATGCTCTAGTGGAAGGTGTTGTACTGGCAGATTGTCTTACTGCTGAGCAGAAATACCGCTGCATAAATCTCCTGGGTCAGTTTTCTGAACTCTTCTCTACTGTGCCAGGTACCACGTCTTGGTGTGAGCACACTATAGATACTGGAGACAGCTTGCCTGTCAAAAGTAAGATCTATAGGCAGCCTGACCATGTCAGAGACTGCATAAAGCAAGAGGTGCAGAAAATGTTAGAACTAGGAGTGGTTGAGCACTCTGAAAGTCCATGGGCTTCTCCTGTGGTACTTGTACCAAAACCTCATTCCAAAGATGGAAAGAAGGAAATGCGGTTTTGTGTTGAATACAGAGGTCTCAACCAGGTAACCAAAACTGATGCTCACCCTATACCCAGGGCAGATGAGCTCATAGATACACTGGCATCTGCCAAGTATCTAAGCACTTTTGACTTGACTGCAGGGTATTGGCAGATCAAATTATCAGAAGATGCAAAAGCAAAAACTGCATTTTCAACCATTGGAGGCCATTACCAATTCACAGTAATGCCTTTTGGATTGAAAAATGCACCTGCCACTTTTCAAAGGTTGGTGAACACAGTCCTGCAATGGCTGGAAGCTTTTAGTGCAGCATATTTGGACAATATAGCTGTCTTTAGCTCCAGCTGGGATGATCACCTGGTCCACCTATGGAAAGTTTTGGAGGCCCTGCAAAAGGCAGGCCTCACTATCAAGGCTTCAAAGTGCCAGATAGGGCAGGGGAAGGTGGTTTATCTGGGACACCTGGTTGGTGGAGAACAGATTGCACCACTTCAGGGGAAAATCCAAACCATTATAGATTGGGTTCCCCCTACTACTCAGACTCATTAGGCCTCACTGGGTACTATAGGAGGTTCATAAAGAACTATGGCTCCATTGCAGCCCCTCTTAATGACCTCACTTAAAAGAAAATGCCTAAGAAGGTATTATGGACAGCAAACTGTCAGAAAGGTTTTGAGGAGCTGAAGCAGGCCATGTGCTCTGCACCTGTCCTGAAAAGCCCTTGTTACTCTAACAAATTCTATGTCCGGACTGATGCATCTGAATTAGGAGTAGGGGCAGTCCTATCACAACTTAATTCTGAGGGCCAGGATCAACCTGTTGCTTTTATTAGTAGGAGGTTGACCCCTAGAGAAAAGCGTTGGTCTGCCATAGAGAGGGAGGCCTTTGCTGTGGTCTGGGCACTGAAGAAGTTGAAGCCATACCTGTTTGGCACTCACTTAATTGTTCAAACAGACCACAAACCTCTACTTTGGCTAAAACAAATGAAAGGTGAAAATCCTAAATTGTTGAGGTGGTCCATATCCCTACAGGGAATGGACTATACAGTCGAACATAGACCTGGGAGTACCCACTCCAATGCAGATGGACTCTCCAGATATTTCCACTTAGACAATGAAGACCCATCAGGGAATGGCTAGTCTTATTGTCCTTCGTTTGGGGGGGGCGGGGTTGTGTAGGAAAGTACCATATTGCCTGGCATGTTACCCCCATTTTTCACTGTATATATGTTGTTTTAGTTGTATGTGTCACTGGGACCCTGCCAGCCAGGGCCCCAGTGCTCATAAGTGTGCCTGAAAGTGTTACCTGTGTTATGAGTAACTGTCTCACTGAGGCTCTGCTATCCAGAACCTCAGTGGTTATGCTCTCTCATTTCTTTCCAAATTGTCACTAACAGGCTAGTGACCAATTTCACCAATTCACATTGGCATACTGGAACACCCTTATAATTCCCTAGTAGATGGTACTGAGGTACCCAGGGTATTGGGGTTCCAGGAGATCCCTATGGGCTGCAGCATTTCTTTTGCCACCCATAGGGAGCTCTGACAATTCTTACACAGGCCTGCCACTGCAGCCTGAGTGAAATAACGTCCACGTTATTTCACAGCCATTTACCACTGCACTTAAGTAATTTATAAGTCACCTATATGTCTAACCTTTACCTGGTAAAGGTTAGGTGCAAAGTTACTTAGTGTGTGGGCACCCTGGCACTAGCCCAGGTGCCCCCACATTGTTCAGGGCAAATTCCCCGGACTTTGTGAGTGCGGGGACACCATTACACGCGTGCACTACACATAGGTCACTACCTATGTGTAGCTTCACAATGGTAACTCCGAATATGGCCATGGAACATGTCTATGATCATGGAATTGCCCCCTCTATGCCATCCTGGCATAGTTGGCACAATCTCATGATCCCACTGGTCTGTAGCACAGACCCTGGTACTGCCAAACTGCCTTTTCAGGGGTTTCACTGCAGCTGCTGCTGCTGCCAATCCCTCAGACAGGTTTCTGCCCTCCTGGGGTCCAGCCAGGCCTGGCCCAGGATGTCAGAACAAAGGACTTCCTCAGAGAGAGGGTGTTACACCCTCTCCCTTTGGAAAAAGGTGTTAAGGCAGGGGAGGAGTAGCCTCCCCCAGCCTCTGGAAATGCTTTCATGGGCACAGATGGTGCCCATTTCTGCATAAGCCAGTCTACACCGGTTCAGGGATCCCTCAGCCCTGATCTGGCGCGAAACTGGACAAAGGAAAGGGGAGTGACCACTCCCCTGACCTGCACCTCCCCTGGGAGGTGCCCAGAGCTCCTCCAGTGTGCTCCAGACCTCTGCCATCTTGGAAACAGAGGTGCTGCTGGCACACTGGACTGCTCTGAGTGGCCAGGGCCAGCAGGTGACGTCAGAGACTCCTTCTGATAGGCTCCTTCAGGTGTTGCTAGCCTATCCTCTCTCCTAATTAGCCAAACCCTCTTTTCTGGCTATTTAGGGTCTCTGCTCTGGGGAATTCCTTAGATAACGAATGCAAGAGCTCATCAGAGTTCCTCTGCATCTCTCTCTTCACCTCCTACCAAGGAATCGACTCCTGACCGCGCTGAAAGCCTGCAAAACTGCAACAAAGTAGCGAAGACGACTACTGCAACTCTGTAACGCTGATCCTGCCGCCTTCTCGACTATTTTCCTGGTGGTGCATGCTGTGGGGGTAGTCTGCCTCCTCTCTGCACTAGAAGCTCCGAAGAAATCTCCCGTGGGCCGACGGAATCGTCCCCCTGCAACCGCAGGCACCAAAGAACTGCATTACCGGTACCCTGGGTCTCCTCTCAGCACGACGAGCGAGGTCCCTTGAATCCAGCAACTCTGTCCGTGACTCCGACAGTCCAGTGACTCTTCAGTCCAAGTTTGGTGGAGGTAAGTCCTTGCCTCCCCACGCCAGACTGCATTGCTGGGAACCGCGACTTTTGCAGCTACTCTGGCCTCTGTGCACTTCCGGGGGAAATCCTTTGTGCACAGCCAAGCCTGGGTCCACAGCACTCTAACCTGCATTGCATGACTTTCTAAGTTGTCCTCCGGCGGCGTGGGACTCCTTTGTGCAACTTCGGGTGAGCACCATTTCACTCCTCTTCGTAGTGCCTGTTCCGGCACTTCTGCGGGTGCTGCCTGCTTCTGAGAGGGCTCCTTGTCTTGCTCGACGCCCCCTCTGTCCCCAGATGCAATTGGCGACATCCTGATCCCTCCTGGGCCACAGCAGCATCCAAAAACCCTAACTGCACGATTTGCAGCTAGCAAGGCTTGTTGGCGGTCTTTCGGCGGGAAAACACATCTGCACGACTCTTCACGGCGTGGGGGATCCATCCTCCAAAGGGGAAGTCTCTAGCCCTTGTCGTTCCTGCAGAATCCTCAGCTTCTACTGTCCAGTAGCAGCTTCTTTGCACCCACAGCTGGCATTTCCTGGGCATCTGCCCATCTCCGACTTGCTTGTGACTTTTGGACTTGGTCCCCTTGTTCCACAGGTACCCTCGACTGGAAATCCATCGTTGTTACATTACTGGTTTGTGTCTTTCCTGCAGAATTCCCCTATCACGACTTCTATGTCCTTTGGGGAACTTTAGTGCACTTTGCACTCACTTTTCAGGGTCTTGGGGTGGGCTATTTTTCTAACCCTCACTGTTTTCTTACAGTCCCAGCGACCCTCTACAAGGTCACATAGGTTTGGGGTCCATTCGTGGTTCGCATTCCACTTTTGGAGTATATGGTTTGTGTTGCCCCTATCCCTATGTGCCCCTATTGCATCCTATTGTAACTATACATTGTTTGCACTGTTTTCTAAGACTATACTGAATATTTTTGGTATTGTGTACATATATCTTGTGTATATTTGCTATCCTCATACTGAGGGTACTCACTGAGATACTTTGGCATATTGTCATAAAAATAAAGTACCTTTATTTTTAGTATATCTGTGTATTGTGTTTTCTTATGATATTGTGCAAGTGACACTAGTGGTACTGTAGGAGCTTCACTCGTCTCCTAGTTCAGCCTAAGCTGCTCTGCTAAGCTACCATTATATATCAGCATAAGCTGCTAGACACCCTATACACTAATAAGGGATACCTGGGCCTGGTGCAAGGTGTAAGTACCCCTTGGTACTCACTACAAGCCAGTCCAGCCTCCTACATTGGTTGTGCAGCGGTGGGATAAGTGCTTTGTAACTACTTACCACTTTTGTCATTGTACTTTTCATAAGAGAAAAATATACAAAACAAGTTCAGTGTGTGTACACCTAACCAAAAGGTTTTGCATTTCCTCTTTTCACTCTTTTCTAAGTGCTGAAAAGTACCTCTAAACTTTCTAAAAGTTCTTAAAAAGTTTAAAAAAAAAAAAATCTGTCTTTCCAAAAGTTCTGAAAAACTTTTTCTTCACTTTTCTATCACTTAAAACTCTTTCTAAAATGTCTGGCACAGGCCAAACTGTTGATCTGTCCAAACTTGCTTATGATAACCTTAGCTGGAAAGAAGCAAGGAGTCTCTGCATAGATAGAGGTTTAAGTGTAAGGAAGAATCCTTCTAGAGAACTGTTGGTTAACATGCTTAAAGAACAAGATAAGGCCAGAAGTGCCCCATCTGTTGAAAAAGTAGCTAATGGTTCCCAATCTGATCCAGGGACTCCCCTAGAAAAAGATTCAGGAAAGAAACTTCCTAGCCTGCCCATTACTAGACAGCCTAGCATAGTTGGTACTGATGTAGACTCACACCATACTGATAGTGTAGTCTCACATCATAGCAAGAGTATTCCTTCTCACCACAGTAGAAGTGATGTTTCTGTTAACCAAGCTGTTAGGATGCCTTCTGTAAGGGATGGGTCTCCTTCTGTTCATTCTCACCATACTTCTGTTTCTAGGCATATCCCTCCCACCCACCCTGATGACAGAGTGTTAGAAAGGGAGCTCAATAGATTGAGAGTGGAGGAATCCAGGCTGAAGCTCAAGAAGCAACAGCTGGACTTAGATAGGCAGTCCTTAGAAATTGAAAGAGAAAGACAGAAAATTGGGTTTGAATCCCATGGTGGCAGCAGCAGTATTCCCCATAGTCATCCTGCAAGAGAGCATGATTCTAGGAATCTGCACAAGATAGTTCCCCCTTATAAGGAGGGGGATGACATTAACAAGTGGTTTGCTGCACTTGAGAGGGCCTGTGTTGTACAGGATGTCCCTCAAAGGCAGTGGGCTGCTATCCTATGGCTATCATTTAGTGGAAAGGGTAGGGATAGGCTCCTTACTGTGAAAGAAAGTGATGCCAATAATTTTACAGTTCTTAAGAATGCACTCCTGGATGGTTATGGCTTACCCACTGAACAGTACAGGATGAAGTTCAGAGAGACCAAAAAGGAGTCTTCACAAGACTGGGTTGATTTTATTGACCATTCAGTGAAGGCCTTGGAGGGGTGGTTACATGGCAGTAAAGTTACTGATTATGAAAGCCTGTATAACTTGATCCTGAGAGAGCATATTCTTAATAATTGTGTGTCTGATATGTTACACCAGTACTTGGTGGACTCTGATCTGACCTCTCCCCAAGAATTGGGAAAGAAGGCAGACAAATGGGTCAGAACAAGGGTGAACAGAAAAGTTCATACAGGGGGTGACAAAGATGGCAATAAGAAGAAGGATGGTAAGTCTTCTGACAAGGGTGGGGACAAATCTAAAAATGAGTCTTCATCAGGCCCACAAAAACACTCTGGTGGGGGTGGTGGGCCCAAATCCTCTTCTAATCAAAACAAAGAAAAGAAACCATGGTGCTATTTATGTAAAATAAAAGGCCATTGGACAACAGATCCCAGTTGTCCAAAGAAAAGCACCAAGCCTCCTACCACTACAACCCCTACTGCTACACCTAGTGTCCCTACTAATAGCAGTGGTGGTGGGAGCAAACCTACTAATAGCCAATCCAAGGGAGTAGCTGGGCTCACTATTGGTAACTTAGTTGGGGTTGGTCTGATTAGGGAGACCACAGAGGCTGTGTTAGTCTCTGAGGGGGCTATTGATTTAGCCACCTTGGTTGCTTGTCCCCTTAACATGTATAAGTACAAGCAACTACTCCTAATAAATGGTGTTGAGGTTCAGGCCTACAGGGACACTGGTGCCAGTGTTACAATGGTAATAGAGAAACTGGTCCACCCTGAACAACACCTACTTGGTCACCAGTACCAAGTAACCAATGCTCATAACAACACCCTTAGCCACCCCATGGCTGTTGTGAATCTCAACTGGGGGGGGGGGGTTACTGGCCCAAAGAAAGTTGTGGTTGCCTCAGATTTACCTGTAGACTGTCTATTAGGGAATGCTTTAGAGACATCAGCTTGGGTAGAAGTGGAGTTGGAGGCTCATGCAGCAATTCTGGGCATTCCAGGGCATATTTTTGCTTTGACCAGGGCTCAGGCCAAAAAGCAAAAAGGACAGGGTGACTTGGATCCTGGAAGAATGGACCAAGTGCTCCCTAAAGCTAGGGCTAGTAGAAGTAAAGCACTACCTACTATCCCTCCATCTACAGTGGATTCTACTTCTGAGGAAGAAGAATTCCCACCCTGTGCAGAACCTACACCAGAGGAGCTGGAAGCAGACACTGCTGAGCTTTTGGGTGAAGGGGGGCCTGCCAGGGAGGAGCTGAGTGTGCACAGCAGACCTGTCCCACACTAGAGGGTCTAAGGCAGCAAGCTGTCAAACAAGCAAATGGGGATGTCAGTGACTCTCACAGAGTTTACTGGGAGGACAATCTTCTGTACACTGAAGCAAGGAATCCAAAACCTGGAGCTGCCAGGAGATTGGTGATTCCTCAGGAGTACAGAAAGTTCCTCCTAACTCTTGCTCACGACATTCCCTTAGCTGGACATTTGGGGCAAATGAAAACTTGGGACAGGCTTGTTCCCTTGTTTCATTGGCCTAGAATGTCAGAGGACACAAAAGAATTTTGTAAGTCCTGTGAAACCTGTCAAGCCAGTGGCAAGACAGGTGGCACCCCAAAGGCACCCCTTATTCCCCTGCCTGTGGTTGGGGTTCCCTTTGAGAGGGTAGGGGTTGACATAGTTGGCCCCCTTGACCCTCCTACTGCTTCAGGCAATAGGTTTATCTTGGTGGTAGTGGACCATGCCACCAGATATCCTGAAGCAATTCCTCTAAGGACCACTACAGCTCCTGCAGTGGCAAAGGCCCTCCTGGGAATCTTTTCCAGGGTGGGCTTCCCAAAAGAGGTGGTATCAGACAGGGGAAGCAATTTCATGTCTGCTTACTTAAAGGCCATGTGGAAGGAGTGTGGTGTGACATACAAGTTCACCACACCCTATCATCCACAAACAAATGGACTGGTGGAGAGATTTAACAAAACTCTCAAAGGCATGATTATGGGACTCCCTGAAAAACTCCGCAGGAGATGGGATATCCTTTTACCATGCCTCCATTTTGCTTACTGGGAGGTACCCCAGAAAGGAGTGGGCTTCAGCCCCTTTGAACTTCTTTTTGGTCACCCTGTGAGAGGTCCCCTAACACTTGTTAAGGAGGGTTGGGAACAACCTTTAAAAGCTCCAAAGCAAGACATAGTGGACTATGTACTTGGCCTCAGATCAAGGATGGCTGAGTACATGAAAAAGGCCAGTAAAAACCTTCAGGCCAGCCAAGAGCTCCAAAAGCAATGGCATGACCAGAAGGCTGTTTTGGTTCAGTACCAACCAGGGCAGAAAGTGTGGGTCTTGGAGCCTGTGGCCCCAAGAGCACTCCAAGACAAATGGAGTGGACCCCACACAATTGTTGAGAAAAAGGGTGAAGTCACCTACTTAGTTGACTTAGGCACTGCCAGGAGTCCCCTTAGGGTGCTCCATGTCAATCGCCTGAAACCCTACTATGACAGGGCTGATCTCACCCTGCTCTTGGCAACTGATGAGGGACAGGAGGAAGACATTGATCCTCTCCCTGATCTCTTCTCTTCCACAGAACAAGATGCTCTAGTGGAAGGTGTTGTACTGGCAGATTGTCTTACTGCTGAGCAGAAAGACCACTGCATAAATCTCCTGGGTCAGTTTTCTGAACTCTTCTCTACTGTGCCAGGTACCACTTCTTGGTGTGAGCACACTATAGATACTGGAGACAGCTTGCCTGTCAAAAGTAGGATCTATAGGCAGCCTGACCATATCAGAGACTGCATAAAGCAAGAGGTGCAGAAAATGTTAGAACTAGGAGTGGTTGAGCACTCTGAAAGTCCATGGGCTTCTCCTGTGGTACTTGTACCAAAACCTCATTCCAAAGATGGAAAGAAGGAAATGCGGTTTTGTGTTGACTACAGAGGTCTCAACCAGGTAACCAAAACTGATGCTCACCCTATACCCAGGGCAGATGAGCTCATAGATACACTGGCATCTGCCAAGTATCTAAGCACTTTTGACTTGACTGCAGGGTATTGGCAGATCAAATTATCAGAAGATGCAAAAGCAAAAACTGCATTTTCAACCCTTGGAGGCCATTACCAATTCACAGTAATGCCTTTTGGATTGAAAAATGCACCTGCCACTTTTCAAAGGTTGGTGAACACAGTCCTGCAAGGGCTGGAAGCTTTTAGTGCAGCATATTTGGACGATATAGCTGTCTTTAGCTCCAGCTGGGATGATCACCTGGTCCACCTATGGAAAGTTTTGGAGGCCCTGCAAAAGGCAGGCCTCACTATCAAGGCTTCAAAGTGCCAGATAGGGCAGGGGAAGGTGGTTTATCTGGGACACCTGGTTGGAGGAGAACAGATTGCACCACTTCAGGGGAAAATCCAAACCATTATAGATTGGGTTCCCCCTACTACTCAGACTTATTAGTCCTCACTGGGTACTACAGGAGGTTCATAAAGAACTATGGCTCCATTGCAGCCCCTCTTAATGACCTCACTTCAAAGAAAATGCCTAAGAAGGTATTATGGACAGCAAACTGTCAGAAAGCTTTTGAGGAGCTGAAGCAGGCCATGTGCTCTGCACCTGTCCTGAAAAGCCCTTGTTACTCTAAAAAATTCTATGTCCGGACTGATGCATCTGAATTAGGAGTAGGGGCAGTCCTATCACAACTTAATTCTGAGGGCCAGGATCAACCTGTTGCTTTTATTAGTAGGAGGTTGACCCCTAGAGAAAAGCGTTGGTCTGCCATAGAGAGGGAGGCCTTTGCTGTGGTCTGGGCACTGAAGAAGTTGAGGCCATACCTGTTTGGCACTCACTTCATTGTTCAGACAGACCACAAACCTCTACTTTGGCTAAAACACATGAAAGGTGAAAATCCTAAATTGTTGAGGTGGTCCATATCCCTACAGGGAATGGACTATACAGTGGAACATAGACCTGGGAGTACCCACTCCAATGCAGATGGACTCTCCAGATATTTCCACTTAGACAATGAAGACCCATCAGGGAATGACTAGTCTTATTGTCCTTCGTTTGGGGGGGGTTGTGTAGGAAAGTACCATCTTGCCTGGCATGTTACCCCCATTTTTCACTGTATATATGTTGTTTTAGTTGTATGTGTCACTGGGACCCTGCCAGCAAGGGCCCCAGTGCTCATAAGTGTGCCTGAAAGTGTTACCTGTGTTATGACTAACTGTCTCACTGAGGCTCTGCTATCCAGAACCTCAGTGGTTATGCTCTCTCATTTCTTTCCAAATTGTCACTAACAGGCTAGTGACCTATTTCACCAATTCACATTGGCATACTGGAACACCCTTATAATTCCCTAGTAGATGGTACTGAGGTACCCAGGGTATTGGGGTTCCAGGAGATCCCTATGGGCTGCAGCATTTCTTTTGCCACCCATAGGGAGCTCTGACAATTCTTACACAGGCCTGCCACTGCAGCCTGAGTGAAATAACGTCCACGTTATTTCACAGCCATTTACCACTGCACTTAAGTAACTTATAAGTCACCTATATGTCTAACCTTTACCTGGTAAAGGTTAGGTGCAAAGTTACTTAGTGTGTGGGCACCCTGGCACTAGCCAAGGTGCCCCCACATTGTTCAGGGCAAATTCCCCGGACTTTGTGAGTGCGGGGACACCATTACACGCGTGTACTACACATAGGTCACTACCTATGTGTAGCTTCACAATGGTAACTCTGAATATGGCCATGTAACATGTCTATGATCATGGAATTGCCCCCTCTATGCCATCCTGGCATAGTTGGCACAATCCCATGATCCTACTGATCTGTAGCACAGACCCTGGTACTGCCAAACTGCCTTTTCAGGGGTTTCACTGCAGCTGCTGCTGCCAACCCCTCAGACAGGTTTCTGCCCTCCTGGGGTCCAGCCAGGCCTGGCCCAGGATGGCAGAACAAAGGACTTCCTCAGAGAGAGGGTGTTACACCCTCTGCCTTTGGAAAAAGGTGTTAAGGCAGGGGAGGAGTAGCCTACTCCAGCCTCTGGAAATGCTTTCATGGGCACAGATGGTGCCCATTTCTGCATAAGCCAGTCTACACTGGTTCAGGGACCCCTCAGCCCTGCTCTGGCGCGAAACTGGACAAAGGAAAGGGGAGTGACCACTCCCCTGACCTGCACCTCCCCTGGGAGGTGCCCAGAGCTCCTCCAGTGTGCTCCAGACCTCTGCCATCTTGGAAACAGAGGTGCTGCTGGCACACTGGACTGCTCTGAGTGGCCAGGGCCAGCAGGTGACGTCAGAGACTCCTTCTGATAGGCTCCTTCAGGTGTTGCTAGCCTATCCTCTCTCCTAATTAGCCAAACCCTCTTTTCTGGCTATTTAGGGTCTCTGCTCTGGGGAATTCCTTAGATAACGAATGCAAGAGCTCATCAGAGTTCCTCTGCATCTCTCTCTTCACCTTCTGCCAAGGAATCGACTGCTGACCGCGCTGGAAGTCTGCAAAACTGCAACAAAGTAGCGAAGACGACTACTGCAACTCTGTAACGCTGATCCTGCCACCTTCTCGACTGTTTTCCTGGTGGTGCATGCTGTGGGGGTAGTCTGCCTCCTCTCTGCACTAGAAGCTCCGAAGAAATCTCCCGTGGGCCGACGGAATTGTCCCCCTGCAACCGCAGGCACCAAAGAACTGCATTACCGGTACCCGGGTCTCCTCTCAGCACGACGAGCGAGGTCCCTTGAATCCAGCAACTCTGTCCGTGACTCCCACAGTCCAGTGACTCTTCAGTCCAAGTTTGGTGGAGGTAAGTCCTTGCCTCCCCACGCCAGACTGCATTGCTGGGAACCGCAACTTTTGCAGCTACTCCGGCCTCTGTGCACTTCCGGCGGAAATCCTTTGTGCACAGCCAAGCCTGGGTCCACGGCACTCTAACCTGCATTGCACGACTTTCTAAGTTGTCCTCCGGCGGCGTGGGACTCCTTTGGGCAACTTCGGGTGAGCACTGTTTCACTCCTCTTCGTAGTGCCTGTTCTGGCACTTCTGCGGGTGCTGCCTGCTTCTGAGAGGGCTCCTTGTCTTGCTCGACGCCCCCTCTGTCCCCAGACGCAATTGGCGACATCCTGGGCCACAGCAGCATCCAAAAACCCTATCCGCACGATTTGCAGCTAGCAAGGCTTGTTGGCGGTCTTTCGGTGGGAAAACACTTCTGCACGACTCTCCACGGCGTGGGGGATCCATCCTCCAAAGGCGAAGTCTCTAGCCCTTGTCGTTCCTGCAGAATCCTCAGCTTCTACTGTCCAGTAGCAGCTTCTTTGCACCCACAGCTGGCATTTCCTGGGCATCTGCCCATCTCTGACTTGCTTGTGACTTTTGGACTTGGTCCCCTTGTTCCACAGGTACCCTCGACTGGAAATCCATCGTTGTTGCATTGCTGGTTTGTGTCTTTCCTGCAGAATTCCCCTATCACAACTTCTATGTCCTTTGGGGAACTTTAGTGCACTTTGCACTCACTTTTCAGGGTCTTGGGGTGGGCTATTTTTCTAACCCTCACCTTTTTCTTACAGTCCCAGCGACCCTCTACAAGGTCACATAGGTTTGGGGTCCATTCGTGGTTCGCATTCCACTTTTGGAGTATATGGTTTGTGTTGCCCCTATCCCTCTGTGCCCCCATTGCATCCTATTGTAACTATACATTGTTTGCACTGTTTTCTAAGACTATACTGCATATTTTTGGTATTGTGTACATATATCTTTTGTATATTTGCTATCCTCATACTGAGGGTACTCACTGAGATACTTTGGCATATTGTCATAAAAATAAAGTACCTTTATTTTTAGTATATCTGTGTATAGTGTTTTCTTATGATATTGTGCAAGTGACACTAGTGGTACTGTAGGAGCTTCACTCGTCTCCTAGTTCAGCCTAAGCTGCTCTGCTAAGCTACCATTATCTATCAGCATAAGCTGCTAGACACCCTATACACTAATAAGGGATACCTGGGCCTGGTGCAAGGTGTAAGTACCCCTTGGTACTCACTACAAGCCAGTCCAGCCTCCTACATTGGTTGTGCAGCGGTGGGATAAGTGCTTTGTAACTACTTACCCCTTTTGTCATTGTACTTTTCATAAGAGAAAAATATACAAAACAAGTTCAGTGTGTGTACACCTAACCAAAAGGTTTTGCATTTCCTCTTTTCACTCTTTTCTAAGTGCTGAAAAGTACCTCTAAACTTTCTAAAAGTTCTTAAAAAGTTTAAAAAGTTTTTTTTTCTGTCTTTCCAAAAGTTCTGAAAAACGTTTTCTTCACTTTTCTATCACTTAAAACTCTTTCTAAAATGTCTGGCACAGGCCAAACTGTTGATCTGTCCAAACTTGCTTATGATAACCTTAGCTGGAAAGAAGCAAGGAGTCTCTGCATAGATAGAGGTTTAAGTGTAAGGAAGAATCCTTCTAGAGAACTGTTGGTTAACGTGCTTAAAGAACAAGATAAGGCCAGAAGTGCCCTATCTGTTGAAAAAGTAGCTAATGGTTCCCAATCTGATCCAGGGACTCCCCTAGAAAAAGATTCAGGAAAGAAACTTCCTAGCCTGCCCATTACTAGACAGCCTAGCATAGTTGGTACTGATGTAGACTCACACCATACTGATAGTGTAGTATCACATCATAGCAAGAGTATTCCTTCTCACCACAGTAGAAGTGATGTTTCTGTTAACCAAGCTGTTAGGATGCCTTCTGTAAGGGATGGGTCTCCTTCTGTTCATTCTCACCATACTTCTGTTTCTAGGCATATCCCTCCCACCCACCCTGATGACAGAGTGTTAGAAAGGGAGCTCAATAGATTGAGAGTGGAGGAATCCAGGCTGAAGCTCAAGAAGCAACAGCTGGACTTAGATAGGCAGTCCTTAGAAATTGAAAGAGAAAGACAGAAAATTGGGTTTGAAACCCATGGTGGCAGCAGCAGTATTCCCCATAGTCATCCTGCAAGAGAGCATGATTCTATGAATCTGCACAAGATAGTTCCCCCTTATAAGGAGGGGGATGACATTAACAAGTGGTTTGCTGCACTTGAGAGGGCCTGTGTTGTACAGGATGTCCCTCAAAGGCAGTGGGCTGCTATCCTATGGCTATCATTTAGTGGAAAGGGTAGGGATAGGCTCCTTACTGTGAAAGAAAGTGATGCCAATAATTTTACAGTTCTTAAGAATGCACTCCTGGATGGTTATGGCTTAACCACTGAACAGTACAGGATGAAGTTCAGAGAGACCAAAAAGGAGTCTTCACAAGACTGGGTTGATTTTATTGACCATTCAGTGAAGGCCTTGGAGGGGTGGTTACATGGCAGTAAAGTTACTGATTATGAAAGCCTGTATAACTTGATCCTGAGAGAGCATATTCTTAATAATTGTGTGTCTGATATGTTACACCAGTACTTGGTGGACTCTGATCTGACCTCTCCCTAAGAATTGGGAAAGAAGGCAGACAAATGGGTCAGAACAAGGGTGAACAGAAAAGTTCATACAGGGGGTGACAAAGATGGCAATAAGAAGAAGGATGGTAAGTCTTCTGACAAGGGTGGGGACAAATCTAAAAATGAGTCTTCATCAGGCCCACAAAAACACTCTGGTGGGGGTGGTGGGCCCAAATCCTCTTCTAATCAAAACAAAGAAAAGAAACCATGGTGCTATTTATGTAAAATAAAAGGCCATTGGACAACAGATCCCAGTTGTCCAAAGAAAAGCACCAAGCCTCCTACCACTACAACCCCTACTGCTACACCTAGTGTCCCTACTAATAGCAGTGGTGGTGGGGGCAAACCTACTAATAGCCAATCCAAGGGAGTAGCTGGGCTCACTATTGGTAACTTAGTTGGGGTTGGTCTGATTAGGGAGACCACAGAGGCTGTGTTAGTCTCTGAGGGGGCTATTGATTTAGCCACCTTAGTTGCTTGTCCCCTTAACATGTATAAGTACAAGCAACTACTCCTAATAAATGGTGTTGAGGTTCAGGCCTACAGGGACACTGGTGCCAGTGTTACAATGGTAATAGAGAAACTGGTCCACCCTGAACAACACCTACTTGGTCACCAGTACCAAGTAACCGATGCTCATAACAACACCCTTAGCCACCCCATGGCTGTTGTGAATCTCAACTGGAGGGGGGGTTCCTGGCCCAAAGAAAGTTGTGGTTGCCTCAGATTTACCTGTAGACTGTCTATTAGGGAATGCTTTAGAGACATCAGCTTGGGCAGAAGTGGAGTTGGAGGCTCATGCAGCAATTCTGGGCATTCCAGGGCATATTTTTGCTTTGACCAGGGCTCAGGCCAAAAAGCAAACAGGACAGGGTGACTTGGATCCTGGAAGAATGGACCAAGTGCTCCCTAAAGCTAGGGCTAGTAGAAGTAAAGCACTACCTACTATCCCTCCCTCTACAGTGGATTCTACTTCTGAGGAAGAAGAATGCCCACCCTGTGCAGAACCTACACCAGAGGAGCTGGAAGCAGACACTGCTGAGCTTTTGGGTGAAGGGGGGCCTGCCAGGGAGGAGCTGAGTGTGGCACAGCAGACCTGTCCCACACTAGAGGGTCTAAGGCAGCAAGCTGTCAAACAAGCAAATGGGGATGTCAGTGACTCTCACAGAGTTTACTGGGAGGACAATCTTCTGTACACTGAAGCAAGGAATCCAAAACCTGGAGCTGCCAGGAGATTGGTGATTCCTCAGGAGTACAGAAAGTTCCTCCTAACTCTTGCTCACGACATTCCCTTAGCTGGACATTTGGGGCAAATGAAAACTTGGGACAGGCTTGTTCCCTTGTTTCATTGGCCTAGAATGTCAGAGGACACAAAAGAATTTTGTAAGTCCTGTGAAACCTGTCAAGCCAGTGGCAAGACAGGTGGCACCCCAAAGGCACCCCTCATTCCACTGCCTGTGGTTGGGGTTCCCTTTGAGAGAGTAGGGGTTGACATAGTTGGCCCCCTTGACCCTCCTACTGCTTCAGGCAATAGGTTTATCTTGGTGGTAGTGGACCATGCCACCAGATATCCTGAAGCAATTCCTCTAAGGACCACTACAGCTCCTGCAGTGGCAAAGGCCCTCCTGGGAATCTTTTCCAGGGTGGGCTTCCCAAAAGAGGTGGTATCAGACAGGGGAAGCAATTTCATGTCTGCTTACTTAAAGGCCATGTGGAAGGAGTGTGGTGTGACATACAAGTTCACCACACCCTATCATCCACAAACAAATGGACTGGTGGAGAGATTTAACAAAACTCTCAAAGGCATGATTATGGGACTCCCTGAAAAACTCCGCAGGAGATGGGATATCCTTTTACCATGCCTCCTTTTTGCTTACAGGGAGGTACCCCAGAAAGGAGTGGGCTTCAGCCCCTTTGAACTTCTTTTTGGTCACCCTGTGAGAGGTCCCCTAACATTTGTTAAGGAGGGTTGGGAACAACCTTTAAAAGCTCCAAAGCAAGACATAGTGGACTATGTACTTGGCCTCAGATCAAGGATGGCTGAGTACATGAAAAAGGCCAGTAAAAACCTTCAGGCCAGCCAAGAGCTCCAAAAGCAATGGCATGACCAGAAAGCTGTTTTGGTTCAGTAACAACCAGGGCAGAAAGTGTGGGTCTTGGAGCCTGTGGCCCCAAGAGCACTCCAAGACAAATGGAGTGGACCCCACACAATTGTTGAGAAAAAGGGTGAAGTCACCTACTTAGATGACTTAGGCACTGCCAGGAGTCCCCTTAGGGTGCTCCATGTCAATCGCCTGAAACCCTACTATGACAGGGCTGATCTCACCCTGCTCATGGCAACTGATGAGGGACAGGAGGAAGACATTGATCCTCTCCCTGATCTCTTCTCTTCCACAGAACAAGATGCTCTAGTGGAAGGTGTTGTACTGGCAGATTGTCTTACTGCTGAGCAGAAAAACCACTGCATAAATCTCCTGGGTCAGTTTTCTGAACTCTTCTCTACTGTGCCAGGTACCACTTCTTGGTGTGAGCACACTATAGATACTGGAGACAGCTTGCCTGTCAAAAGTAAGATCTATAGGCAGCCTGACCATGTCAGAGACTGCATAAAGCAAGAGGTGCAGAAAATGTTAGAACTAGGAGTGGTTGAGCACTCTGAAAGTCCATGGGCTTCTCCTGTGGTACTTGTACCAAAACCTCATTCCAAAGATGGAAAGAAGGAAATGCAGTTTTGTGTTGACTACAGAGGTCTCAACCAGGTAACCAAAACTGATGCTCACCCTATACCCAGGGCAGATGAGCTCATAGATACACTGGCATCTGCCAAGTATCTAAGCACTTTTGACCTGACTGCAGGGTATTGGCAGATCAAATTATCAGAAGATGCAAAAGCAAAAACTGCATTTTCAACCATTGGAGGCCATTACCAATTCACAGTAATGTATTTTGGATTGACAAATGCACCTGCCACTTTTCAAAGGTTGGTGAACACAGTCCTGCAAGGGCTGGAAGCTTTTAGTGCAGCATATTTGGACGATATAGCTGTCTTTAGCTCCAGCTGGGATGATCACCTGGTCCACCTATGGAAAGTTTTGGAGGCCCTGCAAAAGGCAGGCCTCACTATCAAGGCTTCAAAGTGCCAGATAGGGCAGGGGAAGGTGGTTTATCTGGGACACCTGGTTGGTGGAGAACAGATTGCACCACTTCAGGGGAAAATCCAAACCATTATAGATTGGGTTCCCCCTACTACTCAGACTCATTAGGCCTCACTGGGTACTATAGGAGGTTCATAAAGAACTATGGCTCCATTGAAGCCCCTCGTAATGACCTCACTTCAAAGAAAATGCCTAAGAAGGTATTATGGACAGCAAACTGTCAGAAAGCTTTTGAGGAGCTGAAGCAGGCCATGTGCTCTGCACCTGTCCTGAAGAGCCCTTGTTACTCTAAAAAATTCTATGTCCGGACTGATGCATCTGAATTAGGAGTAGGGGCAGTCCTATCACAACTTAATTCTGAGGGCCAGGATCAACCTGTTGCTTTTATTAGTAGGAGGTTGACCCCTAGAGAAAAGCGTTGGTCTGCCATAGAGAGGGAGGCCTTTGCTGTGGTCTGGGCACTGAAGAAGTTGAGGCCATACCTGTTTGGCACTCACTTCATTGTTCAGACAGACCACAAACCTCTACTTTGGCTAAAACAAATGAAAGGTGAAAATCCTAAATTGTTGAGGTGGTCCATATCCCTACAGGGAATGGACTATACAGTGGAACATAGACCTGGGAGTACCCACTCCAATGCAGATGGACTCTCCAGATATTTCCACTTAGACAATGAAGACCCATCAGGGAATGACTAGTCTTATTGTCCTTCGTTTGGGGGGGGGGTTGTGTAGGAAAGTACCATCTTGCCTGGCATGTTACCCCCATTTTTCACTGTATATATGTTGTTTTAGTTGTATGTGTCACTGGGACCCTGCCAGCAAGGGCCCCAGTGCTCATAAGTGTGCCTGAAAGTGTTACCTGTGTTATGACTAACTGTCTCACTGAGGCTCTGCTATCCAGAACCTCAGTGGTTATGCTCTCTCATTTCTTTCCAAATTGTCACTAACAGGCTAGTGACCTATTTCACCAATTCACATTGGCATACTGGAACACCCTTATAATTCCCTAGTAGATGGTACTGAGGTACCCAGGGTATTGGGGTTCCAGGACATCCCTATGGGCTGCAGCATTTCTTTTGCCACCCATAGGGAGCTCTGACAATTCTTACACAGGCCTGCCACTGCAGCCTGAGTGAAATAACGTCCACGTTATTTCACAGCCATTTACCACTGCACTTAAGTAACTTATAAGTCACCTATATGTCTAACCTTTACCTGGTAAAGGTTAGGTGCAAAGTTACTTAGTGTGTGGGCACCCTGGCACTAGCCAAGGTGCCCCCACATTGTTCAGGGCAAATTCCCCGGACTTTGTGAGTGCGGGGACACCATTACATGCGTGCACTACACATAGGTCACTACCTATGTGTAGCTTCACAATGGTAACTCCGAATATGGCCATGTAACATGTCTATGATCATGGAATTGCCCCCTCTATGCCATCCTGGCATAGTTGGCACAATCCCATGATCCCACTGGTCTGTAGCACAGACCCTGGTACTGCCAAACTGCCTTTTCAGGGGTTTCACTGCAGCTGCTGCTGCTGCCAACCCCTCAGACAGGTTTCTGCCCTCCTGGGGTCCAGCCAGGCCTGGCCCAGGATGGCAGAACAAAGGACTTCCTCAGAGAGAGGGTGTTACACCCTTTGCCTTTGGAAAAAGGTGTTAAGGCAGGGGAGGAGTAGCCTCCCCCAGCCTCTGGAAATGCTTTCATGGGCACAGATGGTGCCCATTTCTGCATAAGCCAGTCTACACCGGTTCAGGGACCCCTCAGCCCTGCTCTGGCGCGAAACTGGACAAAGGAAAGGGGAGTGACCTTAGATAACGAATGCAAGAGCTCATCAGAGTTCCTCTGCATCTCTCTCTTCACCTTCTGCCAAGGAATCGACTGCTGACCGCGCTGGAAGCCTGCAGAACTGCAACAAAGTAGCGAAGACGACTACTGCAACTCTGTAACGCTGATCCTGCCGCCTTCTCAACTGTTTTCCTGGTGGTGCATGCTGTGGGGGTAGTCTGCCTCCTCTCTGCACTAGAAGCTCTGAAGAAATCTCCCGTGGGCCGACGGATTCGTCCCCCTTCAACCGCAGGCACCAAAGAACTGCATTACCGGAACCCTGGGTCTCCTCTCAGCGCGACGAGCGAGGTCCCTTGAATCCAGCAACTCTGTCCAAGTGACTCCCACAGTCCAGTGACTCTTCAGTCCAAGTTTGGTGGAGGTAAGTCCTTGCCTCCCCACGCCAGACTGCATTGCTGGGAACCGCGACTTTTGCAGCTACTCCGGCCTCTGTGCACTTCCGGCGGAAATCCTTTGTGCACACCCAAGCCTTGGTCCACGGCACTCTAACCTGCATTGCACGACTTTCTAAGTTGTCCTCCCGGCGGCGTGGGACTCCTTTGTGCAACTTCGGGTGAGCACCATTTCACTCCTCTTCGTAGTGCCTGTTCCGGCACGTCTGCGGGTGCTGCCTGCTTCTGAGAGGGCTCCTTGTCTTGCTCGACGCCCCCTCTGTCCCCAGACGCAATTGGTGACATCCTGGTCCCTCCTGGGCCACAGCAGCATCCAAAAACCCTAACCGCACGATTTGCAGCTAGCAAGGCTTGTTGGCGGTCTTTCGGCGGGAAAACACTTCTGCACGACTCTCCACGGCGTGTGGGATCCATCCTCTAAAGGGGAAGTCTCTAGCCCTTGTCGTTCCTGCAGAATCCTCAGCTTCTACTGTCCAGTAGCAGCTTCTTTGCACCCACAGCTGGCATTTCCTGGGCATCTGCCCATCTCCGACTTGCTTGTGACTTTTGGACTTGGTCCCCTTGTTCCACAGGTACTCTCGACTGGAAATCCATTGTTGTTGCATTGCTGGTTTGTGTCTTTCCTGCAGAATTTCCCTATCACGACTTCTATGTCCTTTGGGGAACTTTAGTGCACTTTGCACTCACTTTTCAGGGTCTTGGGGTGGGCTATTTTTCTAACCCTCACTGTTTTCTTACAGTCCCAGCGACCCTCTACAAGGTCACATAGGTTTGGGGTCCATTCGTGGTTCGCATTCCACTTTTGGAGTATATGGTTTGTGTTGCCCCTATCCCTATGTGCCCCCATTGCATCCTATTGTAACTATACATTGTTTGCACTGTTTTCTAAGACTATACTGCATATTTTTGGTATTGTGTACATATATCTTGTGTATATTTGCGATCCTCATACTGAGGGTACTCACTGAGATACTTTGGCATATTGTCATAAAAATAAAGTACCTTTATTTTTAGTATATCTGTGTATTGTGTTTTCTTATGATATTGTGCAAGTGACACTAGTGGTACTGTAGGAGCTTCACTCGTCTCCTAGTTCAGCCTAAGCTGCTCTGCTAAGCTACCATTATCTATCAGCATAAGCTGCTAGACACCCTATACACTAATAAGGGATACCTGGGCCTGGTGCAAGGTGTAAGTACAACTTGGTACTCACTACAAGCCAGTCCAGCCTCCTACACAGTGGAATTGGAGGAATTTAGTAATTCTGCTCTACTCTTGTAACACTGTATTACTAATAAAATCTGCCGCTCCTCTCAACCGGCAAAAGTAATCAGCACTAGCTGCTTTATAAACTGTGATCAATTCGAAATGTTCTTCAAACCTGCGTCCCTTCTTTACCTTAAGCGTCTCCTGAACTTTACAGCTCTGCTGTCATCTGTACGCTTGGATTCGCTGCATGCTTGCCTAGTCAGCTCTGACAACTGCAGCACAGCAGCTAGAGGGAGGAAGTACAATTGAGATGGTGGTGCTCTGCCGAATACATGTGCATGCTTTTTTATTTCTAAAGCCCCTTCACAAGTGTCTGGTCTGGTCAAGTGGTGTTGTACTTCCGTAACAGGCAACTGTGGGAATGCTTCCCCTGCCGGCATCATGATAAGTACAATGTCCGCAAATGCCATGCTGACAGGACCAGCTGGAGATAGTGGTGTGATGGCTGTCAGTCCTCGTGGCCTACAGAGGAAAATGTGCATGCTGAATGGTGAGTGGTTTGTGGCCTGATGCCCTGTTGGGAGGTTTGCTGCCAAACGGGTTTGACTGCTGGAAATTCATGGCATCGTGAATAGATGGAGTTCCCAGGTCTTGGAAAAACTTGTACTGCGTGCAGAATACTGCTAAAATTCTCACAGCAGCTGTCCTTACTCATACTTCATATCATCATTAAACAAACACACACACATCCAAAAAATTGTCACTTATGCTGGCAGTCACCAGCGTGTGCACCCACAGTGAGTGTTAATGCTCTTGCATGCAACCGCACACAGGTGAGCCCAGTGTGGACAACTTGTGTGTAAAGTTTCCACAGAAAAGAATCACGCAAATGTTTAGAATACGAATGAGTGTTGTTAAGTGTGTATGGAGTGATGCATGCATGTTAGGTTAAAAGACAGGCTGTCTAGACAATGAAGCCAGGCGTTTCTCTGAAAGCAGTTACAGTACAGAGGAACAGACACAGGGGCTGCTGGCTAACATGTTACGCAAGGGATTCCCCCTGAAGAAGCAGTCTGTTGTCCATGAGATCCATGAGATCCATGAATCCCTGCTCTTGATTTAAACCATAAAGCAGGGGGGAAAACCCTCAATATATTATTTCAAGTGATCTATGGTGCATCAATTTATCGATTAACCTGTTCAGCGCTTCATTACGCGCTTCTTTACGGGTAATGAGTGCTACATAAATGCAATACTACCCATGTTTTTCTAATAACTGATTACACAATGTTTGAAGATGGAGTCGTAGGCCTTTTTTAATTTAAAAGTCTCCATTTAATACATCTTATTTGAATGCCAGTCATTTGCATTTTAAATTTATTCTGTTTTAGCGCCAGGGATCGTGTGTGTGTGTGTGAGTGTGTGATTTGTGTGGGGGGGTGGTCCCTTGGACAAGGGTCGCCCCCCCAGAGGGGGCAATATATTCTATGCCATTTCTATCCCTCATGGGAACAGACTGGACTATTTTTTTTTAGGCCCATCTGCCCTCAAGGGGGGCAGAGAACACTAGACACCAGGGAAAATTTATAAATGTTTGGTGGCGGGTGTTTGTCAACTGGCGAAGTATTTGCATTCGTGATTATAACAGTTTATTTCTCCTTTTTGTTCTAGTTTAAAGCTTTTGATTCCTTTGCTGTGGGTTGTTGCAGTTTTGGCAGTGGTTGTCCTGTGGTTTGCGTAGTTGCAGGTTTTAGGTAAGTAAATAAATGTACTCCAAAGGAGTATTGTTGCCATGCATGAATGACATGTTTGTAGGTGGTGTACTAAATGCAGGATTGTGTGTAAAATTGTGATGTGTCCACTTTGTGTTTTGGGGCATTTCCTGTCGCGGGCACTAGGCCTACCCACACAAGCGAGGTAGCATTTTTATCGGGAGACCTGGGGGAACGCTGGGTGGAAGGAAATTTGTGGCTCCTCTCATATTCCAGAACATTCTGTCACCGAAATGTGAGGAAAAAGTGTTTTTTTTGGCCAAATTTTGAGGTTTGCACAGGGTTCTGGGTAACAGAACCCGGTGAGAGTCACACAAGTCACTCCAATTTGGATCACCCTAGGTTTCTAGTTTTCAAAAACGCACAGGTTTGGTAGGTTTCCCTAGGTGCCGGCTGAGCTAGAGGCCAAAATCCACAGCTAGGCACTTTCCAAAAAACAGCTGTTTTCTTTGGGAAAATGTGGTGTGTCCACGTTGTGTTTTGGGGCATTTCATGTTGCGGGCACTAGGCCGACCTACACAAGTGAGGTACCTTTTTTATCGGGAGACTTGGGGGAACGGTGGGTGGAAGGAAATTTGTGACTCCTCTCCGATTCCAGAATTTTCGGTCACTGAAATGTGAGGAAAAAGTGTTTTTTTTGCCAAATTTTGAGGTTTGCACAGGATTCTGGATAACAGAACCTGGTGAGAGCCTCACTAGTCACCCCTCATCTTGGATTCCCCTAGGTGTCTAGCTTTAAAAAATGCTCAGGTTTGGTAGGTTTCCCTAGGTGCCGGCTGAGCTAGAGGCCAAAATCCACACCTGGGCCCTCTGCAAAAAATAGCTCTGTTTTCTTTCGGAAAATGTGATGTGTCCACGTTGTGTTTTGGGGCATTTCCTGTCGGGGGCACTAGGCATACCCACACAAGTGAGGTACCATTTTTATCAGGAGACTTGGGGAAATCTGGGTGGAGGCTCCTCTCAGACTCAGATTCCAGAACTTTCTGTCACCAAAATGTGAGGAAAAAGTGTTTTTGTGGCCAAATGTTGAGGTTTGTAAAGGAATCTGGGTAACAGAACCTGGTGAGAGCCCCACAAGTCAGCCCATCCTGGATTCCCCTAGGTGTCTAGTTTTTAAAGATGCACAGGTTTGGTAGGTTTCCCTAGGTGTCGGCTAAACTAGAGGCCAAAATCTACAGATAGGGACTTTGCAAAAAACACGTCAGATTTCAATGTAAAAATGTGATTTGTCCATGTTGCGTTTCCTGTTGCGTGCATTAGACTTACCCACGCAAGTGAGGTACCATTTTCATCCGGAGACTTGGGGAAACACAGAATAGCAAAACAAGTGTTATTGCCCCTTGCCTTTCTCTAACTTTTTTCCTTCCAAATGTAAGACAGTGTGTAAAAAAGATGTCTTTTTGAGAAATACCCTGTAATTCACATGCTACTATGGGCACCCCGGAATTCGGATATGTGCAAATAAACCACTGCTTCTCAACACCTTATCTTGTGCCCATTTCGGAAATATAAAGGTTTTCTTGACACCTATTTTTCACTCTTTATATTTCAGCAAATGAATGGCTGTATACCCTGTACAGAATGAAAACCCATTGCAGGGTGCAGCTCATTTATTGGCTCTGGGTACCTAGAGTTCTTGATGAACCTACAAGCCCTATATATCCCCGCAACCAGAAGAGTCCAGCAGATGTACCAGTACATTGCTTTTAAAAATCTGACATTGTAGGAAAAAGTTACAGAGTAAAATGTGGAGCAAAATGGCTGATTTTTTTCACCTCTATTTCAATATTTTTTTATTTCAGCTGTTATTTTCTGTAGGAAAGCCTTGTAGGATCTACACAAATTACCCCTTGCTGAATTCAGAATTTTGTCTACTTTTTAGAAATGTTTAGCTGTCTGGGATCCAGCATTGGTTTCACACCCATTTCAGTCACTAACTGGAAAGAGGCTGAAAGCACAAAAATAGTAAAAATGAGGTATATCCCAGTAAAATGCCAAAATTGTGTTAAAAAATTGGGTTTTCTGGTTCAAGTCTGCCTGTTCCTGAAAGCTGGGAAGATGGTGATTTTGGCACCACAAACCCTTTGTTGATGCCCTTTTCATGGAAAAAAACACAAACGTCCTTCCTCAACCCTTTTTTCCCATTTTGTTGAAAAAAATGAAATTGTCGCTGTATTTTGGCTAACTTCTAGGTCTCCTTCAGGGGAACCCACAAAGTCCTGGTACCTCTAGAATCCCTAGGATGTTGGAAAAAAGGACACAAATTTGGAATCAGTATTTTATGTGGACAAAAAGTTGTGAGGGTCTAAGCGCGAAATGCCCCAAATAGCCAAAAAAAGGCTTGGCACCTGAGGGGGAAAAGGCCTGACAGCCAAGAAGTTAAGCAATGCATCTGATCAGAGAGCATATTTAACACACATATTTCTGGGTGGGGCGAAACATATCCAGTTTCACCAACCAATTGCCTCATGTACCTTCTCTCCTCAGATTATGCAGTCACTTAAGTAAACCAGCCGTCAATCACCACATGACAATTTAGAGCATATGTGCAACACCCTTGCAGCACAATAACGCTACAGCAGCCTCACTTTTCTGATGCTCCGGCTGTGCAGTGTGCCGGCACATATTTACAAGGCCATGTAAAGCCACCTTCCATGGCCTTTCATGACCTCGTAAATATGGCCCCCTTTCACTCATAACTCTGCTTGAACGGGGCATTCCATGGGTGTTGCATGTGTTCCAATGCAACACCCATGGAATCTGACACATTCCCAGATGAATAAGGTTTCATAAACCTGGGAATGTGTCAGATTTCTGTGTCACCCCAGGGGTGGCATAACATTGGCACAACGAGGATAAATGCCTTAATTTCTATTTGTTTTGTTGCTCTTTCTATGTGTGCTGCCCTGCAACACACATAGAAGGAGGAAAACACCATTAATGATTGTTTATGTGTAAGAAGGTGTACCTTCCTGCACATGAACAATCATTCCTGCAACCCAGGCACCCTTGCACCCTGGTGCAAGGGTTCCTGCGTTGGTGCAAGGCAGCCAATTGTGCGCCAACGCAGAGGAAGGAACAGAGATGCGTTGTATTGCTGTAAATACAACTCATCGTTGCACTTTCCTAATGGCGAGCGCAGTGCTGCAAGTTGGCTTGCGCCACTCTGTGTCATTTTCTTGTAAGTATGGGCCTTTGTCTCTTATCGATTTGATGTCTATGGTCCAGTGTCCTGAACTTCATGTGCAAAATGCAGGGATGATAATATGAATAAAAGTATGCATTTCTTTCTTGCCGGGCGGTCTCTAAATGAGGATCTGTGATTATGAAAATCATGTATGTATGGCAGGGCTGTGCTAATTTCAGATAATATCCTTTAGCGTAGGTGCAAAATTTCAGAAAAATGAGACAAAATGACACATACTGCAAATGCTGTATTTAGAGCTGTTTTAAACACGAATGCCTCCTCAGATCCATGTTAGACTCGCCCACATTTGGGGGGTCATTACAACATTGGCGGTAAAAGCCGCTCACCGCCGTGCAGAAGACCGCCAATACACCGCCGCCGCGGGAGACCGCCACAGCTATTATGACACACATCACGGAATCTGCCGAAATTCAGACACCCACACAATACCGCCACACCAAAGGTCACCGATAAACATGCGTAAACATATCCTCCACCTCCACGCCAACAGAAACACGCCCATGCTATTACGACCCACGAATCCACGCGGCGGTCTTTCAACCGCGGTATTCCATTGGCAGTACACACCGCCGCGCTCAAAATACACACACAGCTTCAAAACACCGCCACATTGGACAAATCCAAATACACACACCTGATACACATACAAACACCACTCCCACACACCCAACATAATATAAAACACACACCCACATCACCCACAAACCCCTACGACCACAAATTAAAGACGAAAGCCAGAGAGAGACACCACAGAATAGAGAACCCCATCACACAGAGGCACACTACACCATCACCCACACAACATCCACGCACAAAACACCACATACCACTACACTCACCACACTCATCAACACATACACCACCCCACACCTCACACACACCACCCCATGTCACGCCAAAGACACCCCCGCTTCTCCGAGGAGGAGCTCAGGGTCATGGTGGAGGAAATCATCAGGGTAGAGCCACAGCTATTTGGCTCACAGTTACAGTACACATCCATAGCCAGGAAAATGGAGCTATGGCAAAGAATAGTCGACAGGGTCAACGCTGTGGGACAGCACCCAAGAAATAGGGAGGACATCAGGAAGAGGTGGAACGACCTACGGGGGAAGGTGCGTTCCACGGTATCCAGGCACAACATCGCGGTACAGCGTACTGGCGGCGGACCCCCACCTCCTCCCCCACAACTAACAACATGGGAGGAGCAAGTCTTGTCCATCTTACATCCTGAGGGCCTCGGAGGAGTCGTTGGAGGAACGGACACTGGTAAGTCAAATCTTCACTATCATATCCCCCACCCTACCTGCATGACATCACACACCCCCACCCTCACACCCTCTACTAACACCCTAACTCCTCACTAATCTACCCATAACACCAACCACCCATCCCAACCCCAAGACCTGCATGACACAACTAAGCATGGACACCCAGCACTAAAGCATGTCCACTGCACAGACCCACAACACCCCCCTCAACCATCATCACACAAGCCCCCACACAGGAATGCCTGCACTGGGGTTCATGCACACCCAACCATTGCACACCATGAAACACACACATGCAATAATCATGTACTTATACCCCAGCAGGAACCCGAAGGAACGTCACCACACCAGAGGGTCCAGACAACACCACTCCACCCCCAGAAGAGGCCCACAGTGACGACAGCAGCTCTGCCCTACTGGATCTTGATGACCAGCCCGGACCATTGTGGGCCTCAGGACAGTCGGTTCCCCTTGCCCAGCCACAGCCCAACACCGAGCTGCCACCCTCTGGTAACACCAGCACAGCACCCACCCAGCGGGCCCAATCCTCCCAACCCAGGACAGGTCAATCAGCGGTGTGTC
Organism: Pleurodeles waltl; assembly: GCF_031143425.1. Lineage (NCBI taxonomy): Eukaryota > Metazoa > Chordata > Amphibia > Caudata > Salamandridae > Pleurodeles > Pleurodeles waltl. The sequence goes on along the minus strand of NC_090448.1, from coordinate 778,452,982 downwards.
CACCACTACAGGGCACCCAGGCTAACCCACCACCCCAACAACAACAGGGACCTGGGGGCAGTGGTAGTGGGCACACGGTCCAGGGACGGAGGCCCAGGAACACAGGGGAAATGGGAGGGCAGCTGTGCGACAGAGGGAGGACAGGCCAAGGGAACCAACTCTCAACGAGGCCCTCTCCTCCATCATGGGAGCGTACCACCACTCCCAGGAGACGATGGCAACGGTCCTGGACAAGTTGCAGGAGACCCTGCGTCTGCAGGAGGAACAGTATTTGGGGTTCAGGGAGGAGCTCAGGACCATCGGCTCTGCCCTGGGCACCATCGTAAGAGTGCTGACGGACATTCAAAAGACCTTGAGGGACACCGTGGCACTCCAAGGGGCCCCTGACACTAGCCACGACGATGAAATGCCCACACCTCTGCCGGCGCTAGTGGACAGGACGCCCCGCCACAGGACCAACACACCAGCACCCCACCCCCTGCAGATGGACAACCACCACGAAAGCGGTCCCTGAGATCCAGGAACATGACAGAGCAAGATGGCAAGCCCCCCGCCAGGAAATAAGACCACCCTGATTGTCCCCTCACTGTCCCACTTTGTTACCCTGTCCAAATCGGAACTGCCCCAGCTCCACTTTAAATAGCCAGATGTGCAATGTACCTGTGAGACTAATAGACTGGACTGTGCCATGGACATTCTTCCACCATGACCTCTCCCCATTTCACAAACCCCCTACATTTTTATGCACTTCAATAAACACCCTTGAAACCATAATAATATTGGAGTCAGTCAATGATTGTGAACTGTGTATTGTCAATTACAGTGTTAAAAATGGTTGCCCATTGGAAGGCCAACATGACAATGTCACACATCACAAGCCTTTCAAGGGTGCAAGCTGTTGACACGCAGGTTACCACATTAGTGAAACTGAAATGGAAGGGGACAACTCAGTTACCAAATAGGGAGTGAAATGTAGGTACAGGATAGAGGTAGACGTGTGAAATGTAATATGATGTGAAACATGAAATTGTACTCACCTGTGTCTCACTGAAAATATTGCTGTATGACAGACTCCCCGTTGTCGTTTTCATCTTCATCAGCTTCCTCCTCATCACTGTCCACAGGCTCCACAGGCTCACCCGCTGCAACAACACCATCATCTGGATCATCTTCCTGCAGAAAAGGCACCTGGCGTCGCAATGCCAAGTTATGGAGCATGGAGCAGGCGATGATGATGTCGCAAACCTTCTTCGGTGAGTAGAATAGGGACCCACCTGTCATATGGAGGCACCTGAACCTGGCCTTCAGGAGGCCGAAGGTCCGCTTGATCACCCTCCTAGTCCGCCCATGGGCCTCATTGTAGATTTCCTCTGCCCTGGTCCTGGGATTCCTCACTGGGGTCAGTAGCCAGGACAGGTTGGGGTAACCAGAGTCCCCCAATAGCCATACACGGTGCCTCTGGAGTTCACCCATCATATCAGGGATACTGCTATTGCGCAGGATGTAGGCGTCATGCACTGAGCCAGGGAACATTGCATTTACCTGCGAGATGTACTGGTCTGCCAAACAGACCATCTGGACATTCATCGAATGATAACTCTTCCTGTTCCTGTACACCTGTTCATTCCTGCGGGGGGGGGGACCAGAGCTACATGGGTCCCATCAATGGCACCTATGACGTTGGGGATATGTCCAAGGTCATAGAAGTCACCTTTCACTGTTGGCAAATCTGCCACCTCAGGGAAAATAATGTATCTCCTTACGTGTTTCAGCAGGGCAGACAACACTCTGGACAAGACGTTAGAAAACATAGGCTGGGACATCCCTGATGCCATGGCCACTGTTGTCTGAAAAGAGCCACTTGCAAGGAAATGGAGCACTGACAGCACCTGCACGTCAGGGGGGATTCCAGTCGGGTGGCGGATTGGTGACATCAGGTCTGGCTCCAACTGGGTACACAGATCCTGGATTGTGGCACGGTCAAACCGGTAGGTCATGATGACATGTCGCTCTTCCATTGTCAACAGGTCCACCAGCGGTCAGTACACCGGCGGATTCCGACAGCTTCCAATATGTCCCAGCTGACAGTGCCTAAGAAGGACAACAGCGAAGAAACTGTCAGCATTCCTCCAGGTATGTACCCACAGTCACACACAAGACTACAACAGACAATTAACCCATCCGGGAAAGGTTTTGAGTGTAGGCCTCGGTATGTGTGACGCAGTAGTAATTGAAGCCATGTGGGCCCCTGAAATGGCAGCTGCCTGACCTCTAAACTGGGACAATGGAATTGTGGGGTAACAGCGCTGGCGTTGGACACCGTCACGGTAGGCGGTCGTAGAGCGCGGCGCAATGCTGCATTGGTTAACATTGGACCCTATGGGTCCCAGGAGCCAATGAACAGGTGTGCTGGCGGTGATGATGCGCACCACCGCGGACGTCACCGCCGCGGACGTCACCACCATTTTCTATCTCTTCAATCACTAGATACCTGACCTTCGACAGGAGAGGACCTACACTGCTAGTGCTGCTGGGACCTCGGTCTGGAAGCGACGATGGCTGCTGCGTCTGGGGAAGGGCCCCTGCCTTCACTGCACAGGAGTTGGAGAAACTTGTGGATGGGGTCCTCCCCCAGTATACGCTACTCTACGGTCCTCCAGACCAACAGGTTAGTACACAGGGAGCACGTTGTATGGGCTAGGCCTGGGTGGAGAGGGCTGGGTGGATGAGGGAAGGGGGCAGAGTACATAGAACAGTCATGCATGGGGATGAATGGGCCACAGGGATGGAGTTGGGAGGGGGCCAATTACAACGACGGTGCTGTAGGTAATGACTGTTCCTCTTTCCTTGTGCATGTCATGTAGGTCAGCGCCCACCAGAAGAGGGACATTTGGCGTGCCATCGCCAAGGAAGTCCGGACCCTGGGGGCCCACCAGAGACGGGGCACCCACTGCCGGAAGAGATGGGAGGACATTCGCCGCTGCAGCAAGAAGACGGCGGAGGCTCAGCTGGGGATGGCCTCCCAACGTGGGAGGGGTGCCCGTCGCACCATGACCCACCTGATGTTCCGGATCCTGGCGGTGGCCTACCCGGAGTTGGATGGGCGCTTAAGGACATCACAGCAGACACAAGGGGGTGAGTACAACCTCATCCTATGGACTTTGCGTGCAGTGGAGCTGTCTGGGTGGGGGTGGTGGGTTGTGGGTGTCCCTAGGCCAGGGCGAGTTAGGTATGCAAGGCCCCTCCGTTATGTAGGCCATGTGGCACTCTACCCCAGCTCCAAAAAAAGCCTAATTGATGTATAGTTGCCCCTTTGCCATCCATGTGGGCAGATTTCCACCATTGCCATGTAGAGCATATCCCAGAAATTGCATGTGCAGAGGGCAGGAGCACAGCGTAATGCAGGGGGCTGCTGCGTTTGTCTTGTCCGCCAACGGTAGCGGTATGCCATGCACTAAAACTCTCTTTCTTCTGTCTACCCCCTTTTTCTGCTCTCCCTGTCCTTCTGTACATCAGCATCAACAGGCGGAGGTACAGTGGCACCGGAGCACGAGGGAGCTGCATCCCACATGGCCATGGAGGGCCACACCACAGACTCTGAATTCACCAGTGGGACGGAGGGCGAGGGGAGCTTCACGTCGGCCACAGGATCACCAAACAGCGACACGGACTCATTCACCGATGGGAGCTCCCCTGTGGTGGCGGCACCATCTGTGCGCCCCACTTCTACAGGTACAGCCGCCACCTCCCCTACCAGTACCGCCCTCCCAGCAGCCCCTCAGCGTTCGCCCCGTGCCCGCTCACCCAGGAGGGTGGGCATCATCTTCGCCCCAGGCACCTCAGGCCCTGCCCCAGTCACCCCTGGTGCCCTCAGTGAGGAGGCCATTGACCTCCTCAGGTCACTCACTGTTGGGCAGTCTACCATTGTGAATGCCATCCAGGGTGTAGAACGAGAGTTGAAACACGGTAATGCATTCCTGGAAGGCATTCATTCTGGTCAGGCTGTCCTTCAGCGAACCCTGCAATCTCTGGCCTCAGCACTGATGGCAGCCATTGTCCCTGTGTCCAGCCTCCCCCCTCCAACTTCCTCCACCCAGACCCAATCCCGTGTACACCAGCCCATCCCAAGCACACCTACAGACCAGCATGCACACAAGTCAACACACACAAGTAGCTCAAGCAAACATAGGCACCACACACACCACAGGCACTCACACAAGCATCAGACCCATACAGATACAGCAACATCCACTGTCTCCACTGTGTCCCCCTCCTCCTCTTCTCACTCCTTCCTCCCAGTCTCATCTACACACACACCTGCATGAACCACATCTACAGGCACTAGGACTCGCACCAGGACACCCAGCACCACAAGCTGCTCACCTGCACTCACCACCTCCACTGCCATATACACGTCCCCTGTGTCCTCTCCCAGTGTGTCTGTGACGCCCCCTCCCAAAGTACACAAACGCCGGCAATCACTCACCCAACATCCATCCACCTCACGATAGCCTCCAGTACCTGCACCTGCACCCAAAACAGCTAAAGTGACACCTCCTACAACCACCTCCTCTTCCTCCACTCCCAGACCCCCTCCAGCTACCCATCCCAGTGTCCGTCAGAAACTGTCCCTATGTCAAATTGACCTTTTTGCCCCCCCCTCCTATTCATCAGTCCCGTCGTAGCGCCTCAGCCAAAAAGCCTCCAGTACCAGTGGTGCGTGTTCCAGGTTTTTGGAGTGCCCCGTCCACCAGGGCAGGCAGTAGGACCCGGAGCCAAGGCACTGTCAGCCCACCCCCTGTAAAGGCTCCGAAATTAGAGAGTGGACGACGGGACTGTGTCAAGACTCCTGGTGGGACACAAAGTGAAATGGGATCCAAGGCGAATGGTGAGTCCTCTGTAACTCCAAAGAAGGTGGGGAAGGTCCCAAGGAAGTCTCCCCAACCTGTTGTCAGTGTCACGGCGGAGAAGTGCGCCATCATTTCCGGCGGTCCAGACACAACCGCCAGCACCGTCGTTACTGGTCAGGAGACCACCGCCATTGTCATAGCCCAGGAGGGCCCAAGTTTCGTCACTGGTCCAGAGACCACCGCCAGAGTCGTAGCTCAGGAGGGCCCAAGTATCGTCACTGGTCCAGAGACCACCGCCAGAGTCATAGCCCAGGAGGGCCAAAGTATCGTTACTGGTCAGGAGACCACCGTCAGAGTCATAGCCCAGGAGGGCCCAAGTATCGTCACTGGTCCAGAGACCACCGCCAGAGTCATAGCCCAGGAGGGCCCAAGTATCGTCACTGGTCCAGAGACCACCACCAGAGTCATAGCCCAGGAGGGCCCAAGTTTCGTCCCTGGTCCAGAGACCACCACCAGAGTCATAGCCCAGGAGGGCCCAAGTATTGTCACTGGTCCAGAGACCACCGCCAGAGTCATAGCCCAGGAGGGCCCAAGTATCGTCACTGGTCCAGAGACCACCGCCACCGCCGGAGTCACAGCCCAGGAGGGCTTAAGTATCGTTACTGGTCAGGAGACCACCGCCGGAGTCACAGCCCAAGAGGGCTCAAGTATTGTTACTGTTCAGGAGACCACCGCCACCGCCGGAGTCACAGCCCAGGAGGGCTCAAGTATCGTTACTGGTCAGGAGACCACCGCCACCGCCGGAGTCACAGCCCAGGAGGGCTCAAGTATCGTTACTGGTCCAGAGACCACCGCCACCGCCGGAGTCACAGCCCAGGAGGGTCCAGAATCCCACAGCCCCGCTGGGCGATGATGGAACGTCATGCCACACACCAACGTCCAGTGTGGAGTTTGTCATACCACACACCAATGTCCATTGTGGAGTTTGTCATGCCACACACCAATGTCCAGTGTGGAGTTCGTCATGCCACACACCAACGTCCATTGTGGATGTCGTCATGCCACACACCAACGTCCAGTGTGGAGTTCGTCATGCCACACACCAATGTCCAGTGTGGAGTTCGTCATGCCACACACCAATGTCCATTGTGGATGTCGTCATGCCACACACCAACGTCCAGTGTGGAGTTCGTCATGCCACACACCAACGTCAGTATCAGAACCGCCATGGCAAAGCACCGCTGAACAGGCCAAAGACCGCCATGGCAAAGCACCGCTGAACAGGGACAAGACCACCATGGCAAAGCACCGCTGAACAGGGCATAGACTGCCATGGCAAAGGGCAAAGACCGCCATGGTGAAGACCGCTGAACAGGGACAAGACCGCCATGGTGAAGACCGCTGAACAGGGCAAAGACCGCTATGGCAAAGCACCGCTGAACAGGGACAAGACCGCCATGGCAAAGCACCGCTGAACAGGCCAAAGACTGCCATGGCAAAGCACCGCTGAACAGGGCACAGACCGCCATGGTGAAGACCGCTGAACAGGGACAAGACCGCCATGGTGAAGATCGCTGAACAGGGACAAGACCGCCATGGCAAAGCACCGATGAACAGGCCAAAGACTGCCATGGCAAAGCACCGCTGAACAGGGCAAAGACCGCCATGGTGAAGACCGCTGAACAGGGCAAAGACCGTGTGGGTATGAATAGTCCGGCACATCAGGCATCGTTCTCCCATGTGCATCTGGGACAGTGACAGGACATGTACTTTCATGGGGAGACTCATCCAGTCTGGCCACCAGTCCTACCCAGTACCAGTAGAGAACTGCATCTACTTGCGAAGATGTGTGTTTGCACTCCCCAGGATGGCACAGTGGGCAAGCCACCCACTGTAGAGACTTGAGAGACTGTGGCTTTACACTCCCCAGGATGGCACAGTGGGCAACCCACCCACTGTATAGACTTGAGAGACTGTGGCTTTGCACTCCCCAGGATGGCACAGTGGGTGTGAGAAAGTAGCCTCTTTCTAGCCTTGTTACCCCCACTTTTGGCCTGTTTGTGAGTGTATGTCAGGGTATTTTCACTGTCTCACTGGGACCCTGCTAGCCAGGGCCCAGTGCTCATAGTGAAAACCCTATGTTTTCAGTATGTTTGTTATGTGTCACTGGGACCCTGCTAGCCAGGACCCCAGTGCTCATAAGTTTGTTACCTATATGTATGTGTTCCCTGTGTGGTGCCTAACTGTCTCACTGAGGCTCTGCTAACCAGAACCTCAGTGGTTATGCTCTCTCTGTACAAATTGTCACTAACAGGCTAGTGACCAATTTCACCAATTTACATTGGCATACTGGAACACCCTTATAATTCCCTAGTATATGGTACTGAGGTACCCAGGGTATTTGGGTTCCAGGAGATCCCTATGGGCTGCAGCATTTCTTTTGCCACCCATAGGGAGCTCTGACAATTCTTACACAGGCCTGCCACTGCAGCCTGAGTGAAATAACGTCCACGTTATTTCACAGCCATTTACTGCACTTAAGTAACTTATAAGTCACCTATATGTCTAACCTTTACCTGGTAAAAGTTGGGTGCTAAGTTACTTAGTGTGTGGGCACCCTGGCACTAGCCAATGTGCCCCCACATTGTTCAGGGCAAATTCCCCGGACTTTGTGAGTGCGGGGACACCATTACACGCGTGCACTACACATAGGTCACTACCTATGTGTAGCTTCACAATGGTAACTCCGAATATGGCCATGTAACATGTCTATGATCATGGAATTGCCCCCTCTATGCCATCCTGGCATTGTTGGCACAATCCCATGATCCCACGGGTCTGTAGCACAGACCCTGGTACTGCCAAACTGCCTTTTCAGGGGTTTCACTGCAGCTGCTGCCAACCCCTCAGACAGGTTTCTGCCCTCCTGGGGTCCAGCCAGGCTTGGCCCAGGATGGCAGAACAAAGGACTTCCTCAGAGAGAGGGTGTTACACCCTCTCCCTTTGGAAAAAGGTGTTAAGGCAGGGGAGGAGTAGCTTCCCCCAGCCTCTGGAAATGCTTTCATGGGCACAGATGGTGCCCATTTCTGCATAAGCCAGTCTACACCGGTTCAGGAACCCCTCAGCCCTGCTCTGGTGCGAAACTGGACAAAGGAAAGGGGAGTGACCACTCCCCTGACATGCACCTCCCCTGGGAGGTGTCCAGAGCTCCTCCAGTGTGCTCCAGACCTCTGCCATCTTGGAAACAGAGGTGCTGCTGGCACACTGGACTGCTCTGAGTGGCCAGGGCCAGCAGGTGACGTCAGAGACTCCTTCTGATAGGCTCCTTCAGGTGTTGCTAGCCTATCCTCTCTCTTAAGTAGCCAAACCCTCTTTTCTGGCTATTTAGGGTTTCTGCTTTGGGGAATTCCTTAGATAACGAATGCAAGAGCTCATCAGAGTTCCTCTGCATCTCTCTCTTCACCTTCTGCCAAGGAATCGACTGCTGACCGCGCTGGAAGCCCTGCAAAACTGCAACAAAGTAGCGAAAACGACTACTGCAACTCTGTAACGCTGATGCTGCCGCCTTCTCGACTGTTTTCCTGGTGGTGCATGCTGTGGGGGTAGTCTGCCTCCTCTCTGCACTAGAAGCTCCGAAGAAATCTCCCGTGGGTCGACGGAATCTTCCCCCTGCAACCACAGGCACCAAAGAACTGCATCACCGGTCCCCTGGGTCTCCTCTCAGCACAACGAGCAAGGTCCCTTGAATCCAGCAACTCTGTCCAAGTGACTCCCACAGTCCAGTGACTCTTCAGTCCAAGTTTGGTGGAGGTAAGTCCTTGCCTCCCCACGCCAGACTGCATTGCTGGGAACCGCGTCTTTTGCAGCTACTCCGGCCTCTGTGCACTTCCGGCGGAACTCCTTTGTGCACAGCCAAGCCTGGGTCCACGGCACTCTAACCTGCATTGCACGACTTTCTAAGTTGTCCTCCGGCGGCGTGGGACTCCTTTGTGCAACTTCAGGTGAGCACCGTTTCACTCCTCTTCGTAGTGCCTGTTCCGGCACTTCTGCAGGTGCTGCCTGCTTCTGAGAGGGCTCCTTGTCTTGCTGGGCGCCCCCTCTGTCCCCTGACACAATTGGCGACATCCTGGTCCCTCCTGGGCCACAGCAGCATCCAAAAACCCTAACCGCACGATTTGCAGCTAGCAAGGCTTGTTGGTGATCTTTCCGCGGGAAAACACTTCTGCACGACTCTTCACGACGTGGGACATTCATCCTCCAAAGGGGAAGTTTCTAGCCATTTTCTTCCTGCAGAATCCTCAGCTACTACTGCCTAGTAGCAGCTTCTTTGCACCCACAGCTGGCATTTCCTGGGCATCTGCCCATCTCCGACTTGCTTGTGACTTTTGGACTTGGTCCCCTTGTTCCACAGGTACCCTCATTTGGAAATCCATCGTTGTTGCATTGCTGGTTTGTGTCTTTCCTGCAGAATTCCCCTATCACGACTTCTGTGTCCTTTGGGGAACTTTAGTGCACTTTGCACTCACTTTTCAGGGTCTTGGGGTGGGCTATTTTTCTAACCCTCACTGTTTTCTTACAGTCCCAGCGACCCTCTACAAGGTCACATTGGTTTGGGGTCCATTTGTGGTTCGCATTCCACTTTTGGAGTATATCGTTTGTGTTGCCCCTAGCCCTATGTGTTCCCATTGCATCCTATTGTAACTATACATTGTTTGCACTGTTTTCTAAGACTATACTGCATATTTTTGGTATTGTGTACATATATCTTGTGTATATTTGCTATCCTCATACTGAGGGTACTCACTGAGATACTTTGGCATATTGTCATAAAAATAAAGTACCTTTATTTTTAGTATATCCTTGTATTGTGTTTTCTTATGATATTGTGCAAGTGACACTAGTGGTACTGTAGGAGCTTCACTCGTCTCCTAGTTCAGCTTAAGCTGCTCTGCTAAGCTACCATTATCTATCAGCCTAAGCTGCTAGACATCCTATACACTAATAAGGGATACCTGGGCCTGGTGCAAGGTGTAAGTACCCCTTGGTACTCACTACAAGCCAGTCCAGCCTCCTACATTGGTTGTGCAGCGGTGGGATAAGTACTTTGTAACTACTTACCACTTTTGTCATTGTACTTTTCATAAGAGAAAAATATACAAAACAAGTTCAGTGTATGTACACCTAACTAAAAAGTTTTGCTTTTCTTCTCTCACTTCTTTACTAAGTGCTGAAAAGTACCTCTAAACTTTCTAAAAAGTTCTTAAAAAGTTTTAAAAGTTTTTTTCTGTCCTTCTAAAAGTTCTGAAAAACTTTTTCTCACTTTTTCTATCACTTAAACACTTTCTAAAATGTCTGGCACAGGCCAAACTGTTGATCTGTCCAAACTTGCTTATGATCACCTTAGCTGGAAAGGAGCAAGGAGTCTCTGCATAGAAAGAGGTTTAAGTGTAGGGAAGAATCCCTCTAGAGAACTGTTAGTTAACATGCTTGTGGAACAGGATAAGGCCAGAGGTGCCACTTCTGTTGAAAAAGTAGCTAATAGTTCCCAATCTGACCCTGGGACACCCCTAGAAAAAGATTCAGAAAGGAAACTTCCTAGCCTGCCCATTATCAGACAACCTAGCATAGCTGGTACTGATGTAGAGTCACACCATACTGATAGTGTTGTCTCACATCATAGCAAGAGTATTCCTTCTCATCATAGTAGAAGTGATGTTTCTGTTAGCCAAGCTGTTAGGATGCCTTCTGTTAGGGACAGGTCTCCTTCTGTTCATTCTCACCATACTTCTGTTTCAAGGCATGTAACACCCACCCACCCTGATGACAGAGTGTTAGAAAGGGAGCTCAATAGATTGAGAGTGGAACAAACCAGACTGAAGCTCAAAAAGCAACAGCTGGATTTGGATAGACAGTCCTTAGAAGTGGAAAGAGAAAGACAGAAATTGGGTTTAGAAACCCATGGTGGCAGCAGCAGTATTCCCAATAGTCATCCTGCAAGAGAGCATGATTCTAGGAATCTGCACAAGATAGTTCCCCCTTATAAGGAGGGGGATGACATTAACAAGTGGTTTGCTGCACTTGAGAGGGCCTGTGTTGTACAGGATGTCCCTCAAAGGCAGTAGGCTGCTATCCTATGGCTATCATTTAGTGGAAAGGGTAGGTAGGAATAGGCTCCTTACTGTGAAAGAAAGTGAAGCCAATGATTTCAAAGTTCTTAAGAATGGACTCCTAGATGGTTATGGCTTAACCACTGAACAGTACAGGATGAAGTTCAGAGAGACCAAAAAGGAGTCTTCACAAGACTGGGTAGACTTTGTTGACCCTTCAGTGAAGGCCTTGGAGGGGTGGTTACATGGCAGTAAAGTTACTGATTATGAAAGCCTGTATAACTTAATCTTGAGAGAGCATATTCTTAATAATTGTGTGTCTGATTTGTTGCACCAGTATCTAGTGGACTCAGATCTGACCTCTCCCCAAGAATTGGGAAAGAAGGCAGACAAATGGGTCAGAACAAGAGTGAACAGAAAAGTTCATACAGGTGGTGACAAGGATGGCAAGAAGAAAGATGGTGAAAAATCTCAAGATAAGCATGGGGATAAGGGTAAAACCAAGGATCCCACTTCAAATCTTAAACACTCTTCAGGGGGTGGGGATAAAACAAATTCTTCCTCTTCTTCTCAACCTACACAATTTAAAAAGCCTTGGTGCTTTGTGTGTAAAAACAGAGGCCATAGGCCAGGGGATAAGTCCTGTCCAGGTAAACCCCCTGAGCCTACCACCACTAATACATCAAGCTCTAGTGCCCCTAGCAGTAGTGGTACTAGTGGTGGGACTGCTGGCAACAGTCAAGTTAAGGGTGTAGTTGGGTTCACTTATGGGTCAATAATAGAAACTGGGGTAGTCAGTCCCAAGACAGTTTCTGTCACACCTAGTGGCATTAGCCTTGCCACACTGGCTGCTTGTCCCCTTACAATGGATAAGTACAGGCAGACAGTTTCAATAAATGGTGTTGAGGCCCTGGCCTACAGGGACACAGGTGCCAGTATCACTTTGGTGACTGAAAACCTAGTGCATCCTGAACAACACATCATTGGACAACAGTATAAGATTATTGATGTGCATAACTCCACTAAGTTTCTTCCCTTAGCTATAATTCAATTTAGTTGAGGTGGAGTTACTGGCCCTAAGCAGGTGGTGGTATCACCTAGCTTACCTGTAGACTGTCTCTTAGGTAATGACCTAGAGGCCTCAGGTTGGGCTGATGTAGAGTTTTATGCCCATGCAGCCATGCTGGGCATCCCAGAGGAATTGTTCCCTCTCATTTCTACTGAAATGAAAAAGCAAAGGAGAGAAGGCCTGAAAACTCAGGATCCCTCTCCAACAACAGGTAAAAAGGGTATCACAGTATCCCCTAACCACCCTGCCAATCAGGATATCATTCCTATGGTGGGAGAAACCTCTCCTGGGGTGGCACCTGTTCCAAGGGAATCATCAGCTGGCAAAGCTGTACTCCCTGAGATAGAAGTACCTCTCAGTGGGATAACTAACATTGGTGAGAAAAAGAGCACCATTTTAGTTAACATGGAGCATCCCTCCAACCCTCCCAGAGAAACTTTAGTGCAGAAACTCTGCACTGCCTCACAACACTTAGGACAGCATCCCTGCCCTAGTGTGGAGCTCATAGGACAGCATCCCTGCCCTGCTCCAACTCAAGAGAAACAGCATCCCTGTTCTCTCTTCCAGACATATGGACAAAGTTTTTGCCCAGCTATGGCTTTACTGAGACAGCATCCCTGTCTGGCATTTTCATCACTACAAATAGGTTCAGTGGACAATTCCCACTGCTCTAAACTAAAACTTACTGATAGAAACTCTGAAAATACATTTTCACATTGTTGCTTAGCTAAAAAAATTCAAACAGGGTGGTTTACATCCCCACAGAGAAGTAACCATATAGTGGATGATAAAGGGAGTAACCAGTCTATTGCAGAGCTACTCTCTACTTATCACCACTTAGACAATAAAGTCTCAACTGGCCAAGGTTAGCCTTATTGTCCTTCGTTTGGGGGGTGGTTGTGTGAGAAAGTAGCCTCTTTCCAGCCTTGTTACCCCCACTTTTGGCCTGTTTGTGAGTGTATGTCAGGGTATTTTCACTGTCTCACTGGGACCCTGCTAGCCAGGGCCCAGTGCTCATAGTGAAAACCCTATGTTTTCAGTATGTTTGTTCTGTGTCACTGGGACCCTGCTAGCCAGGACCCCAGTGCTCATAAGTTTGTGACCTATATGTATGTGTTCCCTGTGTGGTGCCTAACTGTCTCACTGAGGCTCTGCTAACCAGAACCTCAGTGGTTATGCTCTCGCTGTACAAATTGTCACTAACAGGCTAGTGACCAATTTCACCAATTTACATTGGCATACTGGAACACCCTTATAATTCCCTAGTATATGGTACTGAGGTACCCAGGGTATTTGGGTTCCAGGAGATCTCTATGGGCTGCAGCATTTCTTTTGCCACCCATAAGGAGCTCTGACAATTCTTACACAGGCCTGCCACTGCAGCCTGAGTGAAATAACGTCCACGTTATTTCACAGCCATTTACCACTGCACTTAAGTAACTTATAAGTCACCTATATGTCTAACCTTTACCTGGTAAAGGTTGGGTGCTAAGTTACTTAGTGTGTGGGCACCCTGGCACTAGCCAATGTGCCCCCACATTGTTCAGGGCAAATTCCCCGGACTTTGTGAGTGCGGGGACACCATTACACGCGTGCACTACACATAGGTCACTACCTATGTGTAGCTTCACAATGGTAACTCCGAATATGGCCATGTAACATGTCTAAGATCATGGAATTGCCCCCTCTATGCCATCCTGGCATTGTTGGCACAATCCCATGATCCCACGGGTCTGTAGCACAGACCCTGGTACTGCCAAACTGCCTTTTCAGGGGTTTCACTGCAGCTGCTGCCAACCCCTCAGACAGGTTTCTGCCCTCCTGGGGTCCAGCCAGGCTTGGCCCAGGATGGCAGAACAAAGGACTTCCTCAGAGAGAGGGTGTTACACCCTCTCCCTTTGGAAAAAGGTGTTAAGGCAGGGGAGGAGTAGCCTCCCCCAGCCTCTGGAAATGCTTTCATGGGCACAGATGGTGCCCATTTCTGCATAAGCCAGTCTACACCGGTTCAGGGACCCCTCAGCCCTGCTCTGGCGCGAAACTGGACAAAGGAAAGGGGAGTGACCACTCCCCTGACATGCACCTCCCCTGGGAGGTGCCCAGAGCTCCTCCAGTGTGCTCCAGACCTCTGCCATCTTGGAAACAGAGGTGCTGCTGGCACACTGGACTGCTCTGAGTGGCCAGGGCCAGCAGGTGACGTCAGAGACTCCTTCTGATAGGCTCCTTCAGGTGTTGCTAGCCTATCCTCTCTCCTAAGTAGCCAAACCCTCTTTTCTTGCTATTTAGGGTCTCTGCTTTGGGGAATTCCTTAGATAACGAATGCAAGAGCTCATCAGAGTTCCTCTGCATCTCTCTCTTCACCTTCTGCCAAGGAATCGACTGCTGACCGCGCTGGAAGCCTGCAAAACTGCAACAAAGTAGCGAAGACGACTACTGCAACTTTGTAACGCTGATCCTGCCGCCTTCTCGACTGTTTTCCTGGTGGTGCATGCTGTGGGGGTAGTCTGCGTCCTCTCTGCACTAGAAGCTCCGAAGAAATCTCCCGTGGGTCAATGGAATCTTCCCTCTACAACCGCAGGCACCAAAGACCTGCATCACCGGTCCCCTGGGTCTCCTCTCAGCACGACGAGCGAGGTCCCTTGAATCCAGCAACTCTGTCCAAGTGACTCCCACAGTCCAGTGACTCCTCAGTCCAAGTTTGGTGGAGGTAGGTCCTTGCCTCCCCACGCCAGACTGCATTGCTGGGAACCGCGTCTTTTGCAGCTACTCCGGCCTCTGTGCACTTCCGGCGGGAATCCTTTGTGCACAGCCAAGCCTGGGTCCACGGCACTCTAACCTGCATTGCACGACTTTCTAAGTTGTCCTCCGGCGGCGTGGGACTCCTTTGTGCAACTTCGGGTGAGCACCGTTTCACTCCTCTTTGTAGTGCCTGTTCTGGCACTTCTGCGGGTGCTGCCTGCTTTTGAGAGGGCTCCTTGTCTTGCTGGGCGCCCCCTCTGTCCCCTGACGCAATTGGCGACATCCTGGTCCCTCCTGGGCCACAGCAGCATCCAAAAACCCTAACCGCACAATTTGCAGCTAGCAAGGCTTGTTGGCGGTCTTTCGGTGGGAAAACACTTCTGCACGACTCTTCACGACGTGGGACATCCATCCTCCAAAGGGGAAGTTTCTAGCCCTTGTCGTTCCTGCAGAATCCTCAGCTACTACTGCCTAGTAGCAGCTTCTTTGCACCCACAGCTGGCATTTCCTGGACATCTGCCCATCTCCGACTTGCTTGTGACTTTTGGACTTGGTCCCCTTGTTCCACAGGTATCCTCATTTGGAAATCCATCGTTGTTGCATTGCTGGTTTGTGTCTTTCCTGCAGAATTCCCCTATCACGACTTCTGTGTCCTTTGGGGAACTTTAGTGCAGTTTGCCCTCACTTTTCAGGGTCTTGGGGTGGGCTATTTTTCTAACCCTCACTGTTTTCTTACAGTCCCAGCGACCCTCTACAAGGTCACATAGGTTTGGGGTCCATTCGTGGTTCGCATTCCACTTTTGGAGTATATGGTTTGTGTTGCCCCTATGTGTTCCCATTGCATCCTAATGTAACTATACATTGTTTGCACTGTTTTCTAAGACTATACTGCCTATTTTGGTATTGTGTACATATATCTTGTGTGTATTTGCTATCCTCATACTGAGGGTACTCACTGAAATACTTTGGCATATTGTCATAAAAATAATGTACCTTTATATTTAGTATATCTGTGTATTGTGTTTTCTTATGATATTGTGCAAGTGACACTAGTGGTACTGTAGGAGCTTCACTTGTCTCCTAGTTCAGCCTAAGCTGCTCTGCTAAGCTACCATTATCTATCAGCCTAAGCTGCTAGACACCCTATACACTAATAAGGGATACCTGGGCCTGGTGCAAGGTGTAAGTACCCCTTGGTACTCACTACAAGCCAGTCCAACCTCCTACAGTGGGCAACCCACCCACTGTATGGACTTGAGAGACTGTGGCTTTGCACTCCCCAGGATGGCACAGTGGGCAAGCCACCCACTGTAGAGACTTGAGAGACTGTGGCTTTGCACTCCCCAGGATGGCACAGTGGGCAACCCACCCACTGTATAGACTTGAGAGACTGTGGCTTTGCACTCCCCAGGATACATCAATGGGGATGGTGCCCCGTCGTGGATCTGGCTTCGCATTCATCTGGCTGAGGTGCCCCCCCTTCCCTTCCCCCTGAGGTGCCTGTATTGTTTCTATCTGATGCCCCGGCAGTGTTCTCTCGGATTTTGGTCAGGTATCTATTGTGGGCCTCGCCCATGCATTTTTGGACTGTTTGTGCACGGACATTGTTGTGTACATATCAGTGGAGAAGTGTGGCTCAATGGTTAGAGTGGCAGACCCTGAGGCAGAGATCTGGCTCAAGACCAGGGTTCAAGTCCCGCTTCGGCAGGTCTTGGGCTCAATTCCCCTTGACCAGATAATTCTCGCCTCGGTGCCTAATCTAATTCATGGGTCCCACTCTGCAACTCTGGGCAATAGCTTGCTTAATCTTCACAACGGCCCCAACAGTGCTTGGATGCCTGGCTTCACCCTGGGGGTGCTCAGGAGTGGGCGCCTCACAGGGAAAAGCCAGGAGGGGTTCCATAGTGGTATGAGTACAGCGCCTTGAGACCCTAACCCTTTGGTGGGTGTCCCCCACTTTTGCCTTCCCCCTCCCCGTGTCGTAGGTGCAGTACTCACCGGTATCTTCTGCGCGTCCGTCGCTATTGGTCGTAGATGATCAGGAATGCAAGGGCTAGGAGTATTTGTAGTTCCGGCTCCATGGTGTCCTCGTTCCTCGTGGGATGTGTTGAGGTGAGCGTTTTCCCATAGCAAAAGCTCTTTCCGCCGTGTTTTTATCCACGGGGATTCCGCCCCGGAAAAGGTGGCAGATTGGTGTGTTGTGATAGTGTGGGCGGTACTTTGTCTTTTGCCTGTCTGTTGGCGGTGACCGCCGCGCTGCTTGTCTATACCGCCATGGCGGGCGGTGTGTTAAAGTGGCTGTCTTAGTTGGCGGTTTCCGCCAGGGTCGTAATTCCCTTTTTTTGTCCGCCGGCCTGTTTGCGGTATTACCGTAGCTTTAACACCGTCCGCCAGGGTTGTAATGACCACCTTGGTGCCAAAAACTCAAGTGCCATGTATAACAGCTGCTCACGTTCTGTAGATTCACATTGGTCCTGTGCCCCGGGATGTGATTTTTACCAAATCGGATGTGAAATTGTGCACTGTGGTGCAATGGAATCATTTCTGGAATTTCGCAAAATAAGACTAACAAGAAATGGTCGAAATTGCATGAGATTAAACCAGCATAAAAAAAATCACCAAAGCCTACTGTATGGCTAACGGCCTCAGCTAACATTTGTTGACAGGCCTCATTATTTTGTGTATAAGGAGGGCCCATGGACAAAGTGTTGGACATTTTCAACAATCTCGTGCAAACTAATACAGGCATTTGTGGACATGACCAGTGGCTACGGGCAAAATGCGTCCTACAAATTTGGTGAATGGACAATAAATAACATTTCACCTAGGACTTCCACCTAATAGATACACAAAGGCCTTTTGCAGAGCTTGTGAACCTTACTTCGACCATGCTGTTGACAGTGCTGGAGCATGCATCTGCACCCTGCATCCTTTGAAATAAACCAATAAACAGTTAACCATAAGATAAAGAAACGTTCATCTCTAGATGTCATAGTGTGTTGGAAACCGATTATCGCAGTACCACTGTGCTCACTGTAGTGTTCTTTTAGTCTGACCTGAGAAGTAATGGCGACAGCACCCTAAACTGGACTTTTTCCTGTGGCCTGTTTGCTGGCATGGCTTCATCTGGCTCAGTTGCTTGGGTCCGGCAGAATCACTGGGGTGACACGTTAGCAAGCAGACGTACATCACGCTCAACATGGGCAGCACACACCACTGAGCTACACCTATCTTCAGAAAGTTACACGTTTCATGAAACATACTTAAAACATACTTACTATTCATGGGCTCTGAAAGGGCACTCGTGACTTTTTCGGTCACTTTAATGTTGTACCAGGAAAGCGTGAGCCTCCACAGCTTTGTTGGGTGCTCAGCACTCCAGTCATTTTTTTGATAAATTGAGAGCAGATTTCCTGAAAATTACCTAAAATGCCAAAGGCAAAATGAGCAGTTCAGAAAAAGCAGTTTCACACGGCCTTTCTTTTTTCATATCACCTATCTACACTTTTACATTTAACTCCCTTGTTTTTTATTTTTATTTTGACTATTCCAAGTAGATTCTAACTCATGTTGGGATTGACTATTTTCCTGGATGGTGCTTAGAGAAAGACTTAAAAAAGACACATGGGGGTTATTATGATCCCGGCGGTGAGTGTTAAGCTGGCGGTACATACCGCCACATTATGAGATTGGCAGGTTAGCTGCAGCCAACCCGCCTCTTCTCCACTCATACCGCCATGACAGTATGAGCCACCGGACCAGAGATGTGTATCTCCAGCCCGGCGGCCTGCACAGTACCGCCGGCGGCATTATGAGCCTGCCTACCACCATTGTTTTCGTGGTGTTAACGACATGAAAACCATGGCCGTAGGCCCTACCAGCGGCTCCCCCAACCCTTAACACTCACCTGACACCCTCCACCCCCCCTCCATCTAAACATCCCCCTCCGATCCTCACAGACACCCCACACCCCCTCTGATCCTCACAGACCCCCCCACCCCCTCAGATCCTCACAGACACACACCTCCACCCCCACCCCCTTCAATCCTCAGGCACCCCCTACCTCCCACACACGCACATACCCGCGGACATGCACCACGCACACATCCAATCACTTACACTGGCATACATACATTCATACACACATACATCCAGACGTGCTCACCCACATTCTTACAACAATCACACTGACATGCAGACACGCACTCACTTCACCATTCTAACAAGCATACACTCACACACATACAACCACACAAACAACACAACACACACAGATGCATTCACGCACTCACTCACACATTTGTGCGCACACTCAGACACACACACACAACACCCCCACCCTCCCACGCCCCTCCCTTGTCCGAAGCCTCACTTACCTTGAGCGAGGAGGTCTTCTGGCAGGGAATGGGAAGCGGCGCAGCTACCGCCAGTATTGCCCCGCAAGCTGAACACCGCCAGGCTGTATGAATTGTCATAATACGGCGGCGGCATTCTACTGGTGTGTCGGTGCTGGTGGTAGCAGCGCCACCTTACCACCGTCCACCACCATGAACACTGCCGGATTTCCGCCCTTCTTGTGGCAGAAGTTCGGCAGTCCTCATAATATGGGGGACGGATGGTAGCCGTGGTGGCGGTATTTTGACGGCCATCACCGTGGCGGTAGGCGTTTTTTACCGCCGATGTCATAAAGACCACCATAATTCTTGCAAAACCAGAGCTAAGAAGATCTTACTGATTCTTATGACAGGGCGTTATCTTACATTACAGAGCCATTACAGGTTTGAACAGCAGAAGGGTTATATCCCTCATAGACTCTGGATCATAAGAAAACAGAAGTAATTATTACTCATACAGTGGGAATATATGGATGGAAATGCTAGCATTTTGTTCTTAAACGTGAGATGTCGATTTATAATTACATTTTGATTTCAAAGATAAGCTTTCCATGTTAGAAAAATTAACTTAACTCCCACAAACCAAAGGTAATTATTTTCTAGAAAAACACGTTTGTCCTGAAATAACGGCTCTTTAGCTCATAAATGTTCAGTGCCCAAACATAATTTTGTACTGCTACCGCAAATAGATTTTGCCTTGCTTGACTCTGTAACCATCTCATACCATGAATATCTGAAACATGTCACGAATTCAGGCTGTTAGGCTAGGGCCAGCTTTATACTAAGGGCTGGCATGATCTTGGCATGGTGGTCTAATATAAGCTAGGATTCACATTACATTATAAGTAGGGCTCCCGTTTTATGGATTTTATTTTTTGACATTTCCATCTGTATTGATCCATATTTATTTTTTGCTTATTTAATCCGTATTTATCCATCTTTATTTTAGGTTTTTTGAAAGGATGAAGCTGAAACTAGTATATTTACAGATTTATTTAACCGGTAAATGTGCATGCATGCTTGAAGGCCTGTCGGGTTTTAGTGATGTGAATACCAGCAGATGATAAATCAATGCACTTACAGTATATGAATACATTCAAATTTTAGTATCAATGTTGTGCATATCTACTGCTTTTAAAGACTCTTCACTAAATGTAATTTCTTATTTCAGCCCTCTTGCCCGTGAATCTGCACAGCTATTGGCCTTGCAGTCATGGCTGAAACCATTTAGAATCCCTCAGAAAGGAATCCAGTTTCTGTTTTTATCCACATTTAAAAATAAATACAAACAGTAAAATGAATGGTTTTCTGTCTGTATTTAGGTGTAAAAAGTCAGTAAAAACGGAAAGCAGGGAGCCTTAATTATAAGGAGGGCAACTGGAACTATGTGATTTTTGTGTTTGCTGCATTTTGTGAATAGCATTTGCTACATAATCCATCGTCTGTGAACTTGATCAAAAAAGTGTGTTATTTTTAGCTCAAAGTGATGAAAACTCTCTAAAGACGCAGTGAAACATTGCCATGCAGTGGAAGGCCTTTAGCAAAGGTTAACTGGTCACCTGTCTGATTTTTATTACTGTATGTGGGTTCTACCTGGTATGATGTGAAACCTTTGTCCAGACAGTGTTAGTAAGTGTAAAAATAGTAAAATAATTTAGTAATACTATCACAAAATGTGCATCCCTCCGCCTCATCAGTTGCCTTTTCTTGACAAACAATTTAGTAAACCTTGCCACATAATTGGCCCTGTTTGTAAGGCACTGAGCGACTGTAAGATTTATAAACAAAATAATCTTGGCAATTTGTTTTGGATTTCTACTTTTAGGCATTTTAGAAGGAGCATTTTTATTTACAGAGTAAAGCAAGGCATCACTGGTCACACATTATAATGTGTTTTTATTTCACAGACCTTCAGTGCAATGAAAGGTACCCGAGGCTAGTAACTTAATTGTCACCAGTGGACTGCAGCACTTTTTGTGCCACCGTTGCTTTGACAAAGAGAAAACAAGGGTCCAGGTCTGCCATTACAGCCTAGTCGGGTAGGTTTTAAACTGCCAAATCAACATGGAAAAATAACCCATTCGTCATGCCGAAACCTTTCTTTCAATATTTGTAAGTCCCCCCTCTGGCAGGCCATAGTAGCCCATAAGGCAAGGTGGCATATATTAAAAAGAAGGACTTGCCAAATTTAAACTGTACATGTCATCACAATAAAACCTGGAAACTGCTAATTTTACTGTAGTAAGGCTGGTAGTCCCATTGGCTAACATGGAGTTTCACTAGCCCATGAGCTAGGGGCTAACGTCCATTTAGGACCAACAAATATACTACTTCAAGGTATCAAATTAATTGTTACACTGAACTCGACTTATTGTTGAAGTCGGCGTTAAAGTAAATTTTAATGCAAAGGTGACTTGAAGAAAGTCACCACTTGCTTGCCCCAAAGGTCTAGTAACCATTTCTGGTTAACTACAGCAGTTGTCACCCGAGAGAGCATGCTGCCCTCCCGCTACAAGATATGAAGCACTCCCAGGAGGAAGGAAAAAGGGAGGTGTGGCCTACAACTGCCATGATGGCACTGGTGCACTGGCCATAGTGGTCCAGCTTCAATGGCTACCGTCTCTGAGAGGGAAATGTGAGTCACACCTTAGCTTGCCTGCTCTTTGTGTAGTTAAACAGTCTGGCATCTCTTTCTGAGAAAGCAAGGGACCTGTTTTAGAACTGGTTCTCCAAGAAGGGTGGGCAATTAGCCTAGACCTACCTCAGGGATGACTGGACACACGTCAAGGTTGAGCCCCTGGCTCTGTCACAGGGAAAGAAAGGCCAGAAAACTTGAATTTGGGCAGAGAGATGCGCTATGGGATTGTTTAATGCTAACCATACAGGAAGATATGTAAAAGTAGGTAGGGCTGCCATTTGTGAAACTGCTTAGCCAGACAGGACATCAGAAAGAGAAGGGCAGCCCCTGCTCTCCAAGGGCTAGTTGGCTAGCCTCCTGTTAAGCTTCACCAAGAGGTCTCCTACGGGTCCTGGATCCTTGGCCACGGCTAGAATGGACTCCTTCTGACCAAAGTACTGCAACTTGAGAGCTATAGCCAAAGATAACATTTTCTGATCCCAGTGTCTGAGGCTCATAGACTACCACAACCTTCCAGT
Source organism: Pleurodeles waltl (assembly GCF_031143425.1). Classification (NCBI taxonomy): domain Eukaryota; kingdom Metazoa; phylum Chordata; class Amphibia; order Caudata; family Salamandridae; genus Pleurodeles; species Pleurodeles waltl. The sequence goes on along the minus strand of NC_090448.1, from coordinate 778,430,670 downwards.
TTATAAGTAGCCTCAAACGCCTCTGAGAATGAAGAATTTCACCTGAACTCTTGAGTTCACCAATCCACTGACGTCAAACTCCAGAATGGACTCAAGCTGCAGAATACCCGCTAACCTTACTGTTGATAAGAAAGAGAAGCAAAAGTCCAAAGAGAAAATATTGACTGGTACCTGTCTCTTACCCCAAATTCCATCGCGGTTCACAAATTCAAAAAGACACCGAAAAAGGCTTCAGATGTGATGTGATATGCTGAAAAATACCAAGCAACACCACACAATTAATCAGCAAGTCGCTATTCAGTCCTGCACCTCATTTTTACACAAGCTATTAAACGTTCCCTTCTCGTGACAACTGAGGCGGAATCTGTTATGAGCCTTAAAAATGGAGGTCAGCAAACACAAACCACCGGTGGGGAATAAGGGTCAATATATATCAGCGTCCATGAAGTGCATATATGCCACAAAAAATGCATATTAGTTTGGCAGGACTGCCATCACATGGGCAGACATTCAGAATAACTCACAGGATCAATTTTTAGAACAGCTAAGTGAGCGTCTAATAACACCCTGAACCAGGTAAATACATTTTCTTTGGCGGTATTAGCCACAATAAGTAACATTCTGGATCTGACAAATTTTTCAGTGGAAGGTTTGCCCTCTCTGTAACTTTCAGTCATTTGTAGGCTTTCCGTCTGATTTTTCTATGCTCAAGAAGCCATTCTCTACTGCACAACTCTTGGTGAAATTGGATGGTATGAGAAGCCGCATAAGAATGGCAATCGCAGTCCGGTCAGTAGGCATACTGCTTCCATTCCTGGAGTTTCATGTTATAACCTAATACATTCTGAGTGTTGTAGTCTTGTTTTGCTTTCATTGCAATAATTAGACTAACAAACATGAAAACAATGATTTGTTGGTGGAAGTACAGTAATGCAAATGAAACTACCTGGAGAGAGATTTCACCAGCAGCAAAATATATATAGGAATATTCCACAGGGTTGCCGGTGTTCCATATGTTGGCCAACCACAGAATATGCACAGCATGATCCTTATGTAAGATACAATTTATTATTAAGCGAATACAGAGTGCTTCTGGCTTAAACCAAGCAGTTATTCACATGAGCAAGGGTGTAAAGGCCAGGATGTTCCCCATGTGCAGGTCTCATCTGATGTGGCTGTACATGTGCTGTGCTTAGCAACAAAAAAGTTGAAGTTTGCCCCACCACAGAGGATACATGAACAACTTCTCTTCTCCACGTGCAGCAGGCGAATCATGTGGTCTCTAATGTGGTGTATTGATCAAGCCACATGCTTAACCTTGCTTGGACAGATGTATTAAACATTTAAAATATTTGCAAATTGTGTAAAAATACTGCAAATACTTCTGTGCGTGCGTATAGCAAAAATAATTTTATTTTAATTATTTTATAAAAATAAACTATTATGAATAATGTTTGCATTTTGTAAAATTACTTTTCTTTACTGAAATATTTTATTAAACTACAGTCAAGTGTTTTACAGTACAGATATTGTTTATATAAATGGAGCTGTGTAGAAAATATGCAGGTTCACTTGCAAAACATTTAAAATTATAAATAGAATAAATTGCACTTTTAATTTAATTTTGTATGATTTAGGAACATATATTTGTCAGATAAATATTTTGCAATATTTTTGTAAACTATGGTACATACATTTTTGTATTGGATATTGTTTATATAAATAGCAATCTAAGGAAAATAAATAGGTTTCCGTGAAAAACATTATAAAATATATATTTAATAATTTGCACTTTTTATAGTGTATTATTTAGGAACATAAATTCTTTCAGAAAAATATTATGGTAATATACTTTGTATTACACATTTTGGCTAAGTGTACTGTTTTTGTTTACATACTATATGTTTGTAGTTGATATTATGACAGCAGACATTTTTGCACACACTATTTTTGTATTTATTTTTTGTAGTCAGTTATTGACGTTTACAATCGAGGAATGTGAAGTCAGTATTTTTGTTAATTGATGTAATTACATTATTATTTGTAAGTCACGACGTTTTGGTATTTGTTATTGTGATATGAAATATATAGGGCTTGTATTTCTCTTTAAATGAATGACAACCCTGCAAAGTCGTACCTCACAACACAAAGATGGCATTTCACAAGCTCGGTATGGTAAACTCACCAGTCATCCATTCATTGTCCTGTTTACTGAGACTCCCAACAGATAACGTAAATGAAACCTCCAAGAGAAATATAAAGCATTTAGTACCCATCTGTTTGTAATTTTTGCAAATGTAGGGAATGAGGCAATGTGATACAGTCACCTGCCTAGGATCACACATTGGGGGTCATTCCGACCCCGGCGGCCGGGGATGCGGGAGCACCGCCAACAGGCTGGCGGTGCCCCGCAGGGCATTCTGACCGCGGCGGTTTGGCCGCGGTCAGACCAGGAAAACCGGCGGTCTCCCGCCGGTTTTCCGCTGCCCTGGGAATCCCCCATGGCGGCGCAGCTTGCTGCGCCGCCATGGGGGATTCCGACCCCCTCACCGCCATCCTGTTCCTGGCGGCTCCGACCGCCAGGAACAGGATGGCGGTGAGGGGTGTCGTGGGGCCCCTGGGGGCCCCTGCAGTGCCCATGCCAATGGCATGGGCACTGCAGGGGCCCCCGTAAGAGGGCCCCACTTTGTATTTCAGTGTCTGCTTTGCAGACACTGAAATACGCGACGGGTACCACTGCACCCGTCGCACATACCCACTCCGCCGGCTCCATTCGGAGCCGGCTTTCTCGTGGGGAGGGGTTTCCCGCTGGGCTGGCGGGCGGCCTTCTGGCGGTCGCCCGCCTGCCCAGCGGGAAAGCCAGAATGGCCTCCGCGGTCTTTCGACCGCGGAGCGGCCATATGGCGGCTCCCTCCAGGCGGGCGGCTCCCGCCGCCCGCGGGGGTCAGAATGACCCCCATTGTGTTTAAATGGAAACAAAGGATTTGAAACCAGGGTGTCACATTAGTCACCACTCTATACCAAAACCACTTTTTGTGCTGATTTCAACTGAAATTTCATACTGGCTGACAAATGTTTTTAGTACAACTAAAAGAACACGGCTAGCTACGTTAAGGCTTGTTTCTCTCGCCTATTGCCTATCTTTCTTCACTATTTTCTATTTTATCTGTGGTTTTCCTGGTCCTTTTGTGTGGTCCCTAATCACAAGGATGATACAAGCTATATGTCTGAGGTATGAACTCATAAATCAATCCCTGCAGCTCCTAGGAAATGATTAGTTAGGAAAATCAGAATGCAAATATGAAATTCAGTCAACCGAAGCGATAGCTATGGCAGTAATGTCCTTGTTGTCTGCTGCTGTCCATGACCTGCCACCCCTCCAATCTCTAGGCATGGGCCCCTCAGGATGCAACGCTTTGGTGAATGCTGAAGAGCAACTCCTGGCTGCTTTGACTGTTCAGGCAACCTTCTCACTTACGCTCTACCTAGTAGTCTGCCCAGACACCATCCATTTTTATTAGGACTAAAAATACAGCCAGCCATGACTGATAACAAATTATCTCTGGGCCTTCCCACCTGCTTGTAGTGTGTGGTGAAATAAGGCGAAGATGACTTCTACAGCAAAATAAATCTCTTTTCATCATCTTTATGCCAAATATCCCACAAGAGCACAAGCTCCAATTCGGCCTTGCTCTCAACATTCCAGGCCCCTACTTTATATCGAACATCAACATTCTACAATTCTATTACATGTTTCATATTCTAGTCAAGAAATACTATACTTTTTTGTGAACAATACTCCCATTTCTACAGGAAGAAAGGAATTAATGACATTTTGTAAACGTGACAAAATCAGAATTATTATGGTCTTACAAATCTTCTACTATTATTTGTAATGGCATCACCTTTGTCACTTTCCAAACTCTTCTCAGTATAAGTACAGGTAGAAGAAGGAACATCCTGTTGTAACCTATTAGAACAAAGAATCGTTAAGAGTAGTAGGACTAGTATCAACATTGTCTGACACACCCTGGTCCTTAAGTTGAGATGAAATACCTAAGAATCATCTTTATTTGATAACCATGCATCATTAGAACATTAGAATGCTGGGGGCTCCATTGAAAACAATGGAGTGCTGCGGGCTTTTACTGGCCGGTAAAAGCCCGCAGCGCCAACATTCCAATGTTCGCTTTGTTCACAGCAGCAGCTGTGAACAAAGCCTCACGGAGCCCGAGGGGATTTTAATCCCCTCGGGCTCCGTGAACATTTTTTTTTTTAATAGAACATTCTGCCCTGTGTGGCAGAATGTTCTAATAACCTTAGAACCCGCCGTAGCGGGCTCTACTGGCTATTAAAGTCCCTCTCCCTTGTTAAATGCCCTCGCCTTCGGCTTGGGCATTTAACGCGGGGAGCAGGCCTTTAATAGCCGGTACAGCCCGCTACGGCGGGTTCTAAGGCTATATTAGACCACGAATATTCATCCTTATCTCCAATGCTATTCAGCATCATCGTTCAAAAGTAACTTCTAACTTTGTTTCAACCACACCACAAACATATTCCACAACAATTTGTATTTTAATAACACAGGGCTATTGCCAATTTATTTGACTCTAGATGAAGCAAATGCATAATCTCCCTTTATGAATCTTGTGTTGTTTTTTCCACAGTTACCCAATCATTAACCTTTATATTTTTACTAATAATTCTTTTCACTTTATCATGGTAGGACTTATTTCGTTGTTGAACCTTAATCCATTATCTCAAATTTTCAGATTACCATCCTGAATTTTTGTTATACAGTCATCAATTGAAATATCAGTAAGCAAGTACTTCAATTTGGTTTTGCCTTCCCATGATCCTAACTAAAGGAAATGGAGAAAATACTGTAATTGCATTTAACATATTGTTGTAATTTTTCACTCGCTTACACACTTTTCTCCATTCAGATTGGTTGCAATAGCCATCTGTTCACTGTCTTTCATAAATCTATTTACTGGTTCCACATATCTATTCAAAGATGGAGAATCTGATGGTGTCTTCTCCTGTCTACTGACTTGAATTTTAGAAAATGACACCATCTTTTCTGACACAATTTTTATATTATCCTGGAACAGAATGTCCAGGATGCCTTCTGTAATGATGTAACATGGCTCCATGCCAGAACACTGGGCATGGAACCAGCTTGTTCTGAGGTTCTGTCATGCAGGGTTCTCTGCATGACAGTTGATATGCTGGCTGTTGGTTGAGGCTGTAATAAATACCTCCTACCATATATCTTCATCTGGTGTGGATTCACTTTATTACACTGGCGACGCTTGGGCGGAGAAAGGAACACAGAGGAAGGGACAGCCTCAACAACAACAAAGAAGGAAGAGCTTGGATTATTTAAGAGAAAAACGGAGATAACTTACAGAGACGTGCTGGGAGAGGATCGAGCGTCTTGCAGCATGTTCTAGCGGAGAAAAGTATGAAATTGCGGTTGTAGGGGCTTTGTGGAAAGCTGTTTGAGCATTTAATGAGGATCAAAGTGGTCTCTGTATGCTTCACGACGTCAGAAGGTCAGTGAGCAATTGGAAAAGGACTGAAAGCTGTGGGAATTGTTGGCGGCCATCTTGAGTGTGGTGGAAGGAGAAAAACAAGCCAGATTGACTGAAGAAAATAGACTGGATGTTTGGTTGTGGCCATTTTGAGTGAGGAAAACGATCCGAGATTGCTCAAAGAGAAAGCAAGCCCAACTGCCTGAAGAAAACGGACCAAATGTTTCGTGGCGGCCATCTTAGATGAGGAAGAAGGAATTTTTAGTATTTTTACAAAAAAATATTTTTACAGCGCAATTGTTGGAGGACATCGAAGAAGAACATCGACGGTCTATTGGAAGTTGAAACTTAGACGGAGACTGGATAAGGATCACTATATTGGTTTGTGGTCACGGGAATATACATTTCTTTGGAAACTTTATTGCACTTGTGGAATACAAGTATTGGGCGTTGTAAAATGAATTAAACTGAAAAGGTCGTCTCTGCGGTGACAAACACACCTGAAGACCCGTGTTTGATATAGCGGCATCATGCTGGGACATACAGTGACTGGCACACCTTTTGGACTTTAAGTACTTTTAGCAACTAGTAGGGTTTGGAATATATTGTGGGGAAGAAGTGTTTTACACCTCTTGTGAGTATGCAGAATGTTACGGCGCCGCCGTTTTTCTTGTCAGATCCAGGAGAACCGGTTATTAAGTGGAAGAAATGGAAAAAGATTTTTGAGAATTATGCCAGGGTGTGTGGTACGAATTTTTGTGGTGAAAGGAAGCAGGCACTTTTGTTACATTGTTTAGGGGGTGAAGGACAGGAGGTGTTGGAAAATCTACCTCCATTGTCGCAAGCTGATCAGAGGGGGTTGAATGAATATGAAATATGTGCAAGACAACTAGATTTACATTACTTGCCAAAGATTAGTACTATTATGGAAAGGTACCATTTTGGTTTGCGGGAGCAAGGGAAAGAGGAGAGTGTTGAAGAATATATTACGGCTTTACGGAAGTTGGCTTCAAGTTGTAAATTTGGGGCGTTGGTAGAAGAAAGGATTAGAGATCAGTTTGTGCTGAGGTGTTGCAGTGATAAAGTGAGGGAAGAACTCTGGCTAAAGAACGAGCCACCGTTGGATCAGGTTGTTAGTATTGCAAAAAGGGTAGAGCATATGTTAAAGTGTGTTGGAGAACTAAGTAAAGCACATAAAGAAGACAAGGTCAGTGTAAAAGCACAAGAAGTGGAGTGTCAAATCATACAAAAAGATGAGAAGGAAAAAAAGTATGAGGGTGTCCGTGAGAAAGGTGTTGTAATAGAAAATAGCGCAGGAAAGACACAGGGGAATAGGAGGTTTGCAACACCTTTTCAAGGAAATTGCTACAGATGTGGAAGATTTGGACACATGGCTAATGCTAGTGAGTGTCCTGCTAATAGGATTACTTGTAATGTTTGCGGAAAAAGAGGACATTTTGGAAAAAATTGTAGGATGAGGAATAGGAGAGATTCTACATCAGAAATAAAGGAAGTCAGTTTTCAAGTTAGTGAGAGTGAGGTGGAACATCCCTCTGAGTGGGTTTTGGTGGGGAATGTTAGAGTCAAAATTAAATTTGATTTGTGCTCTCACATCACGTTTCTCTCAAAGGATTTTTTTATGAAGAATTTTCAAGGAAGGAAGAAACTGTTCAAACCTAATATTAAACCTACGGGTTATGGTGGGTTGCCAATTAAGTTATTAGGTTATTTTGATGACTGCATTGAGTACAATGGTAGGTTCACTGATGCTAGGATTTATGTTGCTGAGAGGGGTGATAATTTGTTGAGCTGGAGTCATCAAGCACGCTTGGGTGTCATTCTCAATCCTAATGCACATCCATCTGTTCAGGTACAATCTATTGAGGGTGACGTAAACAAGTTTGTGAGAGCTTTTGGTGAATTGTTCAGTGACACCTTGGGGTGTTTAAAGGGGTACAATCACCATATTAAGTTGAAACAGGGCGCAGTACCAGTTGTGGCAAAAGTTAGACGCATTCCCATTTGTGTCCAAGACGCTGTACAAAAAGAGATAGATAAATTGTTGTCCACTGGTGTTATACAGCCTGTAGAGGCAACGGAGTGGTTAGCTCCCATTGTTGTGGCACGTAAACCAAATAATGAAATCCGTCTATGTGTGGATCTTCGTGCCTTAAATAAAGAAGTGGTGGTTGACAAGTTCCCACTTCCCAATATTGAGGAATTAGTATCATCGTTGGATGGTGCTTGCTATTTTACCACTCTGGATATGGCATCAGCATACCATCAGGTTCCGTTGAGTAAAGAGTGTCAAGAATTAACGGCTTTTATTACGCCAATGGGGGCCTTCAAGTTTTTGCGTATGCCGTTTGGGCTGGTTTCTGCAGCCTCAGTATTCCAGAGGATTATGGAAGATCTTTTTAAAGGCATTTCAGGCGTAAAGTGCTACCAGGATGATGTATTAATAAGTGGGAGAAACGTGAGAGAACATGATGAGATGGTGCATGCTGTGCTTAAAAGGATGCTTGATGCTGGGTTATCTCTTAGGCGAAGCAAATGTAAATTTGGAGTCACTGAACTGGACTATTTTGGTCATCATATTTCACGGCAGGGGGTGAGTCCTAAAAAGGATTTGGTGGACACTATCGAAATGTTAAAAGAACCGTGTACAAAAGATGAGGTTTCTTCATTCTTAGGTATGGCAGAATTTTATAACAAATTTATACGAACTTTTGCAGATAAGACAGTAAATCTAAGGAAGTTGATGTGTAAGAATGCAGAGTTTGTTTGGACGGAAGAGTGTGGTACAGAATTTAAACAAGTAAAAAATGATCTCAGGAATGCACCAAACTTACAAGCTTTTGTACCTGGGAATCCCACTTTCATTGTTACTGATGCGAGTATAAAGGGGCTGGGTGCTCTTCTTTTTCAGATCAGGAAGGGCCAAGAGGTGCTAATAGCTTGTGCTTCAAGATGCTTGAAAGGGGCAGAGATATGTTATTCTGTTATAGAGAAGGAAGCGTTGGCAATATTCTGGGCCATAAACAAGTTCAGAAAATTTGTGTGGGGATCTTCTTTCGTAGTCAGGTCTGATCATAAACCCCTGAAAGAAATTTTTGAGAAGAAGGGTTTGGACTCGATTTCCTCGAGGATCAGGAGATGGGTCATTTCCTTACAGGAGTATAACTTCACGTTTGAATACATTCCGGGAAAGACAAATGTAACGGCAGACTGTCTGTCGAGATTGGTGGAGGTGGTAGAGAATGATAAATCTCAGGATGAAAATGATCAATGTGATGCTGAGTGTGGCATAAGAGTTTGTGATGTTACGCTGGGGGCTGTAAAGGATGATGAATGGAGGGATGAGTTGCAAAAGGATAGTGAATTGTGTTCTGTGATGTCTCTTTTGGATCAGCATAAGTCTCGAAGTCTGGTTAAACCTTGGTCGTTAGTTGCGAATGAGTTAGCCGTTGTTGATGGTGTTCTAATGAGGGGCACAAGAATGATTCCCCCATTGAGTTTGAGAGAAGTCATCGTGAACATGGCTCATGAAGGGCATATGGGCATTTCTAAAACCAAAGAGCGCATATGTCAGGATTTCTGGTGGCCTGGATTAGATTTGATGGTGGAACGTACTGTTAGGGAGTGTACACCTTGTCAAGCTAGTGATAAGGTACTCAAACCAAGATGTTCACCTATGGTTTGTAGAAGTTTACCAAAAAGTCCATGGGATGAATTAGCTATCGATATTGTGGGGCCATTGCATGGAGAACATCAGACTCCTTACCTGTTGGTGTTGCTGGATTTGTATTCACGATGGGTGGAGGTGAGTTTGGTGAGAGAGATCACTTCTCAATCTGTGATCAGTTTTTTAGAATCTGTGTTCAAACGCGAGAGTTTTCCTAACTCTATTCTTCCTGACAATGGTCCGCAGTTCTGTTCTGCTCAGATGGAGGAGTATTTTGTAAAATGTGGAATTGTACATAAAAAAATTGCATTATATCATCCAGAGGCGAATGGTGCTTTGGAGAGATTTAACAGGACTTTAAAGGAGAGTATACAATTAGCAAAGGTAAACTGTTTAGATTGGAGAAAAGAACTGCAGGGTCGTATAACAGCTTACAGGTACACTCCTCATGCATCAACGGGGAAGACTCCTTTTGAACTGCTCAGGGGAAGGTCTCCAAATACTTGTTTGTGTCCTGGCTGGATGGTTGCTGGGAAGGGTTTGAAAAACAATGGTATTGGGGAATGGAGAGACAAAGAAGTGTCTCTGCAAAGCAAAAGGAAGATTTATGTTGATAAAAGGAATAATGCGAAAGTAAAAAATTTTGAGGTTGGAGATAAAGTAAAGGTCAAAGCTCCTGTTGGGTGTCAAAATTGGTCAAAATATACCTCTCCAAAAACTATCATTAAGCTGTTTAAAAATGCTGTCAAGACGGATGATGGTTGCATCTGGAATCATAGTCGTGTAGCACATTTTGGGGGGTGTGGTGTGGCCGACAGGAGAGATGATACTTCTTATCGTTTTCCCTCTGACATTGATTTAAGGTCTGATAATACTCGTAGGAGTGTCAGAACACACAGGTTTCCTTTACATTTGCGTGATTTTGTGTAGTTCTTTCTACCCTCTTTTTCTTTCTGTTCAAATGTGTTTTTTGTTCTCATGTTATTTCTGTTCTAATGTAAAGAGGAAGAAGTGTAATGATGTAACATGGCTCCATGCCAGAACACTGGGTATGGAACCAGCTTGTTCTGAGGTTCTGTCATGCAGGGTTCTCTGCATGACAGTTGATATGCTGGCTGTTGGTTGAGGCTGTAATAAATACCTCCTACCATATATCTTCATCTGGTGTGGATTCACTTTATTACACCTTCTTTAGCAAAAATGTTGTACACAGCACAAGAACAACATCTGCAGTGGGATTCTCTATAGATTCATAATGTATCCACTTTGAATAACAATAAGTAAGAAAAATCAAAAGTTGCATACATTCCCTCAACAGATTTTAGAGTCCTGCAAAGACAATAGCTAACTTGCTCCAAGGTTTATTGAGAATGTCAACATAGCGCATTGATTCTTTAGATGTTTTCCATGTTTACCTGTTTTTAAACACTCACTGCACCAGTCATAAAATAGAGCAACACTAGCATCAATACCTTGTAACCAATAATACCTCATAAATAATTATTTTTGTTGCAGTTGAGCTAGAATGACCTTCATGTGCTAAAGTTAACTTATTACGTAAATTGGTGGGAGGCACAAATAATCCTTTCCTGAGTAATATACCATTTTCAATTGTCAATTCAGAACTACTTATAAAAACATCTTAACAATACATCAATACTTCTGATACTAGGCCAACCTTCAATCACTTTTTTTTTTAACTTGCAACAATTGAAAATCATTTGCATATATGTCACTCCACTTACCAATTGAGATAGTTCCCTCATAAAACTGCAGAGCACTCATTATTGCAATAACATATTTATGTTTATATTTTCCTTTTCATTCACCACTTCATGAAGCGGCATTCTCAACAAACCATCAGTTCTTACATTCTTCCCACCTCCTACAAGCTTTACTTGAAAATTATGTTCCTGCAATTTGGACATCAACCTCACCAATCTTTAAGAAGCATCACTTACAACTTTGTCATCCACCGTGAAATCCAAGGGTGTATGATCCATAACCAACTCAAAATATACACCTCACAATAATATTTCCATTTTTCCTAAGTCCAGGCTAATGCTTCTCTTTCATTTGTGCTGTCATGCACTTCTGATTCTCTTAGTACCAATGTGATAAAGGCCACAGTATGCTTTTTTCCTTCTACAATCTGAGTAAATAGAATTCCCAGTCTAAGCCCACTTGCATCACTAGAAATTATATTTTTTCATAAATTATCAAATGGATCTAATGGAGATGCATTCAAAATAATTTTTTTAGTATTTAAAATATTTTATGTTGTTGTCTAATCCAAGCAATAACTTCATTTTTAATTAGTAATATTCTTAAGGGTTCAACATGATAAGCACAACGACACAATAAGTGTACACAGTACTCACTTAACCCTAGAAAGGGTCACAGTGTGTCCTTTTCTGCAGGTTTAGGTTATCTCTAACAGCCTTCACAAGATCTATTTTAAGTGATATTTTTTTGATTGACAGCGTATGCCATAAATAATCCACTTTACTTTATAAAAAATGACATTTTTGTCTACTAACATTCATAGCAGTTTGTTTTATAATTTGCAAAGTTGTGTCTAACACCACTATGTTCCTTTAAAGTTTTTGCACAAACTAAGAAGCCATTCTGGAATGTTTGTATTCCATTACACCCTTTAAAAAGTGTGACCGTCAGTTTTTGGAACACGCTGGCAGCAGATGCCAAACCGAACGGTAGTCTAAAAAATGGATAGGCACCACAAAGTACCAGAAATGTGGTGAGACCATGTGACTCTTTAGATAACATTATCTAATGCTACATCGATTTTAAGTCAATGATAGGAAAAAATAAGGCACCTCCAATAGCTGACAATACTTCTTGTATCCGAAGCAGGGGGTGACAATATACTACAATATTTTTATTCAGGGAATGCAAGCTGGCACATAAACAAATAATGCCACTTTTTTCATGTCATGTTTTTGTCAGTTGCTGGCACCCATTCAGATGTATGTGTCTGCTAAATACCTTCCTTACACAAAGATTCTAATAATTTCTTTTCGTGTTCTGTAACTGACAAAGAAGCAGGGTGTTCTTTGGTTCTTTGTGTGTAATGGTAAAGCTCCTTTTTTAAGTTTCATTTTATGCTTAAAGACTTTGACACATCCTATATGTAGTACAAAAGCTTTTTTATGCTTGTCACTTATGTCATTGATATCCAACCACTGCTGGCGTTTACCTGCAAAAATGGAACATCATCAAGACTAATGGGACTGTCAGTACATAGGACCTGATTTAGAGTTTGGGGGATGAGTTACTCCGTCACAAACGTGACAGCTAACCTGTCCACCATATTAAGATTCCTATAGGATATAATGGGATCATAGTACGGTAGGCAGGAAAACCGTCAGGTTTGTACCCCATCCGTCAAACTCCAAATCAAGCCCATGGTCTCAAAATAACTCCAAGCTTATCTAAATCACGGCCTCTCACAATATTTCTTCCCTTCTTGACTACATATATTTTCATTACAATTGTGTGCCTCAGGAACTCAAATGTGTCTTCAAAATAGCCAACCACGGAGATTTCAAAATCTCCAAACTGTTTTTAATTTACATCAGTTTTGTAGGATTCACATTTCTCACAATTCATCATATGTCAGCTCAGAAAGATGCGGAATCTGCCTTTATATTCTGATCACATATTTGATCTTCCTAAACAAACCAAACTTAAACTACCCAAACATTAGAAATTCTAAAATTATAGTTGTACCACAGTACCTTAACTATAACTCGAGCCTTTCAGATGCATCACTTTGACTCTTTCATATTACATCACTTACACCACATAAAATCATAGCATTCAAACACACACACTTATTACATCTCAAATGACATTATTTGGGACGATTCCGTGCACGGTAGAGTGGCAAGTCATAGATAATATAATGTGAGTATGACTAGAATACGAACAGAGCACTCTTTGAATAGTTAGCTTAGGTTTCTAACTGTGTCCATGGAATCTTCCATTCTACTACAAAGTTCTATAGATGGACATGGTGTAATCAAAGAAGATAACATTGGTTTGTGATAGTTCCAAGACTGTGCTATTTCAATTAATGTGACTAGCAGGTTGACAACAGTGTCTACAGAAGTGCGCAAGTTAATGTAATTTGATGGTGGAGCATAAATTATTATACATTTAAGGTATAATTATAACTTTGGAATTTCTAATGTTTGTGCAGTTTATGTTTGGTTTGTATAGAATTAATAAATAAATGTTATAGTAATTGGAATGTGGTGTGTAAATTATAAATTTAAGGCATAACTATAACTTTAGAATTTCTAATTTGTGTAGTTTAAGTTTGGTTTGTATAGGAAGAATAAATAAAGATTCCCTAACTATAACTAAGTGTTAACCTTTGTTTTTTCAGTGAATTTCACTTGTTTTTATTTTTAAATAAAAAAGTGTTTCAAATCATAGGGTGGAGTGCCGTTAAGTGGACTGTCAAAGAGTACAATAGAGCAGAGTGTTGTAGATCTAGTGTCATACAATGGAGTAGTGTAGAGTTGACCAGCATAGAGTGAAGTGATGTAGTGTGGAATAGCATGGAGTGGCATACAACAGAATGTTATAGAGTGGAATAGCATACAGTGGAATGGCATAGAGTGGAATTGCGTAGAGTGGAGTGGCATTGAGTAGAGTGGTGTAGAGAGGCATATAGCCAAGTAGCATATAGTGAAATAGCACAGAGCGGAGTGACATAGAGGGCAGTGGCATGCAGTGGAGCGGCACAGAGTTGAGTGGCATAGAGCTGCCATGCTCAAGCAATGCCCCTTGAGACAAGGTAATAATATTAGCAATAAGTATCCTCAATGTCCCATAATTTATTACACAATATAAGCTTTAAATATATCTAACATCAGCTTACAAGTTATAAAAATGCACACTATTTTGTCTTCAATATAACCTCACTTTTGGTACATATATTAATTCAACCAAGCAAGAGCTTTTAAATAAGAGCTGGGCTGCACAGAGGAGAGGTATTTACAAGCAGGTGAAGAGCTACTAGTAGCTCAAAAACTACTCTTTGGAGACACCTATTATAGCTAATGGCTACTTCTCAATATGTGGAAAACCAAAGAATCAACACACACCGCAGATCCCCAAGTGACTGCAGAAGGACTTTCAGGATGCTGGTTTTGAATATCACCTAGTTGAGGATGGTTTCAGATCTCACATGTTCACTAATTCATCCACCTATACATTCCTCTCAGTGAGTAAGGTACACACTCCATAGGTCTATCTGTAATCTACGTATCACTCTTGCTTTAACTGTAAATGTTCTGTAAGCAATGAAAGCTTATTCAAGTTTGTCAGGCTGGATCTTTTCTGCGGGGAATGGGAGATTGTATTTAACATGTTCTGTGAAAGAGGGAAGCTTGCTTTGCAACTGCCATGCTGTGGAAATCTGTTTTGTGAGGAAGCTTGCTGTTGCCCAATTTGTACATGTCCTCTGATTGTGAAAGTTTGTGCTGCTACCACCCTAGCTGTACATTTCCTCTGTAAGTGGGAAATGTGTACTGTTTTGCCCAAGACATACCTTTTTTTGCGCAGAGGTGTTTCTACTGGTGTTGCCCCATCCTAAGAAAAAAGGATATACTGAATGCACTTACATAACTTGCCCTATAACCCAGGGCATGTGTTTCAAAACTTGATTTGAGATAGCTAGTCCTGAGGAAGGTGCCTTTTCCTTATGGCCATATGCGAGTCCCAAAACATGTTGATGGAAGAGAAGCAGAGTCAGTTATGTGATCCTCCAGTTTATTCTTGTGGTACAGAGACACCAATAAAAACATGTTTGGATTTACCCCTCACCGTTTCAATATTGGTTGGACAGTTTTCAAAGGTAGAACATAAATGTCGTTATAAGGGACACAACCTCACTAAAACTAGGAAACCCATTACTAGGAGATGGCACAACCAATGATCAATAATACTGTTGGATTCTTTGCAGTGCTGGATGTGGAAACCACTAATGAAACATACCACAGTAGGTATGTGAGGAGTCATCTTCCTGTGCGAGTACATTAATGTATGATAGTTCCATAGGAGGTTTGGCAATTTCTTTCAAGAGCTTTATACTTATTTTAATGTTTTCATTCCCTCATTAGTGGTTTAGCTACCTGTGTTGTACCGGTCCTGTATGTGTGAGAATTGTGGTAGTCATGGATGCTCAGTTATGAGTCAGCCAGGACATGGAATGCCCAGGCTTCCTTCAAGAAGGGTATTTGCAGTCATTTCCAACTCTAAACATTTAAGGCACAAATAACACAAAAATGGAAAGTTAACAATGTATCACCTCAACTAGATGACCAGATATCAACACAAAACCTGCCATCACAAAAACATTCCTACACAATGTCCCCAGACATCCACATCATGTTACTAAACTACACAACACTACAAACTCTCACACCTTCTCCATCTTCCACAAGCAGTACAAACATTTCAGCAAGGGCAGCACAGTGCACCATACATGCACACCAGTGAAACCCAGCTCTCCAAAACGCCCAACACCCAGTCCAACTAGCTGGCTAAACCAATATAACCAAGCACCAGGGTGAAGAAAGCTCTTAATCTACACCCAGCACCATGGCCTCTGGAAGCTGTGTTCAGAAGATACTCCAATTTTTTCTGGTGCAATGATGATAGCCTCCAGAATACAGATACAGAAAACCTATTGATACAACAAAACAATCAGACATTAGAGAAGTCCAGCAATACAAACATTGACATCACACAATGTCAGCAGATAAAGAAGTACTCTCCTACTACACACTAGAGCAACTCAGGCACTGCTATTCAAACACATTAATGCAGAAACGCATAAAGTCCATACATATCATGGCCTCCAACTTGATTTCTGACAACAAATAGGCCTCCATGTCATAAGGGCATTAATGGGACAGGCAGGCACCTCAAGGGTGTGGGAGTGGTGAGGGAGGCTTGGATGTGGAAGCAGCACGTTTCGGTTTGGGCTAGGGAGGGGTGACTTTGGCACTGGGAGGGCTGGATTGCTTGCTGGGTGGAGGAGCAGGGAAAACAAGGAATGAGAGGTGGAAGGGCCTGAGAGGGGCAGGGGGACATGGCGTTTACGGGGAGCACGGGGTGGGAGAGGAGTAGGGAAGAGGTCAAGGGCGACAAGGAAAACTTTCTTAGGTACATGTGGTGGTCACATAATTGAGGGTTGGGAGTGGAGGTAGAAGGAGTGCTCGTCTGACATGTTTGTGTGCTGTACATTGATGCTTGTGTGTGCAATGTGTGTGATGGATGAATGTTGGGTGGGTGAGTGGGTGCGTGTGCATTCATTAGGAGGAGGGGTATAGAGATGGGAAAAGGGAATGGGAGATGTGTGAGTAAATGTTATGGTGGTGTGTGCAAGTGAGGTGGATGTGCTGCAGTTGGCAGAGGCGGTAGTCGTGGTGAGTGTGGATGTGGTGTGTGGGGTGTGTGTCTGTGAGTCTGTTGTTGTGGTCATTGAGGGTATGACAGCAATGCTAGCAGGACCAGTGTGTGAAGATGCAGTGCTAGCAGGTGTGAGTGGAGATGTGAACGTAAGGGAGGAGGTGGAGGGGGAAGTGTCTGTGGTGTTTGCAGATGTGTGTTGTGTATGTGCATGCCTGTGTGAACGTTTGTGATGCCTATGACTGTCTATGCACACCTTGTCTGTTGCAGTGGGTGTATGCTGGTCTGTCGGTGTGCTTTGGATGGGTGTAAGGAGAGGGGTCATGGATTGGGAACAGGTAGCTGGAGGAGGGATGGAAGATGAAGGGACACTGGCTGCCATCAACGAGGAGGCCAGAGCCTGAAACGATCTATGTAGTCCAGACAAGGCACCGTGAATGCCTTTCAGGAACGCATTAGACTGCTGCATCTGGGATGCCAGTCCCCGAATGGCATTCACAATGGTTGTCTGCCCCACAGAGATGGACCTCAGAGGGTCAAAAGCCTCCTCACTGAGGACAGCAGTGCTGACTGGGGCAGGGGCTGAGGTGCCTGCAGTGAAGGAGACACCCACACTCCTGGGTGATCGGGCACAGGCAATTGGGTGGGGTGCTAATGGGAGGGCTGTGCGCTACCGGGAGGGTGGTGCTGGTAAGGAGGGTGGCAGACAAGGATGGTGCTGTGGTGGTCCCAGATGGGTCCACCACCACCGGGGAGCCGCCATCAGAGGAGGAATCTATATCAGATGTGTTGGTAGCGCCAGTCTCCCATATGGTGCTCCCCTCGCCCTCCTTCCCACTGGTCTCCTCAGCTTCACTGGTGCCAACCTCCTAGGGCCTGTGGGCTGCTGCATCCCCACTCACCGGTGCCCTTCCTCCTTCGCCAGATGATGCTAATGCACACATAGACAGAGGTGGAGAGAGAGGAGGGTGGGAGAAACAGAAAGGGAGCAAATTATGATAACCCACACATCCACTTCACAAACAAACAATACACATTACAGCCCCTGCCGGGCAAACAAGAGACCATTTAGCAATCATTTACAATTGAGTCATGCAAGCAACGCCCAAACTCATTAGAGATCACCTCAACCCTGCAGCCTAAACACCTGAATGAAGACCACTATATGCCTATCAACTGCCTAAATGAGTTATGACCTATTATGACTTGCAGCTCAGGAACATATCCAACCACATGTCATCCGTTACGGGATGATACAAATCTGAGCACAGAGGGACTGAGCACACTAACTAACTGGCAGGAATGTGTGGAGAACATGTGGCACAGTGGTCCATTGATGTAGCAAGTGTAGCAATTGCAATGTTCCTGTTTCATGCCTGTCATTACCCATATACAGTGACAATATGACTACCTTGTACTACTACAGTATACGCAGAGATGGAGGATGCAGCCTGTGACATGATATCATACTTGAAAAACGCATACGTACAGGTGAACGTGTGTCACAGTACCAACACTTCTTTTCCTGAATGGCTCAACTTAGCTAACATCATACACTCTACATAATTGGTGTGACAACCAGGACTGTACATTCCCTAAATATCATCTGACCATGTAAATTCCAAGTCCAGTGAAGTTCACAGTACACAACCATGCAGAAGTCAGCTGACAGTCAACACTTACCCCCTTGTGGTTGCTGTGCTGCCTTCAAGCCCCCATCCAACTCTGGATAGGCCACTGCCAGTTTGCAGGCCGTTAGGGGGGTCAGTGTCCGACGGGCACCCCTTCCACATTGGGAGGCCGTTCCCAGCTGGGCCTCTGCGGTCTTCTGGGCCCAGAGTCTCAGGTCCTCCCACCGCTTCCTGCAGTGGGTGCTCTGCCAGCTATGGACCCCCAGGGTCCGCACTTCCTTGGCGATGGCTCTCCATAACCCTTTTTTTCTGGTGGCGCTGACCTGCTTGGGAAACATTCTGAAAATGGGGGACATGATGTAAATAATACCAATATAGCTGTATCCTTTGGTGACACACAACAAACACGGACCATACACACTGCCAATATCCCACACATATAATGTGCAGGCAAAACACCTGATCAGTCATGACATGTCAATGTGCACACACATACATCGTCAAACACCACCTGACCTGTGGGACAAAGGACGTTGTACTGACCTGCTGCCCTGGAGCACCATACAACCGCTTATACAGGGGTAGGACCCCTCCCACCAGTTTCTCAAGTTCCTCTGTAGTGAAGGCTGGGGTCCTATCCTCTGCAGTGAGTGCCATTGTTGCTCCAAGATACAGGACACAACAGCACACGAAGTGGAGGTCTGTCTTGCCCGAACGCCAGGAGTCACGTGATGCGGCCCATACAAAATGGCGGTTTAGACCACAGCATGACCGTCACCGCAGGCGGTGATCGTCATTGGTCCCAGTCTTCCATATATGTTAATGTTAACCAATAAGGAGTTGCACGGCGGTTCAGACCGCCTTCCGCCATGATGACTTCCACTGGCAAATGAGGTCACTTCCAGCTGTCCAATGCATGCCGGACAGGCGGTTGCCCTATTAGTCTGTAAATGACTGTCCTGGATTCACACTGTGTAATTACATGCATGTTGTCACAAACAGATACGTTAGGTCACACATTGTGGATAATGACACATGCAGTGAGTGTCTGGTGACATCACCATACTTGTCAGTACAGTTGTCACCATGTATGATCCATATAGTGGAACACATGGAAGGTGTATGTGTACATGTGATGCATACGTTCATTGCCACAAGGATTATGTGCCATTGTCTGGTTAGGAATGGAGTGTGGAGAAGTGTGTCTTCCCACAACATGACAGCCAACTTGCATGAATAAAACTTCCTAACTGTCGTATGTCATACTTGGTGCCCTCCATTGTGAGAGTTTCCCAGATTGTTGTTTGTGTATGTTTGTGCATCGGGGAACTGGTCGCCTAGTTGAAGCCAGACCTCCTGCTGGGTTTGAGAAATCCCCCTGCCGTTCCTCCAACAGTCCAGGTGTTGTCAGTCCTGAGTTTTCTGGCGAGTGGCTCTTTTCAGTGGGACTGGCTGCAGGGTTTTCACATCCCCAGTTTAGTAAGGTGTTGCAGGATGTGCTGGATGTGCTGAATGCCCTACTCAAGCATGTGCACAGGTACATTAGGTTCCCGCAACATCCTGAATTGCCCACTGTAAAAGCAGCCTTCTACAACATATCAAATGTCCCACATGTAATTGGGGCCATTGATGGGACTCACATCACCTTGGTACCTCCGAGGACCAATGAACAGGTCTACAGAAACCGGAAGAGTACATATTTGCTCAATGTAGAAGTGGTGCGTCTTGCAGAAGAATACATAACACATGTGAATGCTAAATTCCCAGGATCAGTACATGATTCCTACATCCTGAGGTACGGCATTGCCCCTGCAATGATGTCACAGCTACGGGGAGAAAGGGCCTGGCTCATAGGTATGTGTACTGCTCGCCATGTCAGATGTTTGTACCCCTCGAAACACAGCACTCTGCCTGGCACTGTTACCTATAGTCATATTCCCTTTTCCACACAGGTGACTCCGGATACCCCAACCTGCCCTGGCTCCTGACACCTGCGAGACATCCAACTACAGGAGGGGAGTACAGGTACAATTAGGCACATGTTCCAAGGAAAAAGAAAAGGGGGGCCCAAAAAGCCACAAGACTCCCTGTAAATTGCCCCTTGATATTAAAGTACGTGGGAACTTCACTGGAGGACATTGGGCCCTAGTCCTCCATGGAAAAACATGATTCAGAAAAAGTAGTGAGGTCCCACTTTTTGAATGCAGATATTTATTTCTCAATATCCAAATATCTAAAGGTGTGTTGCGTTCATCTACAAGACTAGAAATATTGTCACTATTGCTCCAAGTTCAATTTTATTTTGGAAAATATTTTGATTCTCAGTGAAAATGTAAACACACACAGATCCAAAAAGATGTATGAATTTGGGCCAGCCAACACGTGTTTCGCCCCACGGGCGCATAAGCCAGGGCTTTCTCAAGGCTGGGGAAGAAAAAGAGATGTCATAAGAGTGAGGAAAAGGTAGAGACAAGTGTGGTTATATAAACATCGGTGAGAGGAAGCCAAGGTGAGGTGCCAGGAAAATCCCGAGAGATTACTAAGAATAAGGCCCGATTGGCCCATGTGAATAGTTATGCTAGCTAAAGATATGCTTCTCAAAATCCTGATAATTATCAAGAGCAAGAAATCAAAAGCCGAGCAAGCGGCGAAACAGTACCGGGTAAGAGAAAGATTTAGTAAATGGAAAAGGCCAGGACAAATAAATATATATTGTTAGTAGTGGCTAACATAGGTATCCTTTACAACTAGTAGAAATAGTCAGAGACCAAACTTGAATTTTATCTGAGGTGACTAGAGTATGGAAAAGGCATGCTTTCGAAGAGAAACATAGTTATATTAAGAAAAATGTGAGTAGAAACGACAGATGTTGCTGTACATGCAGGAAGAAGAAGGAAGAAGCCTTGAGAAAGCCCTGGCTTATGCGCCCGTGGGGCGAAACACGTGTTGGCTGGTCCAAATTCATACATCTTTTTGGATCTGTGTGTGTTTACATTTTCACTGAGAATCAAAATATTTTCCAAAATAAAATTGGACTTGGAGCAATATTGTCAATATTTCTAGTCTTGTAGATGAACGCGACACACCTTCAGATATGTGGATTTTGAGAAATAAATATCTGCATTCAAAAAGTGGGACCTCACTACTTTTTCTGAACAATTAGGCACATGGTCAGATGAGGTGAGTGATTGAGCAGACTTTCGGTCTCTTGAAAGCTAGATTTCATTGCCTACATGTGTCCAGTGGTACCCTACAATACCGACCAGGAAAAGTCTGCAAGATCATTGTTGCATGCTGCATGCTCCATAATCTGGCCCTCAGAAGGCACATCCCACTGTTGGAGGAGGGGTACATTGAGGCTGGAGCAGTGTTTGGGGCCGGTGACTCTGATGCTGAGGGGGAGGCAGACAAGGATGAGGCACATGACAACAGGACTGACATGATTTGTCAATACTTTCAATGATGTACAGGTATGTGTGAATTGCATGTCATCTGCACATGGAAGATGTATTTCTTAAGCCAGTCTGTAGCCAGTATTTGCATGCATCAAGTTGTGTGTGTGAACTACAGCATTCCATCTTGCTTTCTGACCCTGAAAGGTAGGTGACTTACCATGAGCCTTATAGTTCTACCAAAGGTTTAAGGTCCTCAGTCTGCCTGTTTGGGGAAATGTTAGGAAGACTTATCAGTCTTGTCCTGCTGTGTAGGCATGTCAAGCTGCATTGTCAGCTGCTGCATGGCAAGTACCTGTTCCTGACTACTGAGGGAGGTGAACAATAAAGAATGTTACCTATGTTACATCTTTCCTGTCACACACGTGTGTGAGTGCCTATGCAGGTTCTCACATATGTGGTATCATAACTGTTGGGCCATCCTGTGTATGTGTTTGAATGCTGTGGATGTATGACTTGGTTCACATGTCTTACAACATTGTGCCTATTTTCATTTCATCTCCCCTCTTCAGGTCACATCTCTGTCTGCAAGCTGATTACTGTATTGTCTGTTGCCATCGTAGACACTGGATATCATTGCAATTTGGATGTACTTAAACATCTGCTGGGGTGTCTCACTACATCTGTCATGTCAACATTGTTGTGGTGCCGACATGTGTTTAAACGTGCTGCATGGAAACAGGTTTGCCACTACATACAATGAAGAGACGTGCACCATGACTTGTGTGAATTTGTGTTTATTAAGTGTATGACATGACAATCCAAAGGAGTGGGGTAGTGGTCTGGGTGCTAATCCGAGTAGGTGGTACAGCTGTTTATCTCACAGGTTCTGTATCCATTTGCCCGGTACGAAGTAGACTTGGTTTTGGACAGCCAACAGGGTGTAACGGTGGCACACAAGGATGACAGTTCAGAAGAGGGATCACTTCCTGGTGGGGGGATTGGTCTTGGCCTCAGGTCCTGAAGGATGTCTGGATGGGCAACCTCTTTTACGGGACCCATCAGCTGCAGGGGTAAGGGTGCTGGTGGCCTGTGGGTCCTCATGCTGGGCCTCCATTTCAGTAGCAGGTGCTGATGTTGTTGGCAGTGGTTTTGCCTGACTACTGGATGGGGGCCTGCTATTGGTTTGAGGATGTCCGCAGAATATTGTGCAATTCCTTGAACTCCCCTAATATGGAGACCATGGTGGCACTGAGTGCCTGCCTCTGCTGCCTGGCCTCCTGGTGGTATTCCCCCTGCAGCCTTTGGGTGTCCTGCAAGGTGGTGAGTATCTGGCCCAGCTTGTTGTGGGTTTGCTGGTAGTCTCCCAGGACTCTGGAGACGGCCTCCTGGCCAGTCGTGTACTGTACCTGCCTCGTCCTTTGGCTCACGGTTGACCTCTCACGAGCCCTTGCCCCCGGTGCCTGTGCTTCTGGTGAAGTGTTCCCCCCACCCCCCAGTGACACCAGGACCATCATTGTCTTAGATTTGCACTGTTGACTCCTGCACCTGTCCTGTGGGGTACAGTGATGTTTGATGTGACTTGGGACACTGGTATGGGAAGGTGGGCTCTGCTGTGGATTGGCTGACACATGGGAGGTTGTTTCAGTTGTGGGCAGGGTGAGGCTGGGTGTGTTGAACTGACCACTCATGCCTGATGGGCCAGGTTATCCATATCCAGAATTCCATGGGAGTCCTCCCCTATTGGACCTGCTTCCAGGCCTGGGCTTTCTGTCACTGGGCTCCGCTGCTGTGTGGCAGTACTTGGGAGACCTGTGTAATTAGAGGTATTGTGTCAGATGATGGTATTGTAGCAGTGACACACATGGCTGTATGCCATCACTGACTGGATTTGTAGAGCGGTAATGGTATTGACAATTACCAGTCCACTGCTTGTGTTACCATCAATGGAATGTTGCAATGGGCCTATTTTGTTGAATAGTTAATGTTTGTCTTGCTACTGTCAGTGCCATGTACTGATGTGCATTCCTTATACTTATTGGCGATGGGGAGTAACATGGTTTAACGTGCACTTGCAGAGATATGATGTGGATGTAGCTGTCATGCAAGGGTAAGGAGTGTTGCATTGTGGTAGTTGTGGTGTGAGGGGGTGAGAGGATGGTGGGGGTACATGCTGTGCAGAGGGACATGTTGGCTGTGGAGTATAGTTGGCTTACCAGTGTCAGGTCTACTAGGTAGTCCCGTCAGCCCTTCTGGATGTAGAATGGCCAGGACCTTCTCCTCCCACAGTGACATTTCTTGGGGAGCCGGTGGGGGTCAGCCACCAGTCCTCATGATGGCGATATGGTGCCTGGAAGCCATGGCCCGTACCTTCACCATAGGTCAGTCCACCTCTTCCTAATGTTCACCGTTGTGCGTGGATGGTTCCCCATTGCATTCACCCTGATAACTATCCTCTGCCATAAGTCGTTCTTCCGGGCTATGGATGTCAGCTGGACCTTTGATCCAAACAGTTGCGGCTCCACTCTGACGATTTCATCAACCATTACCCCCAGCTCCTCTTCTGCGAATCATGGGTTTTTAAGGTGGTGCCATGCTGGTTGTGTTGTGATTGGGGTGTATGTTGTGCAGGGATTCTGGGTGTGCTGTTTGTTGATGTGAGTTTGGGTACGTGTGGTATGTACGTGTGCTCCTTGGTGTTTGTGTGCAGTGGTGTGTTGTGCGATGCGTGTTCAGTGTGATGGTGTAGAAGGCTGGCCTGGTTTGTAGTGGGTACCTAAGGTACTTACACCTTATACCAGGTCCAGTTGTCCCTTATTAGTGAAATGTAGGCAGTGTATAGAAGCCAGGCTGTCTAGAGGTAGCTGTAGCCAGAGCAGTCAAGGCTGAACTAGGAGACATGCAAAGCTCTTGTAATAACACTGTAGTCACACAGTACTTACCCACAAGAAAGACAATGCTCAGGTCCTCATTATGACATTGGTGGTAAATCCCACTTATAGCCATGCTGCCAACATACCGCCGGCGCGGTGGATATCCGTTCACCATAGACACACACATACCAATCCGTCACTCTTCAGCCACACACACAAATCTGCCAGCCCAAAGGTCAGTAATAAACTAGTGGTATCTAAACCCACACGTTACGCCAACAGAACAACGCCCACAATATTAAGACCCACGAATCACCACGGTGGACATTCAATGACATTAAACCATTGGCGGTACGTACCGCCACGCTCAAAATACACACACACATACAAAAGAACACCACATTGGACAATTCAAACTACACACACTTGACACCCATACACACACGACAACCACACACGCACACCACTATAGAACACACACCCACACTACCCACAACCCTTTACGACTACAAATAATTGCCAACAGAGAGAGACAGCAAGAGCACCCACACAACCAGAGACACACACCACCATCACCTATAGACCATCCACGCACCTCACAACACACACCCCAACACATCACCCTACACACCATCACCCACACCACACCACTCACACTACACCCACGGCACCACAATGACACCCCAGATTCTCTGAGGAGGAGCTAAGGGTCATGGTGGAGGAAATCATCCGGGTAGAGCCACAGCTATTTGGATCACAGGTGCAGCAGATATCCAGATATCTAGGAAGATGGAGCTATGGCGGAGAATCGTGGACAGGGTCAACGCCGTGGAAGAGCACCCCAGAACAAGGGATGACATCAGGAAGAGGTGGAACGACCTACAGGGGAGGGTCCGTTCCATTGCAGCAAGACACCAACTCACTGTACAGAAGACTGGCAGTGGACCCCCACCTCCTCCCCCACAACTAACAACATGGGAGGAGCAAGTCTTGGCAATCATGCATCCTGAGGGCCTGGCAGTAGTAGCAGGAGGACTAGACTCTGGTAAGTCCACTCTATACTATTATCACCACCTACCTGCATGCCATCACATCCCCCCACCCCACCATCACTCACACACCCCACCATCACAACCCATTCAACCCAATGCCAAGCCCAGCATGCCATACCAATGCAAGGACAGCACTCACAGACCTGCATGGACACCTATCACTAAAGCATGCACACTAGAGAGAATCAGCTAGCCCACCACATAACAACTCACACAAGGCAAAGCTTCCAGGGCAATAACAACCATAGAGGGCAACCCACCCATGCACAATATCTCACACACAGAAATAATAACACTGCATTTACATCCCCACAGGTATCCCAGCCAATGCCACCGGAGAAGAGGTGCCAGCAACATCCAGTTCCCCCACAGAAGAGGCCCACAGTGATGACAGTGACTTCGCTCGCCTGGATCTGGATGTCCAACTTGGTCCATGAGGGACCTCCTGACAGTCTGTTACCCTGGCAGAGTCCCACACCGCCACAGAGCCTCCCCCCTCAGGAAACACCACCACAGCACCCACCCAGCGTGCCCACACCTCTGTCCCCAGGATACGTCAATCAGCAGTTTGTCCACCACTACAGGGACCCCACGCCACCCCACCCCACAAACCCAAGACAATTAGGGACCTGGGGTCAGTGGCAGGGGGCACACGGGACAGAGGCACAGGACAACAGTAAGCTGGGAGGACTGCTGTGCACCAGGGAGAGGACAAGCCTAGGGAAGTGACTCTCCAGGAGGCACTCACTGCGATCCTGGGAGCATACCAACATTCCCAGGATACGCTGGGCCAGATCCTGGACAAGTTGCAGCAGAATATGCGGCTGCAGGAGGGACAGTACCAGGGGATCAGGGAGGACTTGAAGTCCATTAACACCACCCTGGTCTCCATTGCAGGGTTGCTGGCAGACATGGCCAACATTATGGGGGAGGCAGTGTCACACCAGCGAGCCCCTGCCACTAGCCAGACTACTGAACAGCCCTCCACCTCAGCTGCCGCTAGCAGACAGGAGGCCCCGCCACAGGACCAACAGGCCACCAGAACACCTCCCCCTGCAGAAGGAGAACCACCCCGCAAACGTTCCCTGCGATCCAGGCAGAAATTGGAGACTATTGCCATGACCCCGCCAGGAAATAAGACTCAACTGATTGTCACCCTTGTGTCCCACTCTGTCAACCTGTCCACCTTGAACTGCCATTGCTCCCCTTCCTATGCCCCTTTGGACAATGCACCTGTGCTACAAATAGACTGGACTCTACCCTGGACTTTCCTCCATTATCACCCCAGCCCATTGCACTTCCCCCTTTTCTTCAGAGCACTGCAATAAACACACTTTGAAAAAATACAAGTATGGAGTATGTCAAATGATTTAAGTATGTATTTTGTTTAACAAGGTTTAAACATTGCAATTCAACTGTACAGTAATGTATACATAGGAAAGACCTGTAGTTGGTTGCAGTAAACACACCAGGAGTGATAGTGGGGCACCAACGTCTGCAAAAAGAGTTGCCAAAGTGTACAGTGAGTGGGCATAGAACTGGGAATTTACAGCCTGCCAATGACAATGTCAAACAAAAAACTGTCAATGTAATTTGAAGTTACACTGTCTTACCTGTGTATCATTGGAAGTATTGTGGTATCACTGCAGATCTGTTGTCCTCATCCTCATCCTCTGCCTCCTCATCTTCACTGTCCACAGGGTCCACTGCTGCCACACGGCCATCTCCAGCCTCCTCCTCCTGCAGAAAAGGCACATGGCATTTCAAGGCAAGGTTATGCAACATGCAGCATGCCACGATGATGTGGCAGACCTTCTTGGGTGAGTAGCACAGGGATCCACCTGTTAGATGGAGGCACCAAAACCTGGCCTTCAGGAGGCCAAATGTACGTTCAATGATCATTCTTGTTCACCCATGTGCCTCATTATAACGTTCCTCTGCCCTTGTCCTGGGATTCCTCACAAGGGTCAGTAGCCATGCGAGATTGGGGTAACCAGAGTCACCTGCAAATATTGAAGGACAACTGTTAGCCACACACTAACCCTTATGGCCCACACCATACCCATACACCAACATCCACTGGGTGTGAACCAGGGCTAACCTACTTGCCTCACCCTGTGGCTCTGTAGTTGGGCCATCACATTTGGGATGCTGCTATTCCTCAGGATAAAAGCATCATTACACATCCTGGATACTTAGCATTGACATGGGAGATGTACTTGTCCGCCAAACACACCATCTGCACATTCATCAAGTGAAAACTTTTTCGATTTCTGAAGACCTGTTCATTTCCAGGCGGGGGACAAATGCAATATGTGTTCCATCAATCGCCCCTATTATGTTGGGGATATGTCCCATTGCATAGAAGTAAGCCTTCACTGTGGCCAAATCCTCCACCTGGGGCAAAACAATGTAGCTGCACATGTGTTTAATCAGGGCAGCCAACACTCTGGTCAGCACTATTGAGAACATTGGCTGTGACATTCCTGCTGCCAAGCCTGCTGTCACTTGGAAAGAACCAGTTGCCAGGAAATGGAGCACTGATAGGACTTGCACAAGAGGGGGGATCCCAGTGAGGTGACGGATAGCAGATATAAGGTCAGGCTCCAGTTGGGCACACAGCTCCGTGATTGTGGCCCTGTCAAGTGTGTAGTTGAGGATAATGTGACTGTCCTCCATTGTTGCCAAGTCCACCAGGGGTCTGTACACGGATGGATGTCTTCATCTCCTATTCATCTGCAGCAGTTGCAATATGTGTGGCAAAAGAGTGAAGAGCCGGTCATAATATGTACATTGTAACCACTACAGTTCAATGCATGATGTGAATTTTCAATGTATTAGTGAAATATGTCCTGAATGCACAATTGTGAACTGTGATGCAGTTATGATCCATGGCCGCCCCCCCTGAAATGGCGACCGCCTGTCCTGTATGGAGGGACAGGTGGAAGTGAGGTAATTCTGCTGCCATGCACCGTTGTGGGAGGCAGTCGGGAACCGCCGTGTAACTCTTCATTGGTTATTATTGGGCCCTATGGGGTACAGTGGCCAATGGTGATGTACGCCAGCGGTGACTGTATGCACTGCCACGGATGTCACAGCCATTTTCTATCTGATTCCTCACTTGCTACCTGACCTACAACAGGAGAGGACCTACACTGCATGTGCTGCTGTGACCTGTGCCTGGAACCTACAATAGCCCGTGTGACTGGTGAAAGGGTCCCTGCCTTCACTTTGGCGGAGTTGGAGAGACTAGTGGATGGGGTCCTACCCCAGTACGGACTGCAATATGGGCCTCCAGACCAACAGGTGAGTACACTGTGAGCACGATGCATGGGGCATGAATGCATGGAGTGCTGTGTGTGAAGGCCTCATGTCGGGGGGATGGTGGATGGGCCCTGGACAGCGTGTAGCATGTATGCTGGGCCATGTCTGTGCGTAAGGGGATGGGAAGGGCTATCGTGGGCCATGAATGTAACAGACAGGATGGTCTAACTAATACCTTTCCCTGTGTATATTTTCTCTGCAGGTCAGTGCCCATCAAAAGATGGGGTGCCATCGCCAAGGACATGCGGACCCTGGGGGGTCTACGGCAGGCGGAGCACCCCCTGTCGGAAACAGTGGGAGGACCTGAGAGGCTGGGCATGGAAGACGGAGGAGGCCCAGCTGGGGATGGCCTCCCAATGCGGAAGGGGTGCACTTTGAACCCTGACTTCCCTGCTGGCCTGCATACTGGAAGTGGCCTCTCCGGAGCTGGATGGGCGCTTGGAGGCATCACAGCAGCAACAAGGGGGTGACTACAGTGCCCATCATTACTACTTATGCCTGGTGGGGTGGTATCCGGGTGGGGGATGTGTGCCTGTGGGTGCCCCTAGGACAGGCTTAACATTGCAGAGTGTTGGGCAGGGTTCTGATGTGAAATTGCTCCAACCTAGCTGGTAGGCATCCACTACTAGGCAGGGGTGTGTGGGTCCCAGGTATGCTGCAGTTGGCGGTATGTGTCCCTCCCCATGCCCTGATGACTAGCATTGTTATTGGTAGTGCATTGCCTAGTGCGTAGGGCAGTTCCCTGTGTGTGAGGGTGATGTGTATGTGAACGGTGGTGTTGGTGCAGTCATTGACCAAGTGTATCCTTTGTCTGTCCCCCCCCTTTTTGGTTTGTCATCCTGTCCTTATGTGCATTAGCATCATCTGGCGGAGGAGCAGAGGCACTGGCGACGGAGGGAGCTGCATCCCAAAGGACCCAAGCGGCAGAGACCACTGACGGTGAGGGCACCAGTGGGACGGAGGGTGAGGGAGGTACCACAGCAGAGACTGTAAGGGACAGTTCGGACTTGGATACCTCCTCTGATGGAAGATCCCTGGTGGTGGTGGACACCTCTGTGCCTACCCCAGCTACAGGTACAGCTGCCACCCCCGTACCAGCACCGCCCTCCCAGCAGCCCCTCAGCGAGTTGCCGATGCCCCCTCACCCAGGAGGGTGGGCATCTCCTTCACCCCAGCCACCTCAGGCCCTGCCCCAGTTAGCCCTGCTGCCCTGAGTAAGGAGGCTATTGACCTCCTGAGATCCATCTTTGTTGGGCAGTCAACCATTGTGAATGTCATCAAGGGGTTGGCACCCCAAATGCAACAGACCAATGCATTTCTGGAGGGCATTCACACTGGCTTGGCAGCCCAACAAAGATCAATCCAGCCTCTTGCCTCCTCTCTGATGGCAGCCGTTGTCCCTGTTTCCACCCTCCAACTTCCTCTACCCAATCCCATTACCCTCAACCCCAACCTATCCCAAGCACAGAGGCAGACGAACATACACACAGGACAACACACAAAAGTGGCCCAGGCAAACACAGGCACCACACTTCATCCCACAGGCACTCACACAAACACCATCCAGATGCAGACATACCAACATCTATTGCCTCCACTGTGGCCCCCTCCTCCACCTCCCTCTCAGTTGCGTCTACACTCACACCTGCATGCACTACATCCTCATCCACTACCACCATCACCAGCACACCTAGCAGAGCACACACCTCACTGGCAGTCACCACCCCAACATCCATGCACACGTCCCCTGTGTCCTCTCCCACTGTGTCTGTGCCCCCTCCTCCAAGTTACACAAACGCAAGCACTCAGACACCCAACATCCATCCACCTCACAACAGCATCCAGCCCATGCACCTGCACCCAAACACAGCAGACAGACACCTCCTACAACCACTCCCTCTTCCTGCACTCCCAGACCTTCTCCCTCTTCCCACCCCAATGTCCCTAAAAAGCTTTTCCTCTTCACCATTGACCTCTTCCCAACCCCTCACCCCCCGTCCTTCACGTCTGGCCAGGGTGTGTAAAACCCAGGCAAGCACCTCAGCCACCCAGTCCACGGGCCCAGTAGTGTCCACAGCAACTCGTGGTGGGAAAGAATTCCGGGCACCAGGCAGCCACACTGAAAGGGTGCCTACACCAAGTGCTGCCAGGAAGGTCAAGGTACCACCCCCAGCTGCTACTGTGAAGGTCAAGGTGCCACCCCAGCTGCTGCAAAGAAGAGCAAGGAGCCATCCCCAGCTGTTGTCAAGAGGAGCAAGGAGACATCCCCGGCTGCTGCCAAGAAGAGCAAGAAGCCATCTCCAGCTGCGGCCAGGAAGGGCAAGGGGCCTGCACCAGGAGACAGGAAGGACAAGGGGCCTGGTGCTGGGACTCAGTCACAGGCCCGGCCACCCACCATGGTGGTGCAGTTGTCCGAGGCTGTAGTGGATGGGCAGGAGCTTCCCTCCACCACCACCAGCAGCACCAGCAGCAGCACCACCACCACCACCAGGAGCAGCAGCAGCAGCACCACCAGTGGCCAGCCGTCCGAGGCTGCAGGGGATGGGCAGGAGCTTCCCCCCCCCACCACCAGCAGCACCACCAGCAGTGTGCAGCCATCCGAGGCTGCAGGGGATGGGCTGGAGCTTCCCCCCACCACCAGCCGCAACATCAGCATCACCACCACTGAGCAGCCGTCACCAGGATGAAGATCACAGGGCACAAAGCCCCATCCAGAACCAGTAGGTAAGGCACCCACTCACCCCATCCTCCCCAGGATGAAGATCATAGGGCAAAATGCCCCCTCCAGAACCAGTGGGAAACACGCCCACTCACCCCATTCTCTCCAGGATGAAGATCACAGGGCACGATGGCCCCTCCAGAACCAGTGGGGAACACACCCACTCACCCCATCCTCTCCAGGATAAAGATCATAGGGCAAAATGCCCCCTCTAGAACCAGTGGGCAAGTCACCCACTTGAGAGACTGTGGCCTATTACTCCCCAGGACCAAGCACAGGGCATTTTGCCCCCTCCAGAGCATGTGGGCAAATCACCCACTTCAGAGACTGTGGCCTTGCATTCCCCAGGACCAAGCACAGGGCATGTTGCCCCCCTCCAGGGCATGTGGGCAAATCATCCACTTCAGAGACTGTGGCCTTGCACTCCCCAAGACCAAGCACAGGGCATGTTGCCCCCTCCAGAGCATGTGGGCAAATCACCCACTTCAGAGACTATGGCCTTGCACTCCCCGGGACCAAGCACAGGACATGTTGCCCCCTCCAGAGAATGTGGGCAAATCACCCATTTGAGAGACGATGGCCTTGCACTCCCCAAGACAGTGCACATGGCATGTTGCCCCCTCCAGGACCAGTGGTATTGTTCCATCTGCCAGCTAAGATGCCCTCCTGCTCCCCATCCCCCTCAGGTGCCTGCCTATTTTCGAACTGATGCCCCCGCAGTGTTCTCTCCGTGTTGTTGCAGGAGTCAAGTGGGGCCTTGGACTTTGTAATGTGGCCCTGTGGCCCACGAACACTGAGAATTGGGCAGTGTCCCTTGATTTGTAAATATGTATATACTTTTAGATTGGATGCACGTATAACTACTGTATTTATCTTATTACACTCACTTTCATCTATTTGTGTTGTCCTTGCATTATTCCTGAGGGGTACGGGGTAAATATGTTTTATTACTGCATCTCTTTGTATGCATGGTGTACGGTGTTGGGGGTGTGGGTGTTGCGTGTTGCGTGTGTGTCACTCTCTTTTTCCTCCCCCCCTCTCTTGTGTGCTAGGCAGCTGTACTCACCGCGGTCGTCTCCGCCGCCATTGGTGTTCGTGGTGGAGTAGGACGGAGAAAAGCATTGAGAATATATGCACTTCAGGCTCCATGGCGGTGTGGTTCTTCTCTGAGTCTCCACAGGTGAGTCATTTCCATTCTGTGAATTGTTTCCACCATGCTTTTGATGTCGTTGGCACCGCCTCGGAAAAGGTGGCGGTTTCCTGTGTCTTAATACAGTGGGCGGAACATTGACTTCCGCCATGGTGCCTGTTGATTATTCCCTGGTGGTTGGTGTGGTAAAGTGGCTGTCTGTCTGAGCTCTTTCCGCCATGGTCATAATTTGGCGGTATTTATCGCCAGCCTGTTGGCGGTATTACCTCCAGGGTTGTAATGAGGGCCTCAGTGTTACCAAAAATAAAGGTGTTTTAATTTAGTGACACAAGGTCAAAAATATCTTAGAGGCTATACTCCCTTAGGAGGTAAGTATTATACACAAAATATACACTAGTAACCAAAATCAGGTAAGTAAACAGTCATAGAATAGTGCAAATAGTGAAAATCACCATAGGTTACAATGGTAAGTAAAGGACCGCACCCCAGAGCCCAGGAAAGCAGGAGTAAAGTACATCAAGTTTCTTCAGAACAAACTAGATAAAGAATTATGCAAAAACCAAGCAAGACTGCAAGACACCAACGGTGGATTCCTGGACCTGAAGACCTGTGGAGAGAGGAGACCAAGTCCAAGAACAACTGAAGAGTCCAGGAAGAACAGGAGCCCCTGCTAACTCGGATGAAGGTGCAAAAGTGGATTTCTCCGGGTGGAAGAAAAAGTCAGAAATGCACCAAAGAAGACAGCTGCGGGTGCCTGCTTGGTGCAAGAGCTGTCCCAAGTTGAGTAGAATAAAGCAGGCTGGTTTTCAAGCTCACGCAAAAGATGCCTTTGGTGGGAGAAGGGGCTACCTGGACCCAGGAGAGACCTGGGGATCTCAACTCAGACTGAAGTAACAAAGGAGGCTCTCAGCACTTCAGAGAGCCCTCAGAAGACCAGGCAGCACCCAGTGGAGTCCCAGGACACGGTGATAAAGGAGTTGCAAATCACGGTTGTCGCAGCACAACACAAAAAGGGATCCCACGCCACCCGGAGAACAACTCAGGTAGCTGAGCATCGCAGGATAGAGTGTTGGGGACCAGGGGTACGAAGTGCACAAAGGATTCCTTGGAGAAGTGAACAGAAGCCCTAGGATATGCAAAACATGCAGTGCATAGGGGTACTGTCTGGCTTGGGGTGGTACGCTCTTACCTCCACTAAATTTGGACAGTTGGACCTTTGAACAGTCTGGGCCACTTCGGTCCACCACCTGTGTTCCAGAATCAATGCTCGTCGTCAGGAGAGGGGACCCATAGTACCCGTCGTCACTGCAGAGAAGTGCCTGCTGAAGCAGGAAAGTGACTCAGTCACGCCACAGGAGATTCCTTAGGTCCTTCTTGTGCAGGATGAAGATAGGCAGTCCCTGAAGTGTGCACAACCTGGAAACTGTTGCAGTTTCTGGCAGGAGTTGAGGTTACAGAGTTGCAGTAGCCTTCCTGGATACTTTGTTGCAGTTGTAGATTTCCTGGAGCAGTTCTGCAGTCGTTTCGACGGTAGAAGGTGAAGCAGAGGTTGCAGAGGATTCCTGCTGGAGTCTTGCAAAACTGAATCTGATGAAACACCTAGAGGAGGCCCTAAATAGCCCTGAGAGGGGGATTGGTCCCCTAAACAGGTATGCACCTATCAGGAGGGGTCGTGACGTAACCTGCTGGCACTGGCCACTCAGATGCTCCCAGAGTTCCCTGACCATCCTGAAAACAAAATGGCAGAATCCAGGGACCTCTGGAGGAGCTCTGGGCACCACCACTGGGGTGGTGATGGACAGGGGGTGGCCACTCCCCTTTCCTTTGTCCAGTTTCACGCCAGAGCAGGGACTGGGGGTCCCTGAACCGGTGTAGACAGGATTATGCAAGGAGGGCATCATCTGTGTCCTTCAAAGCATTTCCAGAGGCTCTGGACGGATACCCCTCCCATGCCTGTAACACCTATTTCCAAAGGGAGAGGGTATAACACCCCTCTCCTAAAGGAAATGCATTGTTCTGTCTTCCTGGGATTGGGCTGCTGTCTGTGAGGTGGCAGCAGCTTGGGCTGCAGTGGAAACCTCAGAAGACTGGTATGGCAGTACTGGGGGTCCATGGTGGGGCCCCCAGGGTGTATGGAATTGCCCCCCCCCCCATACCAGAATCCGATTGGGGGTACACTTTCCAGTTCCTGGACACCTCACATGGCCATATTCGAAGTTACCATTGTGAAGCTACATAAATGTATTGACCTATATGAGGTGCACACTTATAATGGCATCCCCGCACTCACGAAGTCCGGGTAAATGGGCCTGGATGACGTGGGGGCACCTCTGCTAGTGTATGGGTGCCCTTACACACACTTCATCCCACAGGCACTCACACAAACACCATCCAGATGCAGACATACCAACATCTATTGCCTCCACTGTGGCCCCCTCCTCCACCTCCCTCTCAGTTGCGTCTACACTCACACCTGCATGCACTACATCCTCATCCACTACCACCATCACCAGCACACCTAGCAGAGCACACACCTCACTGGCAGTCACCACCCCAACATCCATGCACACGTCCCCTGTGTCCTCTCCCACTGTGTCTGTGCCCCCTCCTCCCAAGTTACACAAACGCAAGCACTCAGACACCCAACATCCATACACCTCACAACAGCATCCAGCCCATGCACCTGCACCCAAACACAGCAGACAGACACCTCCTACAACCACTCCCTCTTCCTCCACTCCCAGACCGTCTCCCTCTTCCCACCCCAATGTCCCTAAAAAGCTTTTCCTCTTCACCATTGACCTCTTCCCAACCCCTCACCCCCCGTCCTTCACGTCTGGCCAGGGTGTGTAAAACCCAGGCAAGCACCTCAGCCACCCAGTCCACGGGCCCAGTAGTGTCCACAGCAACTCGTGGTGGGAAAGAATTCCGGGCACCAGGCAGCCACACGGAAAGGGTGCCTACACCAAGTGCTGCCAGGAAGGTCAAGGTCCCACCCCCAGCTGCTACTGTGAAGGTCAAGGTGCCACCCCCAGCTGCTGCAAAGAAGAGCAAGGAGACATCCCCGGCTGCTGCCAAGAAGAGCAAGAAGCCATCTCCAGCTGCGGCCAGGAAGGGCAAGGGGCCTGCACCAGGAGGCAGGAAGGACAAGGGGCCTGGTGCTGGGACTCAGTCACAGGCCCGGCCACCCACCATGGTGGTGCAGTTGTCCGAGGCTGTAGTGGATGGGCAGGAGCTTCCCTCCACCACCACCACCAGCAGCACCAGCAGCAGCACCACCACCACCACCAGGAGCAGCAGCAGCAGCACCACCAGTGGGCAGCCGTCCGAGGCTGCAGGGGATGGGCAGGAGCTTCCCCCCCCACCACCAGCAGCACCACCACCACCAGCAGTGTGCAGCCATCCGAGGCTGCAGGGGATGGGCTGGAGCTTCCCCCCACCACCAGCCGCAACATCAGCATCACCACCACTGAGCAGCCGTCACCAGGATGAAGATCACAGGGCACAAAGCCCCATCCAGAACCAGTAGGTAAGGCACCCACTCACCCCATCCTCCCCAGGATGAAGATCATAGGGCACAATGCCCCCTCCAGAACCAGTGGGAAACACGCCCACTCACCCCATTCTCTCCAGGATGAAGATCACAGGGCACGATGGCCCCTCCAGAACCAGTGGGGAACACACCCACTCACCCCATCCTCTCCAGGATAAAGATCATAGGGCAAAATGCCCCCTCCAGAACCAGTGGGCAAGTCACCCACTTGAGAGACTGTGGCCTATTACTCACCAGGACCAAGCACAGGGCATTTTGCCCCCTCCAGAGCATGTGGGCAAATCACCCACTTCAGAGACTGTGGCCTTGCATTCCCCAGGACCAAGCACAGGGCATGTTGCCCCCCTCCAGGGCATGTGGGCAAATCATCCACTTCAGAGACTGTGGCCTTGCACTCCCCAAGACCAAGCACAGGGCATGTTGCCCCCTCCAGAGCATGTGGGCAAATCACCCACTTCAGAGACTATGGCCTTGCACTCCCCGGGACCAAGCACAGGACATGTTGCCCCCTCCAGAGAATGTGGGCAAATCACCCATTTGAGAGAAGATGGCCTTGCACTCCCCAAGACAGTGCACATGGCATGTTGCCCCCTCCAGGACCAGTGGTATTGTTCCATCTGCCAGCTAAGATGCCCTCCTGCTCCCCATCCCCCTCAGGTGCCTGCCTATTTTCGAACTGATGCCCCCGCAGTGTTCTCTCCGTGTTGTTGCAGGAGTCAAGTGGGGCCTTGGACTTTGTAATGTGGCCCTGTGGCCCACGAACACTGAGAATTGGGCAGTGTCCCTTGATTTGTAAATATGTATATACTTTTAGATTGGATGCACGTATAACTACTGTATTTATCTTATTACACTCACTTTCATCTATTTGTGTTGTCCTTGCATTATTCCTGAGGGGTACGGGGTAAATATGTTTTATTACTGCATCTCCTTGTATGCATGGTGTACGGTGTTGGGGGTGGGGGTGTTGCGTGTTGCGTGTGTGTCACTCTCTTTTTCCTCCCCCCCTCTCTTGTGTGCTAGGCAGCTGTACTCACCGCGGTCGTCTCCGCCGCCATTGGTGTTCGTGGTGGAGTAGGACGGAGAAAAGCATTGAGAATATATGCACTTCAGGCTCCATGGCTGTGTGGTTCTTCTCTGAGTCTCCACAGGTGAGTCATTTCCATTCTGTGAATTGTTTCCACCATGCTTTTGATGTCGTTGGCACCGCCCCGGAAAAGGTGGCGGTTTCCTGTGTCTTAATACAGTGGGCGGAACATTGACTTCCGCCATGGTGCCTGTTGATTATTCCCTGGTGGTTGGTGTGGTAAAGTGGCTGTCTGTCTGAGCTCTTTCCGCCATGGTCATAATTTGGCGGTATTTATCGCCAGCCTGTTGGCGGTATTAACTCCAGGGTTGTAATGAGGGCCTCAGTGTTACCAAAAATAAAGGTATTTTAATTTAGTGACACAAGGTCAAAATTATCTTAGAGGCTATACTCCCTTAGGAGGTAAGTATTATACACAAAATATACACTAGTAACCAAAATCAGGTAAGTAAACAGTCATAGAATAGTGCAAATAGTGAAAATCACCATAGGTTACAATGGTAAGTAAAGGACCGCACCCCAGAGCCCAGGAAAGCAGGAGTAAAGTACATCAAGTTTCTTCAGAACAAACTAGATAAAGAATTATGCAAAAACCAAGCAAGACTGCAAGACACCAACGGTGGATTCCTGGACCTGACGACCTGTGGAGAGAGGAGACCAAGTCCAAGAACAACTGAAGAGTCCAGGAAGAACAGGAGCCCCTGCTAACTCGGATGAAGGTGCAAAAGTGGATTTCTCCGGGTGGAAGAAAAAGTCAGAAATGCACCAAAGAAGACAGCTGCGGGTGCCTGCTTGGTGCAAGAGCTGTCCCAAGTCGAGTAGAATAAAGCAGGCTGGTTTTCAAGCTCACGCAAAAGATGCCTTTGGTGGGAGAAGGGGCTACCTGGACCCAGGAGAGACCTGGGGATCTCAACTCAGACTGAAGTAACAGAGGAGGCTCTCAGCACTTCAGAGAGCCCTCAGAAGACCAGGCAGCACCCACTGGAGTCCCAGGACACGGTGATAAAGGAGTTGCAAATCACGGTTGTCGCAGCACAACACAAAAAGGGATCCCACGCCACCCGGAGAACAACTCAGGTAGCTGAGCATCGCAGGATAGAGTGTTGGGGACCAGGGGTACGAAGTGCACAAAGGATTCCTTGGAGAAGTGAACAGAAGCCCTAGGATATGCAAAACATGCAGTGCACAGGGGTACTGTCTGGCTTGGGGTGGTACGCTCTTACCTCCACTAAATTTGGACAGTTGGACCTTTGAACAGTCTGGGCCACTTCGGTCCACCACCTGTGTTCCAGAATCAATGCTCGTCGTCAGGAGAGGGGACCCATAGTACCCGTCGTCACTGCAGAGAAGTGCCTGCTGAAGCAGGAAAGTGACTCAGTCACGCCACAGGAGATTCCTTACGTCCTTCTGGTGCAGGATGAAGACAGGCAGTCCTTGAAGTGTGCACAACCTGGAAACTGTTGCAGTTTCTGGCAGGAGTTGAGGTTACAGAGTTGCAGTAGCCTTCCTGGATACTTTGTTGCAGTTGTAGATTTCCTGGAGCAGTTCTGCAGTCTTTTCGACGGTAGAAGGTGAAGCAGAGGTTGCAGAGGATTCCTGCTGGAGTCTTGCAAAACTGAATCTGATGAAACACCTAGAGGAGGCCCTAAATAGCCCTGAGAGGGGGATTGGTCCCCTAAACAGGTATGCACATATCAGGAGGGGTCGTGACGTAACCTGCTGGCACTGGCCACTCAGATGCTCCCAGAGTTCCCTGACCATCCTGAAAACAAAATGGCAGAATCCAGGGACCTCTGGAGGAGCTCTGGGCACCACCACTGGGGTCGTGATGGACAGGGGGTGGCCACTCCCCTTTCCTTTGTCCAGTTTCACGCCAGAGCAGGGACTGGGGGTCCCTGAACCGGTGTAGACTGGATTATGCAAGGAGGGCACCATCTGTGCCCTTCAAAGCATTTCCAGAGGCTCTGGACGGATACCCCTCCCATGCCTGTAAAACCTATTTCCAAAGGGAGAGGGTATAACACCCCTCTCCTAAAGGAAATGCATTGTTCTGCCTTCCTGGGATTGGGCTGCTGTCTGTGAGGTGGCAGCAGCTTGGGCTGCAGTGGAAACCTCAGAAGACTGGTATGGCAGTACTGG
Organism: Pleurodeles waltl; assembly: GCF_031143425.1. NCBI lineage: Eukaryota > Metazoa > Chordata > Amphibia > Caudata > Salamandridae > Pleurodeles > Pleurodeles waltl. The sequence goes on along the minus strand of NC_090448.1, from coordinate 778,391,082 downwards.
GGGTCCATGGTGGGGCCCCCAGGGAGCATGGAATTGCCCCCCCCCCATACCAGAATCCGATTGGGGGTACACTTTCCAGTTCCTGGACACCTCACATGGCCATATTCGAAGTTACCATTGTGAAGCTACATAAATGTATTGACCTATATGAGGTGCACACTTATAATGGCATCCCCGCACTCACGAAGTCCGGGTAAATGGGCCTGGATGACGTGGGGGCACCTCTGCTAGTGTAGGGGTGCCCTTACACACAGGTACTATGCACCTAGCCTTTAGGGTATGAAGATTAGACATATAGGTGACTAATAAGTGACCTGGTGCAGTGAAATGGCTGTGAAATGGTGCTTATATTATTTCACTCAGGCTGCAATGGCAGGTCTGAATAAGTGTTTGTATGAGCTCCTTATGGGTGGCAAAAGAAATGCTGCTGCCCGTAAGGATCCCCTGGAACCCCTATGCCCTGGGTACCTAGGTACCAAATACTAGGGACTTATAAGGGGGGTCCAGTATGACAATCTGAAGTGGAATACTGGGTTACCAGTACGTAAGTACAAATTTGGAATCAGAGAGAGCATAATAAGCACTGGAGTTCTGATTAGCAGGACTCCAGTGACACAGTCAAGCATACTGACAAAACAGTAAAACATACTGACATGTAGACCATGAACTATGAGCACTGGGGTCCTGACTAGCAGGATCCCAGTGAGACAGTAAAAACACATTGACAAACAGGCCACAAATGGGGGTAACCATGCTACAAAGTGGCTACTTTCTCACAGACGGTGCCTGTGGTATCTAGGTGCAGTGCCTCCTTTCAGTGTGCTCTTGCCTCACTATGTCAGAGTTTCTGGTTGCAAAGGGTCCTGGGTATGTGTGGGGGTCTTTTGTAGTGCTGTGGACAGGTGTGTGTATGTGTCTCAGTTGTTGGGTAGTGGTATTGTCCAATGTGGTGCAGTATTCTGGTGGTGGTGCATTTTTCCCGCTGCATATCGGATCGCCAATGGATTGCCACCATGTTGGAACTGCGGTACTGATTTGTGACGCTGTTGTTTTGGCTGACGGTGTGCTTTTTTGGGTGTATTTTCGGCAGTGTTGTGTGGGTGACTCTGAATGCGGCGGTCTTTCGGCGGCCGTTTGCACTGCGATCTTCTGTAATGACCGCCAAACTCAGAATGACCACCTGAGTGTTACAAAAATAAAGGTACTTTATTTTGGTGACACAAATACAATAGAGACTATACTCCCGCAGGAGGTAATGAATACACAAATTATAGACACTAGTATGCAGAAATAGGCATAAAAACTGTTAGAAAACAGTGCAATTAGGGAAAATCACAATAGTTAGAAATGGGCCTGTGGGGAGCACAAACCATATACCAAGAAAGTGGAATGCGAAAGTCAGTCCCCCACCTAGGCAAGTGTAGTACCACAGCCCACCCCAGCGACCAGGAAAGCAGGAGTAAATCAGAGTAAGTTTCCCAGAACACACACAGAGAAGTAAAGAAGTACATTCCAAAACTCAGAAGAGACTGCAGGACACCAACAGTGGATGACTGGACAAGAAGACCTGTGGAAGAAGGGGACCAAGTCCACGAAGCACAGAAGAGTCCAGCAAGAGCAGGAACCCGGGTGAAGGTGCAAAAGGTGAACAACTGGTGAAGAAGAAAAGTCAGCACTGCACCCAAGAAGATGAAGTCGGGTTCCTGGAGGGTGCAAGTGATGTCCCACGTGGGATGGAGGACTGCAGTCAGGTTTGCGTCGTCGGAGTCCGCTAACAAGCCTTGGCACACACAAAGCTCGCAGTTAGCGGAAAATGACTCTGCCGGGGACCAGAAAGGACCAGGTGGAATCTACCCAGGAGGGGGAGTAAGAGGGGCCCCTCAGCAACACAGAGAGCCCACAGAAGACCAGGCAGCGCACAGGAGTCCCACAGGACGGGGACAAGAACGTTGCAGAAGAGGCCCACGCAGGACTACGAAAAAGGCTCCCACGCCACGGGAGAATCACTCAGGAAGCTGTGCTTCACATGATAGAATGCTGGGGGCTAGCGCTTCAAGATGCACGAAGATCTTGGAGGAAGGATGCCAAAAAGCCTTGGTAGCTGCAAAAGACTTTATGCACAGGGATACTGTCTTGCGTGGGAAGGCAAGGTCTTACCTCTACTAAAGTTGCACAGCTGGAAGAGAGGACCGTCTGGACCACTTCAATCCACCACCCGTGATGCAGGATCCACCCACCTCAGTAGGAGAGGGGATCCACTCAGCCGGTCGTCGTTGCAGTTGGTGCATGCAGAAGCAGGGGAGTGAATCCTTCATCCCAAGGGAGATTCCTTCTTTCTTCTGATGTAGGCCGAAGACAGGCTGTCCTCAGAGGATGGACAACCAGGGAAATGTTGAAGTTGCTGGAAGGAGCTGGAGATACAATGTTGCAGGAGGCATCTTGCTTCTTTGTTGCAGCTTGTTGGGTCCTGAAGAGTCCAGATGCAGTTTCTTCAAACAGAGGTCGAAGTGGAGGATGCAGAGGATTCCTGCTGGAGTCTTGCAATCCGAATCTGAGGAACCACCCAAAGGAGAGACCCCAAATAGCCCTGAAAGGGGGATTGGTCACCTAACCAGGGAAGCACCTATCAGGGGAGGGCTCTGACGTCACCTGCTGGCACTGGACAATCAGTTGCTCCCAGGGTTCCCTGCCAACCTTAAATCCAAGGTGGCAAAACCCAGGGACCCTCTGGAGGAGCTCTGAGCACCACCCCTGGGGTGGTGATGGAGAGGGGAGTGGTCAATCCCCTTTCCTTGTTCCAGTTTCATATCAGAGCAGGGACTGGGGGTCCTTGAACCGGTGTGGATTGGTTTATGCAAGGTAGGCACCAAATGTGCCCTTCAAAGCTTTTCCAGTGGCTTGGGGAGGCTACCCCTCCCAAGCCTGTAACACCTATTTCCAAAGGGAGAGGGTGCAACACCCCTCTCCCAAAGGAAATCCTTTGTTCTGCCTTCCTGGGCTCGAGCTTTCAAGCAACAGGAGGGCAGAAACCTGTCTGGGAGTTGGCAGCAGCTCGGGCTGCGTTAAAACCCTCAGAAGGCTGTAATGGCAATACTGGAGGTCTCCTAAGGAGCCCCAAGAGTGCGTGGAATCATACAACCAGTTCTTGCAATAGCCTTGGGGTATGATTCCAAAATGTTTGATACCAAACATGCCTATGTTCAGAGTTACCATTATGTAACTGGACATAGGTAGTGACCTATGTCCAGTACACGCATCAAATGGCATCCCCGCACTCACGAAGTCCGGGAAAATGGGCCTGGAGTTTGTGGGGGCACCTTTACTAGTGCAGAGGTGCCCTCACACACAGGTACTTTGCATCTGCCCTCTAGGCTAGAAGGCCTACCATAGGGGTGACTTATAAGTAACCTGGTGTAATGAAAAATGGCAGAGAAGGGTGCTTGTACCTTTTCACGCAGGCTGCAATGGCAGTCCTGCCGAAGCTTTTGTTTGCCTCCCTATGGGTGGCAAACTATATGCTGCAGCCTATAGGAATCCCCTAGAACCCCAAAGTCCTGGGTGCCTAGATACCACATACTAGGGGCTTATAATAGGGCACCAGTGTGCCAACTGTGGATGAAATACAGTGATAACAAAAACCAACAACTAAATTTAAGGGAGAGAGCATAACTACTGGGGTCCTGATTAGCAGGATCCCAGTAGACAGTCAAACACACTGACAAACAGGCCAAAAGGAGGGGTAACCAAGCTAGAAGGAGGCTACTGCTCTACAGTGCCTAAAAAATAAAAACAGAAATCGCTTGGGAAATGTTGAATCAGACCTGAGGATTCAGGTTTCCTAAATAAAATGAAACATTGAAAAGTTAGTCGCCGAGAAGAAGCGCCAACCTTCCCATTAAAATGTTTCGCTTTTTTCAATATAAAATTATAATGATATTTTTAGTAATTCAAGTATTTGTTTGGTGTTTACTTGGTTGTGTATTTTTTGCAAATTACTGTTTTAATGTTTGAAATTAAAATCGCCCATATTGCTTGGGTCCCAGGCTTCCAGCAATGATTCAGTGGGGGTCCTCAGGAATCAAAAGGTTGGAAACCACTGTGTTAGGAAATAATGTTTTCTTTCTTAGTACTCCTACCAATATATATGCATTCTTCTCCCTTTCCACTGCTACTTCAGGATCTCTCATGCACCCTTCTTGTCGTATAATGAATATAAACTTTATGGGCCAGATTTGCAAGAAAGTGGTGCATTATCTGTGATGTGCCACTAATCTTGCGTTCCCCCTAACGACACCTTGTGTCTGCCGTATTTACAATGCCTTGACACATGTTAGGACAATAGCATCAAAATTTATGATGCTATTGTGGTACTTTGCAGGATTACACCATAAATTGTGGTGCTAATCCTGCGAAGTAAAGGGAGGCCCATTGAAAGTAATGGGCACGTCATTTTAACACCTGCTAATTGTAAATATGGCGAAGGGGATTGGCCTCCTTAATGCCACATTAGCGAAATGACGCTAGTATGGCGCTAGGGCCTTATAAAGCTTGCCCATTATGCGAGCCTGCTTGTCGAAAAACTCTGAAGCGCACTCCCTCCCTGACAATCTGACTAACCAAGCAACACCACTGCGATGTGCCCTGCCTTGGACAGGTGCACCATGTGCTGCCTTACAAGAGCTGCCAGGGAAGATGTGCCAAAGCAACATCAGACATCTCAAACGTAGGCCAGCTCAGGTGCGTCATAGAGGAAGAGGGCCATATTGGTACACTGACATAATGAGCCAATCTCATTTTGATACACTTTCCCTAATTTAACCTTTTTCCCTAACTGTTCTGGGAGGTGTAGTCTAGATTAATTTCAGCTGCAGTGAATGGGGCAAAATGAGACACAATAGTTTTAAAGACGATTTTCCGGAAACGTGGTTTCACCGTGAAGGGCACTCTAAAGTCACCATCCTGGAATGTTAGCCCCCTCTACCACGCCCTGCAGTCCACGATTCTTATTCCAATTTAGACAGCCTTAGCGGTAGTTTTTCCAGACCACGTGGCTTGTTGGCTTGAACTGCCTGAACAGACACCGGGTCCAGGGCTTGAAACGGTAGGAATGCGAGCAGAGAAGGGGGCGAGGAAGGACCAGGCTCTGGAATCTCGCCCTGATTAGCTGAACGCAAATATTTTGCCAGAGCACCTGCTCCCAAGGCCGGGATAAGACAAGTAAGCTGGGAGGAAAAAGATGCCCTGTTCATTTCCTAGGAGGGGTTCTGGCAGGCGTGCAAATCTCGGGCGGTGCTTAATTTGTTAAAGAATGAGTTACAAGGGACAATTTTTTTTGCTCAGAAGCCCGAGGCCGGTGCTGTCGAAGGTCGAGGTGCTGAATACCAAGGCTGTTTAGTCTTAAAGCCACTTGATGCCTCCTTAATCTACCACCAGACACTGTGTGCCTATTTATATAACTCTTTGAAGTTCTTTGGCAGCCCTTCTTTCTCCCTTTGACAAGCGTTTCTGCCTTTTCCTCCATCTCTTCCCCTTTTGTTCTTCTCTCTCTTGTGTAGGTCAACGGCGGTTGAGCAAAAATAAATGCCGGTCCCCAAAAGTGAGCTCCAATGGGCCCCACTTGTAACCTCAAACTCAAATTAAGCACTGCTATCAGGCCTTGGATGACACTTCTGTAACGCTGTATTGGATTGTGAACAATATAGCGCTCTTCATCTGTGAGGCGACTCACAGCGCTATATAACATTGCCAAGTACTTCGGTTAACATTCCACCCATAGTGCATCACCTTGCACCGAGGACTCTGTTCATCTTATAGTGCCCCCTGCCTGTGCACTGACGTCTATCACTTCTCTCGTACGCTCCTGATAACTGGATTCTATCCCCACCCACCACCCATTGTCACTTCAAGATCTGCATTGTTGCACATCTTATCGGCACCTTACAGTGACTACGTCTCGTTAATGTGTATGTTAATAGCAGCTGCACGCGACGAGTTCTCGTTTCACTCCTTTACAAACTGCACAGTGCACACCGAGCATTGCTGGTCCCTGTCCTCCAATAGTGACAGCAGCCTTCCCATTAGTCTCTGTTTCTCTGGTAGTGACAGCACCCTGTAAATCAGTCTACGCTTTCCAAAGTGGCTGCATTTTGACCACGGGACTCTTGTTCTCTAAGCGTGGCTTCTTCCTGGTTGGCTTCTTGTTTTGTTTATTTTTTCAAATCTCTTTATTGGGTTTTGCGTTGCCATTATATTTGAAACATATCTGTGAACGCGACAGAGACAAGGTTATCATTGTTGGCACATTAATCATTAGTGGTCGCGGCGCGCCCTGTTCTAGCTCTGTCAATTGTTGGCTGTTTGTAAGAGCTGGCCTTACGGTAGCCGCAATTGAGAGGTGAGTATGAAAGCTAAACGTCTACTGGGAGCCAAAACTGGGAGTAGAAGGAAAGGGGGATGAACAACTGGGGGTGAGGACGAGCAATGCCCCTGGAGGTGATTAGATAATGTACCTGGCTATCGGGTGAGGAGCTGAGGAGGGTACAAGGGCTGTCACTCCGATGAGGGGGAAATTCCACAGGGGGCAGCTAGACGGGATGAGGGGTATAGGCCCAGAGGCCTGAGGCTTCACCTCTTCAGTATGAGGGGATGGGGCTCTCTGCTACTTGTGCTCTTTGAACTGAAGAGCATGGCGTGCCAAGCTGCCGCTATCGGAGGTCTCGGCATGTGGCGGGCTTCTTCCCAATCCAATGTGGGGCTCTCTGCCTCTCTCCAACGGGAGAGCACGGTATGCCACTCTGCTAGTGTGGGAGGGGCTTCCAGTGCATCGCTAGGAAGCGTTTTGGCTAATAGGAGCACTAGGTTAGCAAAACGGGCCCTCACTTCTTGGCTGTTTTCGGCGAGGGAATAGTCCCCGTGCTGTGGCTGCCCATGTTTTAAACGTGTTAAGTTCAGTGACCGTGGCTATGGCGGTGTGGATTTCATCGCAGTAGTGCTAGAGCACTAGACAGGACCACAGCATGTGTTAGAGGTCTGCAGCGCCTTGAGGGCAGCGTGGACATGTTACCTGGGCCGTAGTTGGCTTACTGTTATAGTAGCATCAATTCCTTGAACTGTGATTGGACCCAATGCATCATCTTTATTCACCCAAGAGTGATTGAGTCATCTGTAACGGTATTTGGTTTTCTTAGAGTGACTGCGCCCCATGAATTAAACTCTGGTCCCCCTATTCTGACTACTGCCTTTGCATCATTCCCTATTCACCCTGTAGTGACTCAATCATCTATATCTGTCCTCTGTTCTGCTATAGTACTCCATCCTATGCATCAGCCTCTACTGACGCTGTAGTGACTCTATCTTGTCCGTCTGCCTTTCTTTTTCCTGTAGTACTGCAACCTACGCTTCAGACTCTACCCCTCCTACGGGACCTCTACCCTCTGTGTCAATCTCTATTCACGCTGTAGTCAGTGCTTAATTTGTGCTTGTTGTTTCCGGTGCTGAGCACCGGCACTTATTTTTGAGGGCCGGCGCTTATTCTTCTGCCTCAAGCTTTTGCTGCGAGCAAGAGACACATATGGGAAAGACGGAGGAAGAGAAAAACGAAAAAGCGCCACAAAGGGAGAAAGTAGAAAGCTGCAAGAGTGAACTGAAGGGGCAGGGAGCAGCTTTAAATGGATTGACGAGGCCTGAGATGGCTTTAGGATTACGCTGCCGCAGTATTCCGTGTTCCCACATTTAATTGCAGCAGCCGCCCTTTTAACAGGAGGGCTCTGGGCACCGGCACGTTTTTATTTACAAATTAAGCATTGGCTGTAGTGACTCAATCCTGTCCACCTCTCTTACTTTCTCCGATAGTACTGCTTCCTCGCATCTACCTCTCCTACGGTGACCGTACCCTGTGCCTCGGTGTCTGCTCCACCTTACGTGACCCTCTGATGTCATGCTTCTTCCACCTGCAGCAGCACACTGGACTTCTGTTTTATTTCTCTTACTGAGATGTCACATAGAGCAGTGGTCTATTTCACACCAGCAGTGATGGTTCTTTATGCATAAATAAATCCTTATTCAAATGTGTTTGGACTTTGTGCATCATGTCTCTTTGCACCCTATAGAAGTCCAGTGCTTAATTTGTGCTTGTTGTTTCCGGTGCTGAGCACCAGCACTTATTTTTGGGGGCCGAGGCTTATTCTTCTGCCTCAAGCTTTTGCTGCGAGCAAAAGACACATTTGGGAAAGACGGAGGAAGAAAAAAACGAAAAAGCATCACAAAGAGAGAAAGTAAAAAGCTGCAAGAGTGATGTGGAAGGGCAGGGAGTGGCTTTAAATTGATTGAAGAGGCCCGAGATGGCTTCAGTATTACGCTGGCTCAGTATTCCATGTTCGCACATTTAATTGCAGCAGCCGCAAGTTTAGGAGGAGGGCTTTGGGCACCAGCACCTTTTTATTGACAAATTAAGCACTGTATAGAAACGAAATGCACAGTGGTAATTAACATTCAACCCTAAAGTGATTCTCCCCTTGCGTCTGTAAAACTTTCTCTGAGAGAGCCAAGTCACCAAGTCATTTGCGTACAAGTTTCATTTCCATGATTAGGCCCTTTCACAAAGTACAAGTACGGGCAGAGCGCTCCACTTCCGTCTGCACGTAAGTTTCCTACTTCTGGAATTCACAAACGTTTTTAGGAGCGCACATTGAAAGCTGCACCAGAAATGTTTCCCGGCGTACTTCTGGGAAGGTCATGTGACATTGCCAGTGGGATCCTATACCCACAGATGAAGTTCTTCATAGTAAAGTACTCAGAACCAGTGGAGTATTACCCTCTGTGCAAATGCACATTTTTTTGTTTTTGAGAGGAAATATTTTTCTGTCTGGAGAAACCCCTTTAGAAATGGCCTTGGTTGGGGGAAAACATTAGGTGTGTGCGGGGAGCTCCTCTCCGCTGGCGGTGCTAACAGAGTTTTTGGAAATCAGCGCAGAGTTCGTCCAAAAACTCCATTTACCCCACCAGCAGAGTGGAGCTCACCCGGTGGGCACTGCAGCCCAGTTATGGTCTATACGGCAAAAGCTCAGACATTCTGCGCTTGCGCTGTGTAGCCCATACCTGGGCTGCAGTGGGCACTGGATCCCGGAGCAGGGAGCGGAGGCCTAAGGGAGGCAGCCAAGCCGTTGCGGACTCGTTGGAGGACGACGAGGACAGGAAGACCCCATGGAAGACCCACAAAAGTCCTTGTCTCTTGCTTTTTCATTGTTTGTGCACACTGGTGCACAAACAAGGACTGAAACGACAGCTTTTGCTGCCTATGGTCCTGACCTGAATTCTGGCCAGGGCTGTAGGCAGTGAAAGCTGCCATTTCAGGCCTCCTGTGTACTGGCCTGTCCTGTGTGCAGTGCACACAGGAGAGGGCATTACAGGCCTCCTGTGCACTGGCCTGTCCGGTGTGCACTGCACACAGGAGAGGGCAGTGCACAAAAGGCCTGAAATGGCAGCTTTCCCTGCCTACAGCCCTCTCCTGAATGCGCCTGACCTCGAACCGCTAAAGCAGGGTTTGGCCTGACCAACCAGGTCTGACCCTGTTTAGCGCTTCCGAGATTGAGAGCATTCAGGACCTCACGGGTCACGGAACTCCATCTCCGTGGAATTCCACAGAGTTTTTAATCAACTCCATGGAATTTCGGGGAGTGGAACTCTGTTAACTCCGCCCAAGGCGGAGAGGCAAATAAAAGAAGTTTGTGAAAGCAGGCAATCCTCCATGTTTGTGGGCATTTACAACCAAAGTTACCTTTTGTGCGAGTACACTTTCCCACAAGGGCAGTGAGTGGCATTACTGTTAGAGGCCTGAATGTCTGCGGGTAATCGGAAACTACTCCTGCACTCATTTCTATCCTGGAAAAAGGTTGGCAACTTACTCCTATCAATGGAGGAAACCCTTCAATATTTGTCAGAGGTACAAGGTTTTATGGGCATGGGGTTCTCCACGAGGAAAATACTTTCCCTTTATAGAAAGGTAAAAAAGTACTGTCGCACTAAACAAAACTTCTCTTCGTAGCTTGTAGATTGTGTACATTTACCCACAAAAGATTTACAGAAGTACCCTAGGGAACCTGTGACTGTCGCAGCTTCTCGTGCATAGTCCTGAAATGTTTGTGAAATTTAAAAAATGAACATTTTCTCCAAGCATAGAAGGAAAATTACAGACGCAAATCTCCTCTTTTTCTGTGAATTGAGAGACGGCATTACTTTCTCCTCCTCCTGTAAAGACTAGACCTTGTGAATTACTTTCTCTCACTCCTATGGTGACTGCACCCTTTACATTACTTTCCCTCCCTCCCTGTGCCTAATTTGTAAATAAAAAGGTGCCGGTGCTAGAAGCTCTCCTCTTAAACACGCGGCTGCTTCAATTAAAAGTGCGAGCATATAATACTGAGGCAGAGTAATCCTGAAGCCACCTCGGGCCTCTTCAATCCATGTACAGCCACTCCCCGCCCCTTCAGCTCACTCTTGCAGCTTCCTGCTTTTCCCCTTTCTGATGCTTCTTCTTTTTTCTCTTCCTCCGTCTTCCCCACGTGTCTTTTGCTCGCAGTAAATGCTTGAGATACAGAACTAAGCGCCGGCCCTCAGAAATAAGTGCCGGTGCTCAGCACCGGAAACAACAAGCACAAATTAAGCACTGCTCCCTCCTATGGTGACTGCAACCTGTGCATTACTTTCTATGCTTCCTACAGAGACTGCCAGGGGTTGTCAACACCCCACTTTAGCAGGTACAGGGGTGGTGTGGTTCTTGATGGGCTCTTCTGTCTGTAACTCGGCAAACAAAGGCTCCTAATTAACATGAAGGTGGGAGGGTGAGTGGATGGATGGGTGGGTGGATGAATGGAAGGAAGGGTGGATGGATGGGTGGCTGATTAAGTAAAAGGGTGGATGGATGACGAGAGAAAGGATGGATGAATGAGTGAAAGGTTAGATGATGAGTGAAAGGATAAATGTATGGACGGACGACTGAAAGGCGAATGGATGGACCAATCGAAAGGTTGGATGGATGGGTGGATAAGTAAAGGATGAATGGATGAAAGAAAGGAAGGATGTAAGGATGGGTGAGTGAAAGAAGGAATGATGAGTGAAAGAGGGGGTAGATGTGTGCATGGATGAAAGAGTGGATGGGTGAGTGGAATGATGAATGGATGGAAGAGTGAAAGGCTGAATGGATGGAAGGATGAGAGGAAAGATGGATGAGTAAAAGGCTGGCGGGAAGGAGTGAAACCCTAGATGGATGAGTGAAAGGATGGAACAATGAAAGAATGGATGGATGAGTGAAAGGGAGGGTAGATGGTTGGATGGATGAAAGGATGGACTGATGGTTGAGTGAAAGGGTGAATGGATGGATGGGTGAGTGAAAGGATGGATGCATGGATGATTGAGAAAAAGGATGGAAGGATGAATGAAAGTGTAGATGGATGGGTGGATGAATGTTTGAGTGAGTGAAATGGTGGATGACTAGGTGAGGGAAAGAGTGGATGGATAGGTGCATGGATGAATGAGTGAAAAGAAAGGATGCAACGATGGTCAAGCGAATGGAAAGAAGGGTGGGTGGATGAGTGAAAGGGTGAATGGATGGAGAAGTGTAAGAGTGGATGGATTGATGATAAAAAGGTGGATGGATGAGGAGGTGGATGGATGGATAAGTGAGAGGGTAACTGGATGGATCGAGAAGTGGATGGAGGGAAGGCTGGGTAGATGGATTGAGAGAAAGGATGGATGGATGGGTGAAAGGATAGATGTAAGGATAAGTGAAAGAATGGATGCATAAGTGAAGGGAGTGTAGATAGATGTTGGATAGATGAGTGGACAAATGACTGAAAGGATGACTAGATGAGTGAGTGAATGAATGGGTGGATGAGTCAATGGGTAAATGATGGATGAGTGGATGGATAGGTCGAAAGGTGGATGGATGATTGAAAGGATGGGTGGTTGAGTGAAAGGATATATAGATTAGTGAAATGGAGGATCGATGGATGGAGTGAAACAGTGGATAGAAAAGCAAAATGATGGATGAAAGGGGGATGGATGAGTGAAAGAATGGATGACTGAATGAAAGGGTGGATGGATATGTTTGATGGGTAGGTTTGGTTATGGATTGATGGACAAATGGCTGGATGGACAGACTGGTGACAGACAGAATGTTGGATGAAAGACTGAATGGATGACAGAATGTAAAGGTGAAATGGTGCATTTCAGAGGGTGGGTGAAAGGATGAATGGATCTGAGTGGCAATCAAGCTCTTCTGGGGAGGGTTGCAATGGCTTGCTTTGCTTGCTTGGTGCTATAAGAGCTTTGGTTCAAAGTGGGGGATATTTGCATTTTCTGGCTACCCCCACTCCTTGCAAAATTCTCCTTCCCACCTACAGATCCTGCACCCTGTGTAGTACTTCTCAAGTGATGTCTATCTATTACGTCTATAGTCTGCCCTATACTGTGCATTCTTTGTATTGCTGCTATTCTGGCTGTACACCAGTGAACTTTCATCATACACTCACTCCACTGAATGCATTGGTTTGCATTCCTCCTACTATGCCTGCACCCTATGCATTGCTTTGCATTGCTTCTATAGTGCCTGCACCCTATGGACTGGTGTGCATTGCTCCAACAATGCCTGTGCCCTATGCATTGGTTCGTATTAGTCATACAGTGCCTGCACCCTATGTGCTGGTCTGTATTGGTCATACAGTGCCTGCACCCTATCCGTTGGTCCTCATTGTTTCTACAAAGCCTGCACCGCGTGCATTGGTTTGCATTGGTCATGCGATGCCTGCACACTATGCACTGGTCGGCATTACTCCTACAGTGCCTGCACTTTATGCGCTAGTCTTCATTGCTCCTACAGTGCCTGTCCTCTATGTGCTGGTCCACATTACTTCTACAGATCCTGCATCCTATGTGCTGGTCTGCATTGCTCCTACAGTGTCTGCACCCTATGCACTGGTATGCTTTCATCCTACAGTGCCTTCACCTTATGTGTTGGTCTACATTGCACCTACAGTGCAAGCACCCTCTGAGCTGGTTTGTATTGCACCTACAGTGCCTGAACCATATGGGCTAGTCTGTATTTGTTATATACAGTGCCTGCAACCAGTGCATTGGTCTGCATTTCTCTTACAATGTCAGCACCCTATGCATTAGTTTGTACTAGTCATACAATGCATGCACACTATGTGCTGGTCTGCATCGCTTCTACAGTGCCTGTACCCTTGATAATGCTCTGTATTGGTCATACAATGCCTGCATTCTATGCACTGGTCTGCTCTGCTCCTACAGCTCTTGCACTCTATGTGGTGGTCTGTATTAGTCACACAATGCCTGCGCCCTTTGCGTTGGTCTGCATTGTTCCCACAATACATGCACCCTATGCATTGGTTTGTATTAGTCATACAATGTCTGCATCCTATGCGCTGGTCTGCATTGGTCATACAATGCCTGCACACTATGCGTTGGTCTGCTTTGCCACTACAATGCCTGCACCCTGTGCATTGATTTGTATTTGTCACACAATACCTACAGCCCATGCGTTGATCTGCATTGCTCCTACAGTGCCTGCACCCTATGCACTGGCCTGTATTGTTCATAAAGTACCGGCACCCTATTGTTTGGTTTTCATTGCTCCTACAATGCCTGCACCCTTTGCTCTGATCTGCATTGCTCCTACAGTCCCTGCACCCTTTACGTTGGCTTGCATTGCTCCTACCTTACCTGCACACAATGAGCTGGTGTGCATCCCTCCGACAATGTGTGCACTCTATGCATTGATTTGTATTAGTCATACAATGCCTGCATCCTTTGAAATGGTCTGCATGGCTCCTACAGTGCCTGCCCCTATATGTGTTTAATATTGGTCATACAATGCCTGCACCCTATGCATTGATCTGTGTTCTCCTAAAGTGCCTGCACCTTATACATTGGTGTACATTGCTCCTACAGTGCCTGCACCTTATGCATTGGTGTGCATTGCTCCTACAGTGCCTGCACCTTATGCATTGGTTTGCATTGCTCTTACAGTGTGGGTACCCTATGCTTCGGTCGAGATTACTACTACAGTGCCTGCACCCTATGCACTGGTCTGCACTGGTTATAATGTGTCTGCACCCTATGCATTGGTTTTTATTGCTTCTACAGTGCATGCACCATGTGCACTGGTTTGTATTGCTCCTGCAGTGCCTGCATCCTATGCGTATGTTTGTATTGGTGATAAAGTGCCTTCAGCTCATGCATTGATTTGCGTTGCGCCTACAGTGCCTGCACCATGTGCGCTAGTTTGTATTGAATGTACAATGCCGGCACCCTGTGTATTATTCTATATTGTTCTAATAGACAACACCCTTTGTACAGCTATTCACTCTGTAGTGATAGCGCCATGTACATTGGAACCTAATGTTTTACAGAGGGGCCTGTGGAGAGAGAGACTCGCTCTAGTCTCTCCGCGGGTTCTTTCGGGAGAGGGAAGTGACGGAGCGGGACAGGATAGGAGGAAGGTAAGTGGGGGTGGGTTTTAGGGGTGGGAAATAAAAGAGGGTGTGGGGGGAGGGACAGCCTCTTTTTCGCGCCGCTCATCGCGAAGTTAGGTTTTGGGTCCAGTCCCTGGGAAAAGGGACTTTATTTACAGAAGTGCAGGCAAGTCGGGGAGTTTTTTATACAGGGAGTTTTTTTGCCGTGTAGGCTGGTTTGGCAGTTTGGAGCTGCGGTTGGTTGTTTGGTTCTGACGCCGACGACCCAGTTCGAGTGTTTTCATTGTAGCAGGAGAACAGAGGAGCGGCCGCGTCGGTGCCATGGCAACCGCGTGTTAGGCAAAGCCCGCCGAGTCGACCTCCTCAGGCCTGGGGTTTTGGACCAGGCCTGGGTCGGAATGGTGTGGCCGACGCGCAGTGCGCCAGGCCGGGTAGCGGCGGTTGTGGCCGCATGCTCATCCCCCGAAAGACCTAAAAAGCCCCAAAAAGCAGTGGTGGGGCAGGCAAGAGGTGTGGCCTCCCCCACCAGCCAAATGGAGTAAGGGGAGGGCACCATCAATGAGGCTGAGCAATTTGAGGGGGGGGCAGTGAGGGAACACAGGAGCAGCCAGTGGGGGAAGGAGCCCCACTGCTAGACCAAGGGGCCAAGGAGCTGCCAGGGCCCAGTGTAGAGGTGGCCCCCATGGACCTGTCCCTTCCCAGAGATGGGGCCAACACAGCAGGAACACCTGTGCCACCAGTAAAAAAGAAGGGCAAGGGCCCCAAACAAGGTGGTGGCCCGGTTAAAGCCAATGCAGGCATTGGGCACTCTAAGAAGGCTGGGGGGGTGGAGCTTGAGCGCTCTCAGCTGGTTTGGAACTTGGTGGCCCCAGGCAAGGCAGGTTGGACATGAGCGAGGCATGGGATTTGGAGTCCAGGGTAAGGGAACAGCGCTGCATAGTGACAGAAGCGGAGGACAGGTGGGCCCAATTGTGCATGGAGCGGGAGGTCGCTGGGGCAAGTGGCAGGCAGTTAAAGAGGCCAGCAGGTAGTGCAGGGAGACCAGGGCCCATGCCACAGGCATCATGCAGGGGTAGTTGGGTTTGGGTACTACAAGTGGAGAGTGGGAAGGGCCAGGAGGCTGGTGCGACCAGAGGTTTAGGCAGCGCGATGGGTGCCAGTGGCGCACACGGCCACGATTGGCACAGAATGTCGATGCCAATGTCTGAGATTGGCAGAGAGAAAGTGATGCCAACGGGGCACAACAAGGCCTCTGCACGTTGGTCTGAAGCACTAGAGGGGCCTTCGGCGGCCTTCTCTACACCGCAGGATCGGGAGCAGCGCAGAGATTGTGTGCGCCATGAGGGACAGGAGGTAGTTTCGGCGAATCACATGGTGATGAGTGGTGGTGTTGACAGCAGGTTGGAGATGGGTGAGGAGGATGTGTTGGAACTTGATTATGATGAAGACTTGGATGAATGGGAAGACAGGGAGATTCGGGATGCAGAGATGAGGAGCTCGAGAGGGAGGGGGAGAGGACGCAGGAGCGGTGCAGCCCATCTTTCCTTTTCTATTTTCCAGGATCGGGTGATTGGTGGTAAACAACAAGAAGGGCGGCAAGGGCCGGCACGTGGTCGAGGGGTCCAGAAGGTTTCGCGGCCTTTGGGGGCACAAGGAAGAGGTAAGGGGCAAAGGTGGTCGGTTTGGGGGGATGGCGTGGGCTTCAGCGGAGCCCCTACACGTAAGTCCATAGGGGTGGGTAATTTTTCAATTCTTGACACGCCAACAGACAAAGGCTCTCAGGATGGGGAAAGTGGGAAGGACCAACAGGCAAACACCACAGCCGGGGGCGAAGGGGGGTCCAAGGTAACAGGTGAGGCTGCAGGGTCAGACGATAAAGAGGGTGGTGGACACAAGTGACGGCTTCCATATATGGGTTTGGCTATGCCTTTGGGTTTGCATGTTGCGGACAAAACGAAGGCGAGAATATGGAAGCATGAGTACGTGGATGTGTTTAAGCTCTTACACAGGATTATCCAAGCCAAGGAGGGCTCTAAAGAAGAGGAGTGGGAGCTAACACGGAGATCGAGGGTTCCAATTACAATGGATAATTGGACCTCAGCATTTTTGATTTTCGCAAGTATATACTGCGAGAAGTTCCCGGATAGGGCCATAGCACTTTTCAAATATATGGATATCATACGGAAAGCGCAGATGCACTTCAGTGGTTTTGCCTGGTTCAGCTATGATGAGGAGTTCAGGGCTCAGGTGAGTGTTAATCCTGATAAGCCATGGGGGGATGTAGACCCAGAGTTCTGGATGCAGTGGATGGCGTCGTCGCAGTCCACTGAGTGTACGCATACCGCCAGCGGCCTGCCTGTGGTTTATAAGCTGTTTCAGGCTCGTCCCGCCAAAGAAGGGGCGGGCGTGGGTCAGCGAACCCTGACACCTATGGCAGGAGCTTGCTGGAACTTTAACAAAGGTTTCTGTTCTAGACAACCATGCAACTTTAAACATGATTGCTCCAAATGTGGGGGCCGTCACCCGGTTACACAATGTTTTTCGTTCTCCAGCCCAGCAGAGCAAGGGAGAGAATCCAAAGGCAGAGGCATGCAGGGCAATCCTGTACCAAAGGGCTCCTACACCAATTAATTTGTTTTTTCTCCTGCCCTGGTCCATACATACCCTGACAAGGCCACGGCTGTTAAGCTAGCAAGGGGTTTCCAAGAGGATTTTGAGGCCAGCTATCAAGGTCCGCGTATAAGGCGGTGGGCAGACAATTTGCGGTCTGCAAAAGAATTGCCACATGTTGTAAGAAGTTTTGTGGTGGGGAAAAAGTGGCATGAGGTGGGGTAACCTGCTTCCTTTCATTACATCTAGCTTGCCGAACTGGGATTGTCCTGATTTGTTAATTATTCACTTGGGTGAAAATGATCTGGTTAAACTGTCAGGACTCAGACTACTGCAACACATGCAGAGAGACTTGGAACTCATCAAGCAGAGGTTGCATGGCACCTGTTTGGTATGGGCGGAGTTTGTACCTCGTCGGGTGTGGAGAGGGGCAGTCAAGTATGGAGCCATGGAGCGGGCTTGCAGGAAGCTCAACGAGCTATGAGGGTTTTTTGCTGGGCACAAGGGATCAAAATCTTGAAACACGAGGAGATAACAGAGCAAGATGAGGCACTCTTCAGGGCCGATGGGGTACATTTGTCAACATTAGGGAACACTTATTATTTAATGGATTTGAGGTTGTTGGTGGGGGATCTGTGGGGTGAAAGCATGTGGGTTTGAGAGCAGGAGTAAGGCAGTTATGTTGCAGTAGTGTGTTTTTTTTGGGGGGGCAGCAAAACGCCAAATGGGTTTGTGCAGGTTGGCAGTAGATGGGGGAGGGTGGTGACTCAGATGCGGGCTTGGCCACCCTTAAAGGGAATAAACAAGCCAGTTTAGGCTCTGAGTGGGGGTATGCACGAACCAAGTGGGGCATGAAGGGAAAAGGGGAGTGTGTAGGGGAATGGAAGCGAAATGAGGGTTTGGAGTGGAAGGATGAGCGAGGAAATGTTAAAGGGTGGGCGTTATTAAAGTTGGGGTTTCAAACTGAAAGTTAAGGTTATGTTATTGTTGCATTCCTGTCCTAAATAAATTACCTTTTGCACTAAATGTTTGTCACTGAATTATGTCCAGATGGAGGTGCCCGCGGAGAGAGATCGCTCTAGTCTCTCCTCGGGTTCTTTTGGGAGAGGGAAGTTGCGACCCGAGACAGGATAGGAGGAAGGTAAGTGGGGGTGGGTTTTAGGGGTGGGAAATAAAAGGGGGTGTGGGGGGAGGGACCGGCTTCTTTTCCGCACCACTCATCGCGCGGTTAGGTTTTGGCCTCCCACCCACCCGGCAAAGGATGGAAGATGTGAGATGAGCAGAATTTTTGGATAAGTGAAAGCAGGGGTAGGTGGGCTGATCGTCAGTTAGGGCTGGTTTGCGAGGAAGGGCAAGCAGTAGATGGGGGAGGGTGGTGAGTCAGATGCGGGCTTGGCCACCCTTCCAGGGAATAAACAAGCAGGTGAAGGCTCTGAGTAGGGGTACGCACGAACCAAGTGGGGCATTAAAGGAAAAGGGGAGTATGTAGGGGAATGGAAGCGAAATGAGGGTTTGGAGTGGAAGGATGAGCAAGGAAATGTTAAAGGGTGGGCGTTATTAAAGTTGTGGTTTCAAACTGAAAGTTAAGGTTATGTTATTGTTGCAATCCTGTCTGAAATAAATGACCTTTTGCACTAAATGGTTGTCACAGAATTATGTCCCAATAGAATATATAACGCATGCAGGCAGATTCCACATACCCCTGGACTTAGAGCATGATGAATGAACACAGTTTAAGCATTACATACACATTTACGATACAGAACTCGTTTATGGTCTTCACCGCACCACAGGCTGCACCTGGGTCCCCGCACTTCGGGTGAGATACACTTT
Source organism: Pleurodeles waltl (assembly GCF_031143425.1). Lineage (NCBI taxonomy): Eukaryota > Metazoa > Chordata > Amphibia > Caudata > Salamandridae > Pleurodeles > Pleurodeles waltl. The sequence continues at coordinate 778,372,150 of NC_090448.1, read as the reverse complement.
CTCTTGACCCATATACCTCCTGAAGTGGTGGAGGTGGAGGACTTCCGGCCACTTCCTGTCCCTCACCACAGTCTGAAACACACAGCGTGACCATTTGCAAGCAACAGTCTGAGCCACAACCGCGTCAATGATGGATTTCTCAGTCTCTGTGTTAATAAACCGTCGTTTACGAGGGTAAACCAATTTAGTATTCAGTAAATGTACATTAGTAAATCGATTTGGGCATATAGAATGCTAAACCAATATATGTATATGTATATATATATATATACATATATATATATATATATATATATATATGTGTGTGTGTATATATATATATATATATATATATATATATATATATATATATAGTTAGGACCAAGGCCCATATTTATACTTTTTTAGCGCTGCTGTATTTTGTAAGTTTGTGCCGCTTTTGCGTCAAAAACTGACGCAAAAGCAGTGCTAAAAAGGTATAAATATGGGCCCAAGTTTCTATAGTAAGAGCGTTTATTGTTTTGCTAATAACTTTAGTGGCATTTGATGAATCTTCACAAAATTTTCCAAGAAAATACGATATTCACTTCAGGTGCTGTTTGGAAAGTTTTGGGCTGATCTGTCAAGTGAGTGGCGAGAAAAAGGGGTCCCATAACAAGGTTCCCCATTCATTTTTTCATAGGAATTTTGAACAGCGATAGCAACAAAACCACTGAACGGAATTATACCAAATTTGGCAATAAGGTAGCTCTTGGTCCAGAAAGAGCCCTTTTTGTTATTTGGTGTAAATCCATTCAGTAGTGTTTGAGAAATTAAAGGAAATATGAATTTATACATATAGGTATGCCAAGAATTTGCGACCCCTACTGATTTCGTGCTGAGATCTGATTGGCTGACAACACTTCAGCAAGGAAGTATTGTCAGCCACGTTTGGACTCAGCTTCAGCCAAGTCCCTGAAAAAAATTTAAAATAAAAGAAAAGGGGCCACAGTACAGTCACCCTGACTGTGGTGGAGGGGTCCCAGAGAGACCCAACAATGGCTAAAAAAATTTTTTTTTTAATTTACGGCAGAGCTGTGATGCATCCGTGGATCCACCGTAAATTTCACAAAAAGAAAAAAGAAGCTGGGGCTCCCGCGCTTCATCTTTTTAAGCCCCAGCAGGCCAAGCCCCAGGGGCATTTAGATCATAAAGCGGGGGGGGCATCTGCCCCCCTCCCACTACCCAGGGAACACCACCTCCCCAAGGCTTTGATTATATATGGATGCAGTGGTGCTATGTGCCCTCCCCCACTGTCCCTGGGACCACCACCTCTCCGGGACTTTGATTATATATGGATGTGTAGGGGGCGTGTGCCCACCCCCACTACCCCGGGGATCACCACCTCTTCGGGCTTTTATTAAATATGGTGTGAGGGGCCAGCGCCCCCCACTGCCCGGGGAACACCACCTCCTTGGGGCTTTGTACAAATATTATGTGGGGCGCGCTGCTCCCCTCCACCCCCCTGAAGCCCCAGGAACCACCACCTCCCAGAGGCATACTAAAAAAAAGATAGGGGGTCCGTTTCGGACCCCAAGGTCCCAGGGACCACCACCACCAGGGGCTATGCCACGATGGAGGAGGGCCACATGGCCCCCTTGAGCAGCCACAGATGGTCCTGGGGACCATCACCTCCCAGGGCCAGCTCCTGTTATTTTCCTGGGTGCCCACTCAAGGGACATAGCTGTTTGCTGTGGCTTGGCTGCAGCTTTAACAGCTGCAGCCAATTCACAGCAAACACTCTGCTTTTTGAATGCAGGACCTTTCAAACAGGTCCCCCGTCAAAAAGCAGAGTTTTTATCTCTGTTCCCTTCATGCAGACATGGGTGCAGGGAACAGAGATGAAAGCTTTGCTCCACCAACCAGGGAGCTGCTACTTAAAGCAGTTCCTGGGTTGCTTGAGCCATGGAACCACAGGGGAGGCCTTGAGGCCATAACGGGCATGTCATAAAATAAATAAAAGAATATTTAGGGGCCGTGAGTGAGGCCTTGAGGCTTCCCCCGTGGTCCCAGATGGCATGTAAAGGGCACATTGTAAAATAAAAAACCTGTAGGGACCACAGAGGAGCCTTTGAGGGCACCCCTGCGGTCCCAGATAGCCCATAAAGGGCTAAAAAGAAATATTTAAAAAAATATATGAATCGCTCAAGTGTGAAGGTCATAGACCTTCACACTGAGTGTTGAGAGTTCAAAGTCCAGCTGGAGCCATTACCCTCCTTTATGTTTTTTTGAAGTGCAATTGTTTAAGGCTCATTCTGAAAGGTGATCTTACTGTTATTAAATGAGAAATACATTTTTCTTTTCAAATTGTGCAGAAATATCTAATTCTCAGGATCTCATAAATCAAAGTCTAAAAAACTCTCTCTCTATCTCTAACTCTCTCCCTCTTACTCTTTCTCTCTCTCTCTCTCTCTCTCTCTCTCTCTCTCTCATTAAATCTCTTTCTCCTACTCAGACATTTACACACCCACTCTCAGGCACACTCATACACTCACGTACCCACTCAAAGACCCACTCAGACCCTCATGCCCCCAAACACAGCCCCAAATAGACTCTCACACACCTACTCGTAGACACACTCAGACAGTTACGCACCCACTCACAGACCTACTGAGACTCTCACCCACCCACTCACAAACCCACTGTCACCCTCATGCACCTACTCACTGTGACCAACCGCTGCGTCGGCCGTGCGCGGTGGTGGTTGGACTAACGTATAGTAATACACCAGCTATAGTTAGAGTTATCTCAAGTAACTATAACTCGTGCCCTGAAGTAACTATAACTTGCACCCTGGCCATGCACTGCTAATTACCCCACAAATTACGGCACTCATGACATCTTTGATAACATAATTGTTAATATGAATATAATACTTGCAGTAAAAAAAATTGACGAAACAAATGCCCATGGCGGGGGCGTGAGTTATAGTTACATGAGATAACTCTAACTATAACTGGTATATATATATATATATATATATATATATATATATATATATATATTTATTTATCCAGCACATCACTTCCATCGACTGGGGTCCCCAATCCTACAGAGCGGCTTTACTTGTAGGGACAGAGCTTCCTGTAGAAACAGAACAACAAAGAAAACATCGAAGCCCAACTCCGGAAAGCACCTAGCATTTATTTCATGATAATATCTGGCAGCAACATCACAGTCCTGAAGCGTTTCAGCTAATCAATTCTAGCCTTGATCACAGGGGAGCAAGTTAGTAGTGCATACTGCCCCTGTGCTTGTATATCCACACTAACCTGTGACACAATTGCAAACGTCCAACAAGTACCAGAATGCACCTTAATGCAAACTTTATGTTGCAGTGTGAAATGTCCAATCTTGCCATGTGGCGTCGAATCACTGCATTTATTAATCCATCTTAGTTAAGGTGCATGCTATTTTTTCCAAATAAAATGTGCATATTGAAAAGTTTGTAATTATTATAAAAACATTTGCGCCCTAAGGTAGGTATAATTTGCGCCCTTGCCATGCACAGTTTCTCATTGATAATATAATTGAAAATGTTGCAGTGGTAATATCAAAGATACCATACAAGGTCTCATCAATGATATACAAGTATAGCTTGCACAGTAATTAGCGGTGCATGGCAAAGGACCCAGTTATAGTTACCTTAGGGCGTGAGTTATAGTTACTTGGAAGAATTCTAACTATAACTGCTGAATTTCAATGGGTATATATACATGTATAAATATATATATATATATATATATAGGGGCAGATTTACAAACCTCTAGCCCCTCCTTGTGCCACATTAGTGTAATTTGTTTTGATGCTAATGTGGCGTTGGGAAGGCATTTTGCCGCGCAGATTTACAAAGTGGTGCAATGCATGCATTGCACACACTATGCACCCCTTTGCACCACATTATGCCTCCTCCAGGCATAATGCATGCAAGGGGGGAGTTCCGGCATTAGAAGGCCTTCAAAATGGCACAGTGTAATCTACAAGATTGCACTGTGCTACTTTTGGCATAATTTTTAATGCCTGCTTAGAGCAGGCGTTAAAGTGACCCACCCATATAAACTTATGGGCCTCCTTGCACATTGCTCCACTAATGTAAAAATTTGTGACGCTAGTGGAGCAAAGAGCCCCAATAACGTCAAAAATGTTTATGCTATTGGCTTAACATGTGCCTCAATGCACCATATTATAAATACGGCGCACCCATTGTGTTGTTAGGTGGAGTGGGGCGATGCAAGATAACTGGTGCAGCAGCGCTGATGCACCAGTTGCTTGTAAATCTGCCTCATCATTTGTGACAGGCATATTACAACCCTGGATTCAGTGGGACTTTTACATCTGGTTATTTTGGTCAGAGCCTGGAGCACCCTCCCTGGGTTCACTTGAGGCTTCCCTAGAGGGGCCCGCCCTGAGTTTGAAGACTGCCCTCTTCTACATCACTCCCTCCTGTAAATTCATGGACAGTCCTGGATACACACAAATAGTGTTTCAAAGATTGAGGGATCCCTCAGCTCGCCTAATCTTTCCTCTGTGCCACCATCTACTACCCATCTGAAAAAACATGGCAAAAGCTCCTACTCTGCAGACATTTGTTGACCTTCCCCAAGATATACTGACCTTAATTAAATAAAGGCTTCTTGTGCAGGACATGAAACTCTAGGTAGAGACGTTGGTTTATGGATTGACCATTGTCCAACAGTAGGCAGTACTTATCTTGCACCAGTGGTTGTTGGTGGTCGGCACTAGCACTCGTTTTTGAGGACTGGGACTTATTTTTCATTATTAGACTTTGACCCAGAACCAGAGAGTAATTAGGCATAACATGGCGAAAAGAGGAAAGGAAAGTATGGCAATACTGACAAAGAGATGAAGCAGGGATGAAAAACTCCCTGAAAGAGTGAGATAAAGATACAGGGATTGTGGGGTGGTGAAAGAAAGAAACATAAAGGTGAAATCAAGATTGGACAACCCCAGCATTCAGCAGCACCTGTGTCAGTCTCCCATAAAACTTTGTCTCAGCACTTTTTGTAACTAATTAAGCACCGCTCACGGATGTTGTTTCGAAGATCCCAGACATTTTTGAGGGAGTAAAGCAAATGAGTCAAACCTTTTAGGTTGAGCGTAAGCATACGACCTCTTGAATTCTTTTAAGTATACTTCTTCTGTGGGCTTCCAGCTATTTAATGTGTTAGTTTGAGTGTCATTTAAAAATCCTTACTTGCTAGTGATCGGTCATGCCTCTTTGTCCCTCCTTCTTCTGTGTCGGAGCAGGGACCAACTACTGTACAATTATGCTTTGTCCTGTTTATCTAGTCTGTAGGGGACTCTTTTTTTACTTTGTTTCCTGTTCCTGTCCAAGGAAGCTTCCCTTTTCATTTTCAGATCATTCTTCCTCTGAGCTTAGCTGTAAACAAGGCTATAAATCAGGCTGTTATCTTTGTCAAATTTGGTCTTTGTGGGCTCTCTGCACCCTCTCTCAACTTTGGCTTGGACTTTCTTTACCAAGTGTGCCTCCCTGTGTTCTGAGAGCAAGGGCAGAGAATCGCTTGCAATTGCTTATAGCCCAGGCACCCAGCTTTACCAATACTTTGCAGTCCTGAGATACAGTGCCCACTTCTGCTCCATACTGGGATTCAACTCACAGCTCCATCAGTGCACCTCAGTTCACACACTTCAAGCCTTCAGCCATGCCAGTGCCAGGAACCCCACACCCGCTGTCTTCCAGAGCACCTCAGTTCCTACAGTCAGAACACTCTGCTGCTCCAGTACCGGGACCTTGGACGCAGCTTCAACAGTGCACCTCAGCTCATACACTCCAAGCCCTCAGCTGTGCCTGTGCCAGGAACCCCACCTATGATGTCTGCCAGAGCACCTCAGTTCTTGCAGTCAGTACAGTCTGCTGCTCCAGTACTGGGTCCTCGGGCGCAGCTCCATCAGTGCACCTCAGTTCACACACTCCAAGCCCCTCAGCCGTGCCTGTTCCATGAACCCCAGACACGCTGTCTGCCAGAGGACATCAGTTCTTACAGTCAGTACACACTGCTGCTTCACTACTGGGACCTAGGGCACAGCTTCATCAGTGCACCTCAAGTCACATACTCCAAGCCCCTCAGCTGTGCCAGAACCCCACACACCCTGTCTGTCAGAGCACCTCAGTTCTTACAGTCAGTACACACTGCTGTTCCAGTGCTGAGAAATCAGGTGCACCTCCATCAGTGCACCTCATTTCACACACTTCAAGCCCCTAACTGTGCCCGTGCCAGAACCCCCACCCGCTGTCTGCCAGAGCACCTCAGTTCATACAGTCAGTACACACTGCTGTTCCAGTGCTGGGACTTTGGGAGCAGCTCCATCAGAGCACCTCAGTTCACACACTCCAATCCCCTCAGCTGTGCCACAACCCACACGTGCTGTCTGCCAGAGCACTTCATTTCTTACAGTCAGTACACACACTGCTGTTCCAGTACTCGGACTTTGGGATCAGCTCCATCAGTGCACCTCATTTCACACACTCCAAACCTTTGAGCCATGCCAGAACCCTACACATGCCGTTTGCCAGAGCACCTCAGTTGTTACAGTCAGTACACTCTGCTGTTCCAGTGCTGGGACCTCGGATTCAGCTCCATCAGTGTACCTCAGTTCACACACTCCAAGCCCTCAGCCGTGCCAGTGCCAGAACTGCACAGATGCCGTCTGCCAGTGCACTTCAGTTCTTACAGTCAGTACACTCTGCTGTTCCAGTACTAGGACCTCGGTGCAGCTCCTTCAGTGCACCTCAGTTCTACCCCAGCAAGGTCACTTCCTTTCCTATGCTGGGACCCCGCTCACATACAGTTCCATTACAGCAGCTCAATTCGAATATTCAATCCCACTGCCAAGCCAATACTGGACCCAAAAAAGCAAAACACAGCTCAGCCAGTGCGCCTCAAGTGTAAAATCCAACGCCACTGTTGATGGGAACCACCACAGCTCCGCATGAATCCATCAATTCTAACATTCAGTACACATTTCTTCTCACTACTAAGGCTCGCACATATGCCCTTCAGTACTCCCCGCTTCTGTGGTTCAGGGGCAATGCCACTCCCATTCTGAACCCCATTCGGAGCTTCACCAGGGCACCACCAGGCTAACACTCAGCAACACTGGCATGGCAATACTATGTTCCACTGATAGCTCCATCAACATACCTCACTTCTGACCTTGTGTGCCTGTTACTATTCCAGTACTGCAGCCTACATACAACTCTGTCAGTGCACCTCAATCCTAACCTGCAACACCCCATTATTCCAATACCAGGAATTACACAGCACTCCGTTTCTCATTCCTCACCTGATGCCTTTCTGTTATTCCAGCACTGGGCTGGAACACAGCTCTGTCTATACCCCCAATCCTGATCTGAAGCGCCCCAAAATTGCTCTATTGGGGTTCACATACAACTCTGCTAACACACCTCCTGCTTTTCTGCAGTGCCCCCTGCTATTCCACACTCTGACTTCTGCTTGAGGACATTGGGGAGCCAATTAAATCTATTCTTAGCTGCCATCTTTATTTGGAAGGGTCTGTTTCATCTATCTCACTCCGTTTTTTCCTTTACTCTGTTTACTCTCAATGTTTTCTTCCTCCCGCACTTTTTTCTTTCCAGCTCTTAAAATCCACACATTAACAGTTTTGCTCTTTCTTTCAACTGTTAATTTCTACTCCTCTCCCTTCTTTTTATTTCCATCTTCCTCTTGCTACCTCCTGTTTCAAACTCACAAAAACTTGGTTATTTCATTCCTTGCTTCATTCCTCTCTTTTATCTTCATAATGTATTTATTCTTTTACTATTTGTTTCTCTTCCCTTCATTCTTTCTTTGTTTTTTTTTTATATGCTTTTTTTTTTACTCGTATGCGTCCTTTCACTTTTTGTTTAGATATTTCTTCCTTCCTTTCTCTGGTGTTTTTGTTATCTTTATCTGTCAATTCATGTTTTACTTTAAATCCCTCTTTTTTCCGCCAGTATGTGGAAGCCATAAGTTACTTGTCAGGGCCCGATGTGTCAAAGAGATTTTCCCATTCTGTGTCTGTGGGAAATGTGTCAGTACATACATACCCTTGTTCTTTCACTGCCTGTTTCTCTCACCATCTCTCTTCTTTTCTCTAATGTTATTTTTTCTCTTTCTTTTCACAATTCTTTCATTAATGTTTCCTCTTTATCTTTCCTTCGCTATCTTCCTTCCCTTTTTTCTTTTGTCTCACACATTTGCTCTATTTCTTCTCTTAGTTGTGTTTTCATTTTCTTGTTCTTTCTTTCCCTTCTTTCTTTTATTTATTTTCAACCCCTTCTCTTTCTTCCTTTTGTCTGTTGTACTCCTTTCACTTCTCTTTTTCTGCCCCATTCGCTTTCTCTCCTGAGGCCTAGTTATCAATGGAGCAACAGGTGCAGTGCCACCGGTGCCCAGATACCAATGGATCTCACTCAGCTCTAATTATTGCTGTATTCTCCTACCAAAATTGCGGTCAACCATTTTCCTGTCTTACTCCAGGGTCCATGACACTGTTACTACGCCACTTGTCCTCTCTATCTTTACCCCCGACTCCCTCTTGCCTTTCACCCTCCAATCCATCCCAAATGATATTTTTGTTATGGTGTTTTGAGCATTACACTCTAATGCTAAAAGTTTATTTCTGATAAAGGTTTATATCATAATTGTATATATTTTAAGATAGAGGAAGAACGTGAATGAAAGTGCTTTAGTTAAATGCTGGGCCACTGGAATTATAAGGCAGAAAAAGACGAACTTATGAGGCAGAGTTAACCACTTTGTGTTGCAAGAAAAGTCCAGTTATGACATTACAATGCCAATAGCTCTAACTCAAGAAAATGTGAGACCTACTGCATTGCAAATGCTTGTTTACTTTGGGGCTCGAAAGGTTTGGGGGAAATGTGCCATCTACCTAATTTCCCAAATATATATATGTCAAAGTGTAATTAGTTTTAAAGGCACATCTTGAAGCGCCATCAGTGAATTCTGGTGTTACAGGACAAATGATATGCAAATCAGAAATTGTTGCAACCAGTTAGAGCCATTAGTGCAGAGTAGGAAAATATCTGTTATGCTCAAATTGTGTCTGTCTGAATCCTACGATACTGCACAAAAGCAGCGCTATGCGATGAAGAATAACATCACCTGAAAAAAACTATGGTCCAGATTTAACAAGCTCTAGCGCCACATTAGCATCATGTTTTTGATGCTAATGTGGCGTTAGGCTTCAAAACTTGCGGCGCCATATTTATAAAGTGGCACCGTTTCTGACGCTTTACGCCCCATTATGCCAGCACCAGGCATAATGTATGCAAGGGGGGCGTTCTCCCATTAGTGGGGGGCAGAAAAAGTGGCGCAATTAAATCTAAAAGATTTCTTTCTGTCATTTTTAGTGGCATTTGTTAACACCTGCTTTGATCAGGCATTAAAAGGAGACACACCATTTATTAAAAAGGGCCTATATGTACTTTGCAGCACTAGCGGCAGCATTTTTGGCACTAGTCCTCCAAAGTACGTAAAAAACTTTGATGCTATTGACCCTAAATTAAATACGGTGCACACGTGGTGGTGGTAGGGGGCGCTGTGGAGTGTTACAAAAGTGGCCCTGCATTGCATGCAGGGCCACTTTTCTTCAATATGCCCCAAAGCACCCTCTTGAAATACAGTTACACAGCTATATTGTGTCAATAAATAATGATCCTCAAAGTAGCAGTCACAGAAAGGACAAACCGTGAAACTCTGAGAGACTGATTAATCCTAGCCCGTGCCAGGTTTTGGTAATCTCCAAACCTCTTTTCATAAAGGTTCTGACTGAGTCGGATGTTATTAAGGCTGTCATTAACATTCTGTCAGTAATTATGTCCTTGTTCGCCTTCACTACTACTCGGCTAATGCTGATGCCCAGACTCATCTTCGGGAATGGGCAGGCTCACTCGCTTATTGTTAACGCCGAAGCGCACTTTTGTTAGTGCTCAAATAATCTCAGTTTTTGCTTATGGCCAGACTTCGTGACTGCCGAGAGCGACTCAAATATTGATAGATACCAGATATACTTCCATTAATTCTCCGAATCCCTATGATTCTGCCGAAAATAAACATTTTTCCAGTGTATCTTGCTGCGGTGTTTAAAATATGGGGATTTCACGATTTCGTCTAAAGTACCCCGTTATTAAAAAAAACCTCACATATTAATGGATTTGTGTAATCCATCATATTGTGTGTATTCTGCCACAAAATCGGGATTTTATTATTAATATACAGGTAAGTAGAGGTTTACTATTCTTAAGTCCACATATATGTACCATGACAATATATGTACCTTCAAAGTATGTAGGCATGGAGTTATAACTTTTTTTTTTTTTTTTCTTGTGTTCTGGACATTTGTATGCATATCTCCTCACCAACTTTTCTATTTCCCACATATTTAATCCAATTTGCTATCTTTGCACTTAGTCATTTTTAGCATTTATCACCCTTTATGGTCACAGTAGACTTTGCTACCTCCACTCATCTCAAGTCCTTAGCTCAGGCCTTACATGGAGGCCAATAGCAAAATTGTAATTCCCCCTCCACAGCCTGATTGACATTCTTAACTGTGCTCACTGAGCAAGACGTGCCCCCCAACCCGTCAGCAGGGAAAAGACCCCTCTGCTACTTTGGTGATCTAAAAAAAGCTATCCAACTATGGCAATGATCATTTGTAACCCAAAACGAATTCCTGCAGTAGCACTTTCAAATTGTGGGTACCTTAGCCACTCACAGTCTGTCATTTGCACCCACTAGCGGAACTGAAATCACTCCATTATATGCCTGCGGTAGTTTTGTGCGCTCCAGACATGCAGATGGCTTAGTGGTTTTGATCTTACTAGACCTCGTGGCAGCCATCCAATCTAATTACTTAAAATTGTATCCTAACACAAAAAGCTTTCAAACTATTGCTCTGTTCAAAGCGTACCTGCTAGAGTCATTCGGACTCGTGCGAATATTTGGATTCACAGCTGCACCCACCTTCTATGGGAGTGTGGGTGAATTTCACGGATATCCAAGGCAAGAAAACCCAGTTCACATTGATAATCCTTAAGATTTAGGCCTGATATAAGACTTTTCCGTTTGCAAAAAGTGGTCACAAATGATGCACCGACTTTTTGCGAATGTAAATAAATTTTGCGAACCAACGTAGGTAGTAATGGGTTGCTTCAGAAAAATCCGAATAGTAGTGGGTTGCTGTTTAACCTACCTCATTATTGTGCACAAGGCAGGTTGAAAATTGCCTGGCTAGAATCACAGGCATGGTGGCGTACTGTGGTCAGCAAACCACTACCTCTGTCATCTGGTTTCAAATAAAACCAACTTTTTTTTTCTTTTTTAAATGCAGGCCCTTTTTCCTAGAAGGAAAATGGGTGTGTTTTAAAAAAAATGAAAAGTTAAACCAGTTTTTAGGAGTAGGCAATGGTCCCATCCATGGTCCACTGCCTATTATTAAAAAAAGTTTTTGTCAACATTCTCAAAGAGGAAGGAGTCCCCCGGGGCCCTCTGATGTCCTCTTCTCATTTGAGAATGGCTACCATCAATTTTGAATTGGCGGTAAAGTATTAATGTTTTGCTAACAAGATTTTGGTAGCAAAACATTGCTTAAGAAATCTGTATTTAGTAGGGGGTGCCCTTAACATGCCCCTTTCAAATATCAACTTCTTAATGTTTATTAATCCCTTGAATTACTCCGAAAACCGATTTTCAAATTGTAAGGAGGTTTACTACATTACAACAAGCACTGGCAAAGCCAGTAGGTCTCGCCTGTACAAGAGCCATTAGCTTTGGCAATGTGCTTTGCTATGTGCAGCAGTTTGGCTGTTGTTCAGCATGGCTAAAAAGTTAATGGTATGGAGTGTCAGAGTGGACTGGGGGAGTAGAGTGTCATAGAGTGGATTTGTTGGAATGTTGCACAGTAGAGTAGGAAGAGTAGGGTGTTGTAGAGTGAGTAAAGGGCAGTAGAGCTCTGCGGATCAGTGGCAGAGAGTGTCGTGGAGTGCGGTGGAATAGGGTGGCGTGGGTTGAGTGGATTGATGTAGTGGGGTGGTTTGGATTGGAGTAAAGTGGGGTGGATTGTATTGGGGTAGAGTGGGGTGGATTGAGTAGGGTGGATTGGTTTGGGGTGGATTGTAGTGGGGTGGGTTGAAATGGGGTGAAGTGGATGGGATTGTGGTGGATTTGAGTGGGTGGTTTGGATCATATTGGAGTGGGATGGATTGGACTGGAGTGGGATGGACTGGATTCTCTGGATTAGAGTGGGGTGGGTTGGACTGGAGTGGGTTGGATAGGATTGGAGTGGGTGGGTCGGATCGTATTGGAGTGGGGTGGATTGTATTGGGTAGGAGTGGTGTGACTTGGGTTGGAGTGGAGTGGATTGAATTGGGGTAGGCTGGATGGTTTGGAGTTGGGTGTGCTGGATGGATTGGAGTGGGGTGCAGTGAACTGGAATGGGTGGGGTGGATTGGATTGGGATAGAGTGGGTTGATTGGAGTAGAGTGTGGTGGGCTGGAGTGAGAAGGGTGGGGTGTTTTGGAGTGGGGTGAACTGGATTGGAGTGCAGTGGATTGAAATGTGGTTGGGTGGTTTGGATTGCGGTGTGGAGGGCTGCAGTGGGACAGATTGGACTGGAGTGGGGTGGGGTGTGTTGGATTGCATTATGGTGGACTGGGGTGTATTGGAGTGGGGTGTACTGGATTGGAGCGCAGTAGATTGAAATGTGGTGGGGTGGATTGAATTGCGGTATGTTGGACTGGAGTGAGGTGGGGTGTGTTTTTATTGTATTGTTTGGATTGGTGTGGGGTGGATTGCACTGAGGTGGGTGGATTGTAGTGTGGTAGGGTGGATGGATTTGATTGGACTGGGGTGGACTGAACTGAGATGGGGTGGATTAGACTGGAGTGATGTAGTGTGGATTGTAGTGAGGTGGATTGGTGTGTAGTAGATTGGATAGTGGGGTGGATTGGAGTGGGGAAGGCTGGATGGATTGGATTGGAGTGTGGTGGACTGACCTAGAATGCAATGGATTCGGGTGGAGTGGAATGGAATGGTATGGTTTGGACTGGAGTGGGGTTGATTGAAATGGGCTAGAGTGGATTGAAATGGGGTGAGGTGTATTGGGGTGGGGCGGGCTAGAGGGTGTGGATTGGGTTGTGGTAGGGTCGATTGGTTTGAGGGGGGGTGAGTTGGATTGGGTTGGATTGGAGTGGGGTGGGTTGGACTGGGGTGGATTGCATTGAGGTGAGGTGGCTTGAAATGGCATGAGGTGAATTGGAGTGGAGTGGATTGGAGTGGGGCGGATGGGAGTGGGATCACTGAAGAGTGGTGGATCAAATTAGGGTGCATCGGATTGCAGTAGGGTGGAGTAGACTGGACTGGAGTGAGGTGGATTTGATTGCAGTGGGGCATATTTGTTTGGATTACAGCGGGGTAGATTGGAGTGAGGCAGATTGTTTTGGATTGGATTGGAGTGCAGCAGATTGCAGTGGGGCACATTTGTTATGGGAAACCATTCCACCCTACGATGCCCTTGTTTACAGACCCCCTGGCGCCCGATAGCAGTTCAGCGACTCCATCACCGACGTCATCAGCACGCTCTCGCGTCCACAGACTACATACTCCTTGGGGACTTGAACTTCCACCTCGAGAGCACCAACAACAACAACTCTACCACCCTGCTCGATAACCTCCCCAAACTCGGCCTCAAGCTGCTCGTCACAACACTCTCCCACTCTGCAGGACACCCCTCAACCCCATTTCCTCCACCAGCAAACACATCTCCTTCAACCACACCACATAACTCCAATGGATCGACCACCGCAGCATCCACTTCTCCTTCAAGAAACCCACAACACACCATCAACCGCAAGGGATTCCCCACTGCAGATGGAACAAGGTCACTGAAGACCAACTGATCACTATCCTCTCCCGGAACCCACCTATCGACACCACCAACACTGGCACAGCAGCCTGCAACCTCAGGCAATGGATCGACGACTGTGCCAACACTCTCGCCCCGATCAAGAAACCTTCTAACAGACGCACCGACAGAAAGGCCTTCTGGTTCACCACCGACCTCCAGAAATCCAAGCAAACATGCCGAAGACTCGAAAAGAAGTAGCGCCAAGATCAGACACTGGGCAACCACGCAGCCTTCAAGAACACCATCATCAGACACCACCAACTCATCTAAACTGCCAAGAGAACCGCCTTCAATGAATGCATCAACAACAATGCACACAGCTACAAGGAGCTCTTCAACATCGTGAAGGGGCTCTCCAACCCCGGCTCCAAAGTCAACGACATCCTGCCATCACAAGACCCCTGCGACTCTTTCTTCTACCGCAAGATTGCAGACATCCATGACAGTTCAATACTCAATACCCCCGGTCAACCACCGACACCACAGACTCACCACCCACCAGCCTCCTGCTCTCCTGGACCCACGTCAACGACAACTACATCATCGAAATCATGAACACCATCCACTCCGGCTCACCATCTAACCCCTGCCCTCACCAACTTTTCAACAAACCAAGCTCTATCATCGCACCCAAACTCCGGAAGATCATCAACAGTTCCTTCAAGACCGCCACCTTCTCGGAGAGCTGGAAACATGCCAAGATCCATGCCCTCCTCAAGAAATCCAAGGTGGACCCAAAGGACCTCAGGAACTTCCGGACCGTCTTCCTGCTCCCCTTCCTGGCAAAAGTCATAGAGAAAATTGTCAACAAACAACTGACCTGTTTTCTCGAGGAAAGCAACACTCTGGACCCATCCCAATTCAGATTCCGCAGCAACCACAGCACCGAAACTGCCCTCATCGCCACCACCGACTATATCAGGACCATACTTAAGAACTGCGAAGCCGAGGCCTTCATCCTCCTGGACCTCTCAGCCGTGTTTGACACCGTCTGCCATCACACCCTATGCACATGCCTCAACCACGCATGAATCCAAGACAGAGCCCTGGACTGGATCACCTCCTTCCTCACCGGCAGAACTCAGATAGTCCGCCTCCCTCCATTCCGCTCTGAAGCCACCAAAATCATCTGTGGCGTACCCCAGGAATCGCTCCTCAGGCCGACGCTCTTTAACATCTACATGGCTCCGCTTGCAAACATCGCCCGATCTCACAACCTCAACATCGTCTCATACGCTGAAGACACCCAGCTGATCCTCTCCCTCACCAAGGACTCCGCCATCGCCAAGACCAAGCTCCACGCAGGAATGAAGGCCATCACCGAATGGATGAAGAACAGCTGCCTAAAACTGAATTCCAACAAGACTGTGGTCTTCATCTTCTGCTCCACCCTCTCTGCATGGGACGACTCCTGGTGGCCTGCCACACTGGGAGCCGCACTGACACTCACCGACCACACAGGCATCCTGGGATTCCTCCTGGACTCATTACTATCAATGACCCAGCAAGTCAATGTCATCTCCCCCTCCTACTTCAACATCGTGCGTGCTTCGGAAGATCTACAAATGGATCCCCACCGAAACCAGAAGGACGGTCACCTAATCCCTCGTAAGCAGCAAACTGGACTACGGCAATGCCCTCTATGCAGGAACCACGGCCAAGCTCCAGAAAAGACTGCAATGCATACAAAACACCTCAGCACGCCTCATCCTGGACATCCCCTGCCATTGCCACATCACAGCCCACCTGAGAGGCCTACACTGGCTCCCCGTCAACAAGAGAATCACTTTCAAACTCCTCACCCATGCTTACAAGGCACTGCACAACACCGGACCAGAATACCTCAACAGGCGGCTCTCCTTCTACACCCCGACCTGACAGCTTCGCTCCACCGAACTTGCCCTTGTCACTGTCCCACCCATCCATAGAACGACCGCCGTGGGCAGATCGTTCTCCAACCTCACCGTCAAGATGTGGAACACTCTTCCCACCCACCTGCGACAGACACAGGACCTACTTACCTTCAGGAGACATCTCAAGACATGGCTGTTCGTGCAGGAGCAGCCCCCCCTCCCCTCAGCGCCTTGAGACCCTCATGGGTGAGTAGTGCGCTCTACAAATACTCTGATTGATTGATTGATTGATTGGGGCAGACTGGAGTGGGGCATATTGTTTTGGATTGGAGTGGGGCAGATTATTTTGGATTAGAATGGGGCGAACTGAATTGGAGTTAGGTGGGGGTTGTGGTGTTGTTGCTTACACTAGAAGATATGAGATAGTAGCAGAAGGTAGGAAAGAAGAGAATGCTGTAAAGGTCTAAAGAGTCAGTTAACAAGTTTGGAAGAGCCAAACACTGTTCTTTGCTGTTCGTTATGATGCAGAGTTGGCAATAAAGGAAATGAACTACAAAAACAGTGGCGACGATTCACCCACCTCTGCGAGGAACCAGCGTGCGGATTAAAGTCAAAATTTACATGGAGGAAGAAGTGTTCTAATTGCTACAAACATGTCAGAAGCGGAGGTGATTTGACATGGAGTAAAGTAAGAGACAGACAAGATTTATCACGGTGAGAAATAATTTGAGTGAAGCTCAAATCGTAGGCAGACAGCTGTGTTTACCGTTATCCAAATGCGGCTCATGCTATGCTTGAAGGTGGTATTGGAGCGTGGAATGTTAGAATGTGTGAGCTTCACATATCAACGTCATTTCAGGAGAAAGGGTGGGGTACGGAGTAAAGCAGGAAGTGTGATCGTGCGTGAACATCTTACATAAGACGTTGGAGGTGGCCATTTAAAAGGCACCGAAAGTGTGAACATCTGATGTGAGACGTTGGAGGCGCCCCTTTTTGAAAAATTGAAGTAAGTTTGTGTGGAGTGAGAAGTGTTCTAAATCTTTTTTAATTCAAGGATTTGACCCAAGATGAGAAGTATTGTACCAGTGGATGCAAGAAAAAAAAAGTTAGGAGCAGTTTTGATATAGAAAGATGAAGGTGGGAATGAGGTAATCATTGGTTTTACATCTAGAAGCTTGACACCTACGGAAGAAGTATATTCAGTGATTGAAAGAGAAACACTTGCCTGTGTGTGGGGTATGGAGCATTTTAGATAGTTTCTCTGGGGAAAAGAATTAGATGTAACAACGGATCATAAGCCTTTAGTTAGGTTGCTTACGACAGAAGGGATTTTAAAGGCTTCATCAAGGATTTCCAGGTTATCAATGAGGTTACAGGGTTTTAATTACAAGATTCAATATATGCTGGGAGTACACAACAGGGTGGCAGATTGTTTAAGCTGTTTATCATTACCAATTAATGAAGTACCAAAGAATGAGTGGGATGGTTTTCAGATAGCTTATTTGGATGAGGAGGAAGTTCATGTAATTGGAAAGGAGGAATGGAAGAAGGTGTTTGAGGAAGACAAAGTACTACAGAAAGTGTGAGAATGCGTTCAGGATGAATGGAAAAAAAAAATGTGTATGGGTCAGGAGGAGTTGAAAGGATTTTGGGAGGTAAGGAATGAGTTGAGTGTAGATTCTGATTTTATTAAAAGAGGAGAGAGAGTTATACTATCTCAAAGTATGAGAAACAAAGTGTTGAATATTTGTCATGAGGGACATTTTGGAATTGTTAGGACAAAAAGAAGAGCGAAGGCATTATATTGGTGGGCAGGAATGGATTTAGAGATAGAGAGAACAATAAGGAATTGTGTGCAGTGTGTAAATTCTGATAAAAGTTTAAAGTCTTTAAGACCAGCATTGATATCGGAAGAATGTCCTAAAATGTTTTGGGAATATTAGCAATTGATTTTGTAGGGTTGGTACAAACATTGACAGGTGAAAGCAAGTCCATTCTGGTTTTAATGGATTAATTCAGTAAATGGGTTGAATTGGAAATAGTGAGGAAATGATGCGGAGAGTGTGGTCAAATTTTTGGATGACATTTTTTCAAGCGGTTTACCTAAATAACTTGTGAGTGATAATGGTCCTCAGTTTATGGCTTCCATGGTGGAAAGGTATTTAAAAAGGAACGGTATAAAACATGTAAAAACATCCGTATACCATCCTGCAGGAAATGGAGTGGTAGAAAGATTTAATTGTGTTATTAAAGGAAGTATTTAGGTAGCAAGTAGGAATGGAAAAAAATGGGAAGTGGAAATAAAAAAAGTTTTGTGAACATATTGTTTAACGCCATCTCTAACAGGATACATTCCTTTTGTATTAATGCACAGTAGAGAACCTCTTGCAAAAGACAATATTGGATGGATGGATAGGGTAAGGAAGGTGGAGTGGTCAGAAGGAACAGTGAGAGAGAACATAATGAAAGCACAAAGTATTTACAAAGATTATTATGATAAAAGCAAAGGCACAAAGGAAGAAAAGTTGGAAGTAGGTGATTGGGTGAAAGTGAGGAAGGTAGGAAGGGTACCTAAAGGACAAAGCATGTATTCCAAACCATTGAAGGTTATAGAATGTTTGAAGAATTCAGCTAGATTGAGTAACAATTGTGTGTGGCATATGAGTTGCATGGTGAAATTGAAAGTAGTTGTAGTGAAGATGTGGAAATGTTGCGGGGGAAAGAATGATTGTTGGAATAGGATAAAACTGAGGAGTGTGAGCAAGTAAAAGAGAAAGATGTAATAGAAAGTTGTGAACAAATGGATGAAGAAGAAACTTTGGTTGAACTAGATTCGGAAGGGGAGATTGTCAGTGGGGATAAAAGGAATAGAAGGGGAAGAGGGATCTGTACACCTGCGAGATTCAGAGATTATGTGTTAAACTAAATGAATATATATATAAATTTATAGGAGTTGTATTTAGCATTGTTAAGTTTTTTATGTTTTTGTAAATTGATTATGTGCATTGTTGTAACAGAATAACATGTTTTATGTAAGTCTGAAGGAAGAGGAGATTCCATTTGTAATAAAGATACTCTGTTGTTGTAGTTAATTTCCTTTTTTTGCCATCTCTGCATCATAATGATCAGCAAAGAACAGTGTCTGGCTCTTCCAATTCACCTTTGTCAACTGACTCTTTAGACCTTTACAGCATTTTCTTCTTCCCCATATTCCACTACTACCTCATACCTTCTAGTGTTGCTAAGCACCAAGACCACAGGGTAGACTGGCTTGGAGTGGGGTGGATTTGATAGGGGTGAGGTGGATTGGATGGGAGTGGGGTGGATTGGAGTGGGGTGAAATAGGATGGAGTGGGGCGGATTGGGGTGGGCCGATTGTTTTGGATTGGAGTGGGCAGATTATTTTGGATGGAGTGAGGTGAGGTTGACTCGGTTGGTGTGGGGTAGATTTGATAGGTGTGGGGTGGATTGGATGGGAGTGGGGTGGATTAGAGTGTGGTGAATTAGGGTGGAGTGGAGTGGATTGAATTGGGGTGATGTGAGTTGCATTGGAGTGGGGCAGATTGGAGTGGGACAGAATGTTTTGGATTGGAGTGGGGCAGACTTGAGTGGGGTGGATTGGAGTGGGGCAGACACTTTTGGATTGAAGGGGGTGTATTGGAGTAGGGTAGATTGTTTTAGATTAGAGTGGGGCAGATTGGAGTGGGGCGGATTCAAGTGGGACAGATTGTTTTGGATTGAAGTATGACAGATGGGAGTGGGACAGATTGGAGTTGGGCAGATTGTTTCAGATTAATGTAGAACAGATTGGCGTTAGGTGGGCTAGAGTGGGGCAGATTGTTTTGGATTGGGGTGGGGTGGATTGTTTGGATTGCAGTGTGGCAGATTGTTTTGGATTAGTGTTTAGCAGATTGCAGTGGGGCAGGTTGTTTTGGATTTGGGTAGACTGGAGTTGGGTACATTGTTTTGGATGGAGGGCAGCAGATTGCAGCAAGGCAGATTGTTGTGGGATTGGGGCAGATTGGAGTGGAGCATATTGTTTTGGGATGGAGTGGGCAGATTATTTTGGATTGAACGGGGCGAATTGGATTGGAGTGCAGTGGGGTGGACTGGGTTGGTGTAGGGTGGATTTGATAGGAGTGGGGTAGATTGGATGGGACTGGGGTGGATTGGAATGGGGTGAATTAGGGTGGAGTGTAATGGGTTGCATTGGAGTGAGGTGAGTTGCATTGGAGTGGGGCGGATTGGTGTGGGACAGATTGTTTTGGATTGGAGATGGGCAGACTTGAGTGGCGTGGATTGGAGTGGGGCAGGCACTTTTGGATTGAATGGGGTGTATTGGAGTGGGGTAGATTGTTTTGGATTGGAGTGGGCGGATTCAAGTGGGACAGATTGTTTTGGATTGAAGTATGGCAGATGGGAGTGGAACAGACTGGAGTTGAGCACATTGTTTGGATTAATGTAGAACAGATTGGAGTGAGGTGGGCAGGAGTGGGGCAGATTGTTTTGGATTGGGGTGGGGAGATTGTTTGGATTGCAGTGGGGCAGATTGTTTTGGATTGGCGTGCAGCAGATTGCAGTGGGGCAGGTTGTTTTGGATTGGGGTAGATTGGAGTGTAGCAGATTGTTCTGGATGGAAGCAGGCAGATTGCTTTGGATTGGAGTGGGGCATATTGTAGTGGGGTAGATGGGAGTGGGGCATATTGCTTTGGATTGGAGTGGGGCAGATTGTTTTGGATTGGAATGGGGTGAATTTGAGTGGGGCAGATTAGATTGGGGTGGGCTGGGGTATTGGAGTAGGGTGGGTTGGAGTGGATTGGATTAAGGTGAGTGGTTTGGATTGGAGTGGGGTGGATTGGTGTGTGGTAAAGTGGGGTGGATTGTAGTTGGGCGATTGGAGTGGGATAGATTGGGGTGTAGTGCAGGAATATGTGGTAAACCATAATTTCAGAAATTTAACAATAATATAAACAATGTTGCTTTGCAATATTTCGATCAAGATAATCATCATCCTTTGAGAAGAACCCTACAAGCAAAAAGAAAACATGAGTGGAAAGTGAGAAAAGAGGACTTAGCAAATTAAAAGAATGTTAGATATAAAAAATAAAACTTTGCTGTTTTGTTTGTCCTGCTGGGCATGTTTTTTCCAGTCATAAGCCTACTATTTGTAGGGCACTAGAAGTTCAAAAGAACAAACTGGTATCTTGATCACGTCGGGGAGCAGCAGACTGGCACTGATTAGGATGAATCAATCAGTGCAAGGTCCCTGCTCGACACAGAGGAATGGAAATGATGCCAGGGCCTGCCGTGATGAATTACGAGGCTGTAAAGAAAAGTGTCATACAAGCCAACAGATGGTGAGCGACAGGCGGGCTCCAAGTCCTTTACTGTATACAGTAGAGTCTTGCAAACTAGACTAATGTGCATGCACACGCAGGTTCAACCCTAAAAAGTGTTTTTGTGGATGCAGACCCTCAGATTTACAGAATGTGAGAGCTTGTGACTGTCAAAATATTTTGCATATCAGGCCATAGTGCACTCAGATGCTCCTATCAAAAGTGGGACCTTGGGAAGTCCCTCATCAGTATTACTGGTGCAGTGTACCTGTGCACTCCAGGGGATATATCCAAATGATTAAAGTGGTGCTGTGGGGTGCATGGGTGAAAGCAGTCATCTCCCACTCCCCAGCATCCTTGAAGGACTCCCTGGTTGCTAGGATAGGTGGTTGAGCAGCTATCACTAGGTCAGAGATGGTGGGCCACACTGCCACCCCAGTGACAGGCATGTGAAAATCAGACTGTTAGTACTGGTAACTGATTTTTCATTTGTGAACCGCTACCTGTGGCGTTGCAGGGATACCAGAATCTGATTGGTGGTATCCGGGACTCTGCCATGCAGGTTAATTATGCGCTGTTAAGCAGAACCTTTGGCAGAAACAGATACTGGGTTGGCCCACCAAAGTTTAAATGGGAGTTACACTGCTGAGCATTTTACCTTAACAATGATAACTGTTTCTCACTCATTCACCAATCCAGGCATTTTCAAACATAATCTGTGATGTCAAATAGCATGTTACTAGGGTGACCACCTGGTTCTAGGTCATTATGGACACTGTGTCCAGTATGAACGATTTACCTACAAATAAGTGATTTCAGGCACGTTGGTGTAATAGGTTCAGTGGAAGCAAAACAAGACTAGTGTATTCAGAATGCAATAGGCTATAATGTAAAAGTCAAGGACTGATACAGTCTCCATAATGACCTGGTGGGAGGTGGTTACCCTATTTGTTACTTAAAAGTTTGATGGTATTTTTCACCTAGGTTCTGATTAAGTAACAGTGTTGTTAAAGCTGAAGTGTCATGGTGGACTGGCAGGTAAAAAAAAACAGCTCTGGAAAATGTGTCCCTTCCTGCCCACTAGTGTTCCGGGTAGGTTTAGAGAGTGAGCCCAAAGGTCTAAGGCAGTGGTCTCCAAACCTTTTAATGCCACGCCCCCCAAGTTAAAAAATAAAAATCATTGGGCCCCCGCCTTCAGAATTTTTCACAATTACTTTATAAAGATGGCAGTGTTTAAATATGCCTAGATGTATTTAAACATTGCAGTTAAGTAATGTTACCTTTTAAAAAATGCAATAACATGCTTCTGCCAAGCACATTCGAGACTTGGCGAGGTGCAACATCCCGTGGTTCTGGGCAAATCATTTAATCTTCCCCGCCTATAAGCAATGAATGTGACTGTGTGTAATGTAATTAACAGTCATGTAAAGCGCTCCAATACCTTCAGGTCGAGTTTATGCTGTATAAAAATTGCAAAAAATGCAAAGAGGTCAAAACGAAGCCTTAACAAAAAGAGACAGATCCCCATTTCCAGCGACTTGTACAACGTGAAACCAGTACTCTGGATAAATCGCAGTTTCCCAAGCACTTTCAAATATGTGAGTTCAGAAATCCAGCTGTACAAAAACCTCTTTTGCTTGATTAAATAGGTTCTAATGTTGCTCCGTAATAATCTGGGTCATGTGAAGTACTTACATGACAATTGTCTTGCATCTTGGTGCACTAAAGGTTCATGTCTAAAAAAATATAATTTTTAATAAGTACTTCTGGGTGCACTGCCATCATGTGATTTATTAATGTCAAAGCTTTACATGTTACGGAAATACAGTTTTTTGAATTTTTAACAGGCTTTATCATATTTACGTGATTTTTGTTGTATGATTTACTTAGTAAACATTTTGTGGCTCGGCTCGTGCACGGGCTCCAAGATCCAAGCCAGATCCTTGGCTTGGCTCTGGCTCGGCTCTCCCTGTATAGCTGGTGGCTCTACATTTGCACATGTGCTCTATGGGTATGGGAGCTGTAGGGCTTCATGAACTCAGCTGTCCAGCGTGCTCTCAGGATGGTTTGACCTGTGGTCCCATCATGACATTTGAAAAGCCTGTGAGACAGAGGGTTCAGATCTCTCTGCCTACTCCACAAGGCACTCTTGGATTGCTGCTTCACTCCATTACCTTAGCGGATTTGTTTCTACAAATCCAATCGCCACCTGCGATCAGCGAATTCTTTTCTAGTGAGAGTGTACAGCTTCCGCAGCTCAACCAATGGCAGGACAGCTTTTTCAGATGCACCTGTTAGACATTTGAACTATCTCCTGCTCTCCATACAATCACGATCTTCACTTTTGAAGGAGAGTTTTGAAGTCCAGGTTCTTTAGGTGATGGATACCTTTGCAGTCACCGCTTTGCTTTTTACAAATAAATAAATACGAAGCAGAAGGTAATTTCTATGAAGCTGAATTCGAAATTTTGTTCGAGAAAGTCATTAAACATGACCCTAAACAAGTTAGGCATGAGTGCATAAGAACACACTACAGATTAAGGGCACAAAAAAATGGTCGCAGGTGTAAAGCAGGACATTGAGGTGGTGAATACAACCCTGGTGGTCGGTGTTAAAGCGGGGGTAAAACCGGCAACAGGCCGGCGGAAAAAAAATGGAATTACGACTGTGGCGGAAACCGGCAACATAGACAGCCACTTTAACACTCCGACGCCAAGGCGGTACAAACAAACACCGCTGCGGTAACCGCCAACAGACAGGCGGAAGACAATGTACCGCCCACAGTATCATGAGAGGCCAATCCGCCACCTTTTCCGGGGTGGATTCACCGCGAACAAAAAAGCAGCGAAAACAGGACTTGCAAGGGAAAACGCTCACCTCTACACATCCCACGAGGAACAAGGATGCCATGGAACCGGAACTTCAGATTCTTCCAGCCTTTATCTTCCTGCTCCTCTACAAGGAGCACGAATGCCGGCGGCAAAGACCACGGTGAGTACTGCACCTACGACACACGGGAGGGGGGAGGGAAAAAACAGTGACACACACACGCAACATGCAACACTCCCACCCCCACCCACACCCACGACAACACACACACTAATACATCATGATACATCACAGTTACACCCCCAAACCCCCATGGAAGAATGCAAGGACAAAAGGAAATGAGTTGAATGATTGTAATATATTCAAAGACAGTAATCAAAAATATATACATATATTAAGATATTCACACTATAAACAAATGTATACACCAAGAATCCAAGTCCAAGGTATTCCACTATCATAGTGCGTGGACCACTGGGCCCAAAAGGCATGGGCGAGGCCCTCACTCAATACCCGAACAAGATGGAGAGAACACTGCTGAGGCATCAGATAGAAATAAAACAGGCACCTCAGGGGGTGGTTTGCCCACTGTTCAATCCTGGGGAGTGCAAAGCCACAGTCTCTCAAGTCTTTTCAGTGGGTGGTTTGCCCACTGTTCAATCCTGGGGAGTGCAAAGCCACAGTCTCTCAAGTCTTTTCAGTGGGTGGTTTGCCCACTGTTCAATGCTGGGGAGTGCAAAGCCACAGTCTCTCAAGTGGATAACATTCTCCACTGGTTCTGGAGGGGGCTTTGTGCCCAGGGTGCTTCATCCTGTCAAGGACTGAGGTAGTGGATGCCTTTCTCCACTGGTTCTGGAGGGGGCATTGTGCCCAGAGTGCTTCATCCTGCCAAGGACTGAGGTAGTGGATGCCTTTCTCCACTGGTTCTGGAGGGGGCTTTGTGCCCAGAGTGCTTCATCCTGCCAAGGACTGAGGTAGTGGATGCCTTTCCCCACTGGTTCTGGAGGGGGCATTGTGCCCAGAGTGCTTCTTCCTGCCAAGGACTGTGTGAGTGGATGTGATACTCCACTGGTCTGGAGGGGGCTCTGTGCCCAGAGTGCTTCAACCTGCCAAGGACTGAGGTAGTGGATGCCTTTCTCCACTGGTTCTGGAGGGGGCATTGTGCCCAGAGTGCTTCATCCTGCCAAGGACTGTGTGAGTGGATGTGATACTCCACTGGTTCTGGAGGGGGCATTGTGCCCAGAGTGCTTCATCCAGCTCGTGGCGGCCTCAGAAGTGTCGGAATCTTTGGTACTGACTGGCCTGCGGTGCTGGTGGCGGTGGTGTCCTGGGCAGCGGTGCTGGTGGTGGCAGTGTCCTGGGCAGCGGTGCTGGTGGCGGCGGTGTCCTGGGCAGCGGTGCTGGTGGTGGCGGTGTCTTGGGCAGCGGTGCTGGTGGCAGCGGTGTCCTAGGCAGCGGGGCTGGTGGCAGCTGTGTCCTGGGCAGCGGGGCTGGTGGTGGCGGTGTCCTGGGCAGCGGTGTCCTGGGCAGCGGGGCTGGTGGCAGCGGTGTCCTGGGCAGCGGGCTGGTGGCGGCGGTGTCCTGGGCAGCGGTGCTGGTTGTGGCAGTGTCTTGGGCAGCGGGGCTGGTGGCGGCGGTGTCCTGGGCAGCGGGGCTGGTGGCAGCGGTGTCCTGGGCAGTGGGGCTGGTGGCGGCGGTGTCCTGGGCAGCGGGGCTGGTGGCGGTCTAGTCCGCCATGCAGATTTTCCCAGATTTGCTGGTTTTACTGTGCCCCTTCCCCACCTTGGATGGTGGCGCAGCTGTCTCCACACTCCCAACTGTCCCGCTGGGAGCGGCTTTGGTGGCTGATTTCTTTCCTCTCTCCCGCCGGGCACTAGCCAACTTTTTGTGCTTTACAGGTGGGAGACTGTCCGGGCTCTGGCTCCTTGCCACACTGGCTGCCCTGCTGCCTGGCGCACTCCAGAAGCCGGTTACCACTGGCACCACTGGTCCCGCAGATGTTTTGGCTGAGGTGCTGAGTTGGGACCTGGAGAGGCGGGCCCTGGGAGACTGAAGGGGTGGGGGAGGTGAGGGGATGAGGTCAAGGTTGGACAGGAAACGTTTTTGGGGAACACTGGGACGGGTAGATGGAGGGGGTTTGGGAGTGGAGGAAGAGGTAGTGGTTGTAGGAGGTGTACATTTGCTGACTTTGGGTGAAGGTGCAGGGGCTGGAGGCTGTCGTGAGGTGGATGGCTGTTGGGTGGGTGTGTGGCTGCGTTTGTGTACCTTGGGATGTGGGCTCACAGACACACTGGGAGAGGACACAAGGGATGTGTGAATGGTAGTGGGGTGGTGAGTGCACGTGAGCGGGGTGTGGTGGTGGGTGTGCTGGTGATGGACGTAGTGGCTGAGGATGTAGTGCATGCAGGTGTGAGTGGAGACGAGACAGGGAGGGAGACGAGGAGGAGGGGGACACAGTGGAGGCAGTGGATGTAGGTGTGTCTGCATGTGTATGATGCTTGCGTGAGTGCCTGTGGAATGTGGGGTGCTTATGTTTGCCAGTGCTTCCCTTGTGTGTTGAGGTGTGTGCATGCTGGTCTGATGGTGTGCTTGCGATAGGCTGAGGTACGGTGGTTTGGGTTTGGGTGGAGGAAGTTGGAGGGGGAGGCTAGAGACAGGGACAAGGTGTAAGGAAATGCCTCCTTGGCATGGTTACCCCCTGACTTTTTGCCTTTGCTGATGCTAAGTTTTGATTTGAAAGTGTGCTGAGGCCTGCTAACCAGGCCCCAGCACCAGTGTTCTTTCCCTAACCTGTACTTTTGTTTACACAATTGGCACACCCTGGCATCCAGGTAAGTCCCTTGTAACTGGTACCCCTGGTACCAAGGGCCCTGATGCCAGGGAAGGTCTCTAAGTGCTGCAGCATATCTTTTTTTTCTTCTTTTTTTATAAACAATTTTTATTATTTTTCAAAAGGAAGGGAAAACACAAGAAACCAAACAAAGAGGGGGCGGAAGGGTACAAGGCAAGGGAGACAAACATCTTACAAAATGTCCATTTCTGTCTTCGTAGTAATAGTTAGATAGCATTTGGTTGTTAGAGAGGTTAACAATTATTGTAGCAGCCTTTCCCTCCTTTTGAGCCTTCTTATAATCATGTGTTAATACAATATTTTCAGTAATTTGTTTTTCCCCCATGATCAGTTTGGTTTATGTCAATAGTTCCAACCATCGTCTCTATATCTTTCGAAATTTTTGTGGGCACCCCCTGGATTCGAAGACTATCTTCTCCTGATTGGCACACCAGTCTACTCCTCTCTTCCATTTTTGGAGCAATGGGCCCCCCGGGAGGCTCCATGCTGCTGCGATGTCTCTTTTGGCTACTAGTAATGCTGTGGCTACTAGGGCACGTTTTGCACGTGTTCCCTCCATCTTCTCCATTATCCCTAATAAAGTTAATTTTGCAGATTTGTGTAGTTCTTGTCCCAGTGTTCTTTCCAGCTCCCGAAATACCCCATCCCAGTATTTTTGTATTGTTGGGCAGGTCCATACCATGTGGAAGAAATCTGCTGGGTCGCACGTGCATCTTGGGCACCTGGAAGAGGGGCGGGCTCCTATTTTGTGAAGTCTGGATGGTGTCAGGTATGCTTCATACAGGTAGCAAAATTGTATTACTCGGAATCTAGTGGACACCGCCAGTGTCTTGGGTGCCATTAGAGCCTCTCTCCACTCTGCTTCCTCCAGGGTTCCCACCCAGGTTTCCCACTTGGCCCTAATTGGGACTAGTTTGTCCGGAGTGTTGTTAATTAGTGTCTTGTATATTTGCGAGATGCCTTTCCCCCCCAGGTTTCCCATGATCAACTTGGCTTCAAGCGGGTTAAATTCTGGCATGTGGCCCGTGGTGGGTAAGTGTGTTTTTAGTGAATGTCGTAGTTGGAGGTATCTGAAGAATTGTGTTGTGTTTAGTTGAATTTCTGTCTGGAGCTCCTGAAATGTTTTCATGGTTTTCCTCCTCCATACGTCCCCCACCATTGAGATACCTATTTGGTCCCATTCTGTAAATCCCTTTAGCGCAGCTGGGGCGCTCAGCCACTTCCCCCTCCACAACGGGGTTTGGAGGGTGATAATGGTGTTCCAGTTGGTGTATCTCAGAGCTGCTCGCCAAGCCAGGAAGATTGCCTTAGTTATGTCTTCCATATCCCGGGGGAGCGGCGATCCGTAGAGCATATCAAGAACACCGGGGAAACCTAGAATTGTCAGTTCTGTTTTGTAGGTCGGGTCATCCCATCCTCCATTAAACCAATCGTGGATCACGATTAGTTGGGTTGCCAGGTAATACAGGTAGGGATTTGTTGCTCCTAGGCCCCCATCGAAAACATCCTTTCGACAGTGGTGCATTGCCACTCTATGTCTGGCTCCTCGCCAAAGAAATTTCCCTGTGATGCCTTCGAGGTTCTGAAACCAGGAGTGAGGGATAGGAAGGGGAAAGTTCTGAAAAATGTATAGGAGCCTTGGTAGGATCATCATTTTATATAATGCCACTCGACCCATCACGTTTAGTGGCAGGGTTTTCCATTTCTGTAAGTCTGTTTTAATTTGTGTTAGTAAGGGACATAGGTTTTTGGCCCATGTCATCTCAGGCAGAAGGGACACCCAGATACCCAAATATTTGAAGCTAAGCCTATGCAGGGGTATTGTGCTCTGCCAATCAAAGCAATCCAGCGAAATTGTCAGCGGGACTAGAACCGATTTGGCAGAGTTCATTTTGAGTCCTGATATTTGTTTATATTGTCGTAGGAGGTTGAGACTTCTTGGGCCGGTTATGTTGGGCTCTTGCATGTATAGCAAGACATCGTCTGCGTACAGCGCTATTCTGTCCTCGTGGGAGGGGCCCCATTTCCACCCGCGGTAGATTGTGTCGGTCCTGATCATCTGGGCCAAAGGCTCGATGGCCAGGGTAAATAAGAGGGGGGAAAGGGGGCATCCCTGTCGCGTGCCCATGCGGATATCAAATGCAGGGGACAATATCCCATTGACTAGCACCGAGCTGTAGGATTAGTGTACAGTGCTTGGACCCATCTACAGAATTGCGCTCCGAACCCTGTGCGTTGGAGCACCAGGAGAAGGAAGCCCCAGTCGACCGAATCAAATGCTTTTTCTAAGTCAATGAGCAGGAGGGCAATGTTTCGGGGTAATCGGTGTCTTTCTGCTAAGGTCACATGTAATCTGCGGATGCAGTGCCGTGTACTACGGGTTGCCATGAACCCACATTGGTCTAGGTGTATTAATTGCGGTAGGACCCTCTTGAGACGAATGGCTAGGATGGATGCAAAGATTTTAACCTCTGTATTTATTAGTGATATTGGCCTATAGTCTGCGCAATGAGGTGAAGGGGGTTGGGTTTTGGGAAGTACCACGATCGTGGCAGTGTCTAGTTCTTGAGGGAAGGATCCTGTTTCGCTGACTTCCATGTAGAGACGCAGCAAGTGTGGGGTTAGATCTTCTTTATATATTTTGTAGTATTCCGAGGGGAACCCATCAGGGCCTGGCGTCTTGCCCGTGCCTAGAGTAGAAATTGCTCCACCGATCTCCTCTAACTCAATGGGTTCTTCCAATGATTGTACCTCCACCCTGGGGAGCTGTGGGAGGGGGATCCCTTTTAGTGTTTGGCGGGCTTGTCGTAGGTCTACTTGTGTGGATGCTTGGTATAAAGTGGTGTAGTATGTGGCAAAGGCATTTACAATTTCTGCGTGTCCTGTGACCAGGGCGTTTCCCTTATCATAGATTTCGGGGACAATTCTGGAGGCATGTTGGTTGGAAATTAGTGAGTATAACATTTTCCCGGTCTTATCTCCCCACCCGTACAGTTTCCCGGTGCTTGCCCTCCATATGTATTTTGCCGTTTCTAGGGAGTGGTCTCGGATTTCTTCTCGGATCAAAAAGAGTTGTCTCCTAAGCTTTTCATTTGGGCTTGTTACGTTTTGATTTTCAAGGGCAATCGCCCGGAGTTCTAATTGTGTAATTTGTTGGGTTCTGGCACGTTCTTGATTGCGTATCAGGTGTTTTGCCACCCCTCGCAGTACCGCTTTACCCGCTGCCCATAGGGTGCTTGGTTTGGACACTGATTTATCATTAATGTGAAAATATTCTGTTAGTGCTTGTTGTATTTGTTCCCTGTATTGTTTGTCTTGGAGGTACCACGCGTTTAGTCGCCATATCGGGCGAGGCTGGGCCTGGGGTTGTCCCAGAGTGAGCCGGAGTGGAGCGTGATCTGAGATTCCAACGTGTGTAAGGGCTACGCATTCTGTGCTTGGGAGGAGTATCAGGTCTATTCGAGATTGGGAACCATGGGCTGCAGAGGTGTGAGTGAATTGTCGCTTTCTAGGATGCCATATTCTCCAGGCGTCGCATAGCCCTGTCGCTGAGAGCCAGCCGTTAATTTCTGTCGCTAGTATAGTCCTATATGTTGAAATTGGTCCGGTTACGTCAAGGGTTGGATTTGGAGTTGCGTTGAAGTCCCCACCTAGTATAGTACGTCCCGGGGGTAAGTCAGAGAGGAGTGTGGTGAGTGTTTGAAGCGTTTTGTTGACATGGGGCGGGGGAGCGTAGACACTGATTAAATTAATTGTGTCTCCCTCGATTTTGCCGGTGAGGGCTATGTATCGACCTTCTTTATCTCTTCTTATCTGGATGTGTGTCATGGGGAATGTGCGGCGTAATATTGTAGCTACTCCTCGTGATCCATGTGTGAACCCTGCGTGATATACTCTGTCAAACCCGCGACGGGCCAGGAATGGACATCTATCCCCCAGCAAGTGTGTCTCCTGCAGCATAAGTATTTCTGGTCGATATCTTTGTATATACGAGAATACTGCGGTGCGTTTAATTTTATCAAGGAGACCATTGACATTCCACGAAATAATTTGTGTCTGGTTCATGGTGGATGGGTGGTTTTGGGTAGCTTGTCACCGTGGCTGACCTCGTTTTGGATTAAGGAGATTTGTGTTTGTGAGGGGATTACGTTATGTTTCCTCTGTATCTCTAACTTGTTTGGCGCCCCAGTTGTGTCTGTAATGTTTTTAAATCCCTTGCCCTGTGTGTGAGTTAACAAATTAGAACATGAACATTGCAATAATAGAACCGATTGAACAATGGCCTTGAGAACTAGGCCTGAACCCCTTTGCCCCCCAACTCCCTCCCCTCCCCATACTTCCCCCAGAAGCATCTGTCGCCCATAAATATGTGACACCTCACTTCCGTAACTTGTGAGGTGGCTTTCAACTGGTGGATTGTGGTATGAATGGCGGTGGACCCCTCCATTGTGTCGGATCATCGAAGATGGCATAGCGAATAAGTAGTAGATGTTTAGGTTGTTCAAGCTCAGTCTTGCTTTCATCCATTAGTTCAACTTCAGTTTTAATTTAGTTACAGTCCCCCCCTTTGGGGTGTTCTTGGCCTGTGGCTTCATAAGGTCGGGCTGCGGGATAGATCAGTGTCCTCAGGTGTGTCTTTTGGTGTATGGATGTCATTCCGTGGGCTTTGGTTTTCGGGGGTTTTAACAAAGTCTTCGGGAGATCGTGATTTCCTCAATCCCGGTCGGTGAGCCCCGGCAGGGGAGCTCGAGCGAGATTTTTGTCTGTCTTTCCCTCGCTGTGAACAAGTGCGTCCGCGGCGACCGGGCGGTCCCCCTTTTGAGTGGGTTGGTATTGTTTTGAGTGTTGGTCTTCGTCCCGGTTTGTCTGTGCTCAGCGGGATCTCCTCTGTCAACCACGTCCAGGCTGTGGTCTGGCTGTTCAAAGAAGTGTGTCTTATTTTTATAGATCACCCGAAGTCTCGCTGGGAATAGGAGGCGGCATTGGATATCCATAGATCTTAGTTTTTGTTTTACTTCGATAAATGACCGGCGTTGTTGTTGGACCTCATATGTGTAGTCTGGGAAAAGGAGGACTTTGGTTTCCTCGTAGAGAAGGTCTCCGTGGGAGCGTGCCTCTTGCAACACCATGTCTCTGTCTTTGAAATTAAAGAGGCAGATTATTACCGGTCGAGGCGGGGATCCAGGTGGAGGCCTAGCCCGCTGCGATCTATGGGCCCTTTCAATCATAAACCATGGTGTGAGATGGTCCACGGGTACCCAGGTTTTGATCCATTCCTCCAGGCGGGCGGCCAAGGATGATTCTGCGGTGGTTTCGGGGAGCCCCACCAGGCGGAGGTTATTGCGTCTCGATCTGTTTTCGGCATCTTCTGCTCTCTTATGCAGTTCTGATGTGCGCTTAGTTAACGAGACTTGGGTTTTGAGTGCAGCTATTTCATCCTCTGTTGTGGAGATCCTGGATTCAGTTTCCGTGATTTGAGCCGTGGCATTGCGCAGGTCTTGTCGGACCAGGGCGACATCCACCCTAATTTCTCCGATATTGGACTCTACCGCCACCTGGGAGGCCTGGATCGCCTGAAGGATTGCCGCCAAGTCGCCAGATGTTGTCCGCTGTTCACCCACTCCGCCCGGATTTGGGTCCTCCGACCGAGGGCCCGTCGCCCCTGTGGTGAATTGGTCCATACGAGTTTGTGCTGTTGCCTGTTTGGCAGATTTGTCTTTACCCATGGCGTTCGCTGTTGGTCTTGAGCTTACTTGGGCCGCCGTGTTCAGTTTGTCGTGTGTTTTGTTGAGGTTGTCCTGTCGTATTTGGAGGTTCAGCGGTATTTTCAGGTTCAGAGTTGTGGTGTGCTAGTGTTTAGGTTCAACCTTCCATTTAGCAGCATCTCGTATTTAGGGGGGAACCGCGGGGCCGCAGCGGGCGTTTATGGCATATTTTTGACCTTCCTCTTGTTGCGTATCTCTCTTTGAGATAGTTCATCGCGATCCGCTCTTTAATTACTTTTGGTAAGGGGGGGGAGAGAGGAAACTGTGTGCTCTGGAGGAGGTTCCCTGCTTTCTTCAGTCCCCAGCCGCGGCCCACCTCTCAAGGTTTTGCAGAATTAAACCGGTTCATTAGGTTCCTTCTGTGTTCCACCTTCGTTTATTACCTTTGCGTTGACAAAGGGTCCCGACCACGATCCTGGGCCGGGGACCGCACCTTTACTGGGCGCCGCCTCACAGCCCGATTGTGGATTTTCTTGCCGCCAAGGCGTTTCCTCGTCTCAGTACCAGTCCAAGGTTAGGGGGGGAGTTTCTACCCCGGGTCGTTCCCTCAATTTCTGCCGGCAGCAGAGCGATGTCCACGGGAGGGAGGGAGAGGGAAGCACTACCGCAGGCCGCGCGGCCGTAGGTCTTTGGCCAGGGCCCTTCAGGGCCGGCTCCACGCGCCGTGTCCCGATTCCCAGAGCTCACCTCTCAATGCCGGGGTCATTCGTCAGGCGTCTAAGCACCGCGAGCCGATACCGCTCGCTCGCCCCGGGCTCCCCGTCTTCTGGCCTCACTCTCCGGCCGCCATCTTGGCCCGTGCTGTTTCTGACCGGATCGCTCAAAATCGAGGCCAAGAAGGATCGGAAACCCCGCCGCAGGTGTGGGGGGGGAAGTGGGGGACCCCCAGGGGTCGTTCATAGTGCGATGGGGATGGATGGCCCGTTTATTTTAGGCAGATGACGGAGGGGTCCGGAGCACTATTAAAGTGCGACCACCATCTTGACGCCTTGGCCACGCCCCCGGGCTGCAGCATATCTTATGCCACCCTGGGGACCCCTCACTCAGCACAGACACACTGCTTCCCAGCTTGTGTGTGCTGGTGAGGACAAAACGAGTAAGTCGACATGGCACTCCCCTCAGGGTGCCATGCCAACCTCACACTGCCTATGCAGTATAGATAAGTCACCCCTCTAGCAGGCCTTACAGCCCTAAGGTAGGGTGCACTATACCATAGGTGAGGGCAACAGTGCATGAGCACTGTGCCCCTACAGTGTCTAAGCAAAACCTTAGACATTGTAAGTGCAGGGTAGCCATAAGAGTATATGGTCTGGGAGTCTGTCATGCACGAACTCCACAGCACCATAATGGCTACACTGAAAACTGGGAAGTTTGGTATCAAACTTCTCAGCACAATAAATGCACACTGATGCCAGTGTACATTTTATTGTAACATACACCCCAGAGGGCACCTTAGAGGTGCCCCTGAAACCTTAAACAACTACCTGTGTAGTCTGACGTGTTTTAGCAGCCTGCCACACTCGAGAGATGTTGCTGGCCACATGGGGAGAGTGCCTTTGTCACTCTGTGGCTAGTAACAAAGCCTGTACTGGGTGGAGATGCTTATCACCTCCCCCTTGCAGGAACTGTAACACCTGGCGGTGAGCCTCAAAGGCTCACCCCCTTTGTTACAGCTCCCCAGGGCATTCCAGCTAGTGGAGTTGCCCGCCCCCTCCGGCCACGGCCCCACTTTTGGCGGCAAGGCC
The DNA here is from genome assembly GCF_031143425.1 of Pleurodeles waltl. Classification (NCBI taxonomy): domain Eukaryota; kingdom Metazoa; phylum Chordata; class Amphibia; order Caudata; family Salamandridae; genus Pleurodeles; species Pleurodeles waltl. The sequence continues at coordinate 778,337,782 of NC_090448.1, read as the reverse complement.
GGAGGAGATAATGAGAAAAACAAGGAGGAGTCACTGACCAGTCAGGACAGCCCCTAAGGCAACCTGAGCTGAGGTGACTCTGACTTTTAGAAATCCTCCATCTTGGAGATGGAGGATTCCCCCAATAGGGATAGGAATGTGACCCCCTCCCCTTGGGAGGAGGCACAAAGAGGATGTAGCCACCCTCAGGGCTAGTAGCCATTGGCTACTGCCCTCCCAGACCTAAACACACCCCTAAATTCTGTATTTAGGGGCTCCCCTGAACCTAGGAACTCAGATTCCTGCAACCTAAGAAGAAGAGGACTGCTAAGCTGAAAAACCCTGCAGAGAAGACGGAGACACCAACTGTTTTGGCCCCAGCTCTACCGGCCTGTCTCCCCACTTCTAAAGACACTGCTCCAGCGACGCTCTCCCGAAGGGACCAGCGACCTCTGAATCCTCAGAGGACTGCCCTACTCTAGAAGGACCAAGAAACTCCTGAGGACACGGCCCTGTTCACCAAAGACTGCAACTTTGTTTCAAAGGAGCAACTTTAAAACAACTGCGTTTCCCGCCGGAAGCGTGAGACTTGCTACTCTGCACCCGACGCCCCCGGCTCGACTTGCGGAGAAACAACACTTCAGGGAGGACTCCCCGGTGACTGTGAGACCGTGAGTAGCCAGAGTTGTCCCCCCTGAGCCCCCACGGCGACGCCTGCAGAGGGGATCCCGAGGCTCCCCCTGACCGCGACTGCCTGACTCCCAGATCCCAACGCCTGGTAAAGACTCAGCACCCGCAGCCCCCAGGACCTGAAAGATCGGAACTCCAGTGCAGGAGTTACCCCCAGGAGGCCCTCTCCCTTGTCTAGGTCGTGGTTACCCCAAGGAGCCCCCCCCTTGCCTGCCTGCATCGCTGAAGAGACCCCTTGGTCTCCCATTGATTTCCATTGGAAACCCGATGCGTGTTTGCACACTGCACCCGGCCGCCCCCGTGCTGCTGAGGGTGTACTTTCTGTTCTGACCTGTCCCCCCCCGGTGCCCTACAAAGCCCCCCTGGTCTGCCCTCCGAAGACGCTGGTACTTACCTGCTGGCAGACTGGAACCGGGGCACCCCCTTCTCCATTGAAGCCTATGCGTTTTGGGCACCACTTTGACCTCTGCACCTGACCGGCCCTGAGTGCTGGTGTGGTAACTTTGGGGTTGCTCTGAACCCCCAACGGTGGGCTACTTTGGACCCAAACTTGAACCCCCGTAGGTAGTTTACTTACCTGCAAGAACTAACAAACTCTTACTCCCCCCAGGAACTGTTGAAAATTGCACTGTGTCTAGATTTAAAATAGCTATATGTGATTTATTTGAAAACTGTGTATGCTATTTTGATTATTCAAAGTTCCTAAAGTACTTACCTGCGATACCTTTCATTTGAAGTATTACATGTAAAATTTGAACCTGTGGTTCTTAAAATAAACTAAGAAAAGATATTTTTCTATACAACAACCTATTGGCCTGGAATTGTCTCTGAGTGTGTGTTCCTCATTTATTGCCTGTGTGTACAACAAATGCTTAACACTACTCCTTTGAAAAGCCTACTGCTCGACCACACTACCACAAAATAGAGCATTAGTATTATCTCTTTTTGCCACTATCTTACCTCTAAGGGGAACCCTTGGACTCTGTGCATACTATTCCTTACTTTGAAATAGTGCATACAGAGCCAACTTCCTAAACAAGGGCTGCCATCAGTGCTGAGGCCAGAGTCTGAAAAGCTCGCTGATGGGCTGCCTGACCAGAATGAATGCCCTCCAGGTATGCATTAGTTTGTTGCAACTGCCTCTCTACACCCTGGATGGCATTCAGAATGGTAGACTGCCCAACAGTGAGGGACCTGAGGAGGTCAATGGCCTCCTCACTGAGGGCAGCAGGGGTGACAGGGGCAGGGGCTGAGATGCCTGGGGCGAAGGAGATGCCCACCCTCCTCTGTGAGTGGGGCACGGGGCAAACGCTGAGGGGCTGCTGAGAGGGCGGTGCTGGTAGGGGGGTGGCGGCTGTACCTGTAGGTGCGGGGGCACAGAGGGGCACTCTACCGCAAAGGAGCTCCCATCAGAAGAGGAGTCCGTGTCGCTGGTCTCAGCTCCTGTCCCCGCCGTGGAGCTCCCCTCGCCCTCCGTCCCACTGGTGAATTCTGACTCCGTTGTGTCGCCCTCCTGGGCTTTGTGTGATGCAGCTCCCTCCTGCTCCGGTGCCACAGCTCCTCCGCCTGATGATGCTAATGCACACAAGAACAGGGAGACCGCAAAAAGGGGGGGGAAGAAAGAAGAAAGACATGTTCAGTGCATGCAATACCGCTACCGTTGGTGGACACTACAGACACAGAAGCCCCCTGCACTACTCTGTGCACTTGGAGTTCCCTAATCAATCCCAGGGACATGGGTTACAAGGCTATGCCCGATTGCTGCACACATGTCACAGGATCCTGACTAGGTGTAGTTGGCACTGTACACAGGTGGGGTATGGTGCCACAGGGCCTGCCTTAAGAATGGACCTTGCCTACTAAACTCGCCCTGGCATAGGGGAAGCCACAGCCCACCTCCCACACCCAGACACCTACAATGCGCGCTGAATCAGCAGAATGAGAGTGTACTCACCCCCTTGTGGCTGCTGTGATGCCCTCAAGCGCCCATCCAACTCCGGGTACGCCACTGCCAGGATCCTGAACATCAGGGGGGTCATGGTGCGACGGGCACCCCTCCCACGTTGGGAGGCCATCCCCAGCTGGGCCTCCGCCATCTTCTTGCTCCAGCAGCGAATGTCCTCCCATCTTTTCTGGCAGTGGGTGCTCCGTCTGTGGTAGACCCCCAGGGTCCAGACATCCTTGGCGTTGGCACGCCAAATGTCCTTCTTCTGATGGGCGCTGACCTACAGGAATGGTATAGGGGAAAAGGAGAAGATATTCCCGTCCGCATCGTCACAGTCATTGGCCCGCATGCATACCCTTGCCATGACGCGCATGCACTCACCGTCGTTTCATGCACGCCTCATTCTCACCCCCCTATCTTTCATCCACACCACTCCACACTGGCATTGCCCATACAGCATGCTCACAGTGTACTCACCTGTTTGTCTGGAGGACTGTAGAGTAGCGTGTACTGTGGGAGGACCCCATCCACTAGTCTCTCCAACTCCTCCGTGCTGAAGGCAGGGGCCCTTTCCCCAGACACACGAGCCATTGTCTCTTCCAGACTGAGGTCACAGCAGCACTTGCAGTGTAGGTCCTCTCCTGTCGAAGATCAGGTATCAATTGAGTGAACAGACAGAAAATGGCGGTCACATCCTCGGTGGTGCGTACCGTCACCTCCGGCGTACATCGTCATTGGCTCCTGGGACCCATAGGGTCCAATGTTAACCCATGCAGGATTGCGCTGCGGTCTTCGACCGCCTGCTGTGATGGTGTACAACTCCAGCGCAGTTACCTCATATCCCCTTATCCCACTTTACAGGTCGGGCAGCCGCCATTTCATGGGCCCACATGGCATTATTTTGGACTGCGTCACACAAATCTAGGCCTTGTTTAAACACTGATACAGGCATATGTCGATTTGCAAATATTTTCCGATTAAGCTGTGTTTACGTACCTCAGAGTTGGTTGACTCTCTGCTCGCTGTTCTCCTCCATAGGCACTGTCCGCTGGGGCATGTGAGGAGATGGCGGCATCCTCCGGTGTACAGACAGCTGGTGGACCTGTCAACAATGGAAGAGCGACATGTGATCATCACCTACAGACTTGATCGTACCACAATCTTGGAACTGTGTGCCCAGTTGGGGCCAGACCTGATGTCAGCTATCCGCCATCCCACAGGAATCCCCCCTCAAGTGCAGGTGCTGTCAGTACTCCATTTCCTAGCAAGTGGGTCTTTTCAACCGACAGTGGCCATAGCATCAGGGATGTCCCAGCCTATGTTTTCCGACGTGTTGTCCAGAGTGTTGTCTGCCCTGCTGAAACACATGCGGAGCTACATCGTTTTCCCTCAGGTGGAGGATTTGCCTACAGTGAAAGGTGACTTCTATGCCCTGGGACATATCCCCAACATCATAGGTGCCATTGATGGGACACATGTGGCCTTGGTCCCCCCACGCAGGAGTGAACAGGTGTACAGAAACCGGAAGAGTTACCGTTCGATGAATGTGCAGATGGTGTGTTTGGCAGACCAGTACATCTCCCATGTGAACACCAAGTTTCCTGGCTCAGTGCGTGACGCTTACATTCTGAGGCATAGCAGCATCCCTTATGTGATGGGCCAACTCCAGAGGCACCGTGTGTGGCTATTAGGTGAGGACATGGACCCAATACAGTGTGATATAGGTGTCTGGGTCTGGGGATGTCCCTAAGAGTTAGTGTGTGTCTAACAGATTTCCCTCGACATTTGCAGGTGACTCTGGTTACTCCAACCTGTCATGGCCACTGACCCCAGTGAGGAATCCCAGGACAAGGGCAGAGGAACGCTACAATGAGGCCCATGGGTGAACTAGGAGGACTATAGAGCGGACCTTCAGCCTCCTGAAGGTTCTGTGCCTCCATATGACAGGTGGTTCCCTATTCTACTCACCAAAGAAGGTGTGCCAGATCATCGTGGCCTGCTGTATGCTTCACAACTTGGCTTTGAGACGACAGGTACCATTTCTGCAGGAGGATGGTCCAGATGGAGGCATTGTGGCAGCTGTGGAACCTGTGGACAGTGAAGACGAGGAAGCAGAAGAAGAGGGCATAGACAACAGGAACACAGTGATCCTGCAATACTTCCAGTGAAACACAGGTAAGAAGACAACACTGCCTGCTACATCTGATTTAATTCTACTACCTCTCATCTGTCTCTCATTTTCACCCAGTGTATGGTCACTGAGTTGTCACTTTCCCTTACGATTTCACAGATGTGGGTCCCACTGTGTGACATCTGCTTTGTTTCCGCATGGACTAGAGCTGTGTGACATGGATATGTTGACATTACATTTGATATAGCATTTTGCCACTGTTATTACAAATACACATTTTCGAAAGCACAGAGTGACTCCAGATTGTTTTGTGATTTAAGGGTGTTGTTTTAAGTGCTCAATAGTGGAGGGGGTTGTAAAATGGTCAGGGGTGATGGTGGAGGAATGTCCATGGCAGAGTCCAGTCTATTAGTCTCACGGGTGCATTGTCCAAAGGGGCATAGGAAGTGGAGCTGGGGCAGTTGATGGCTGGACAGGGTGACAAAGTGAGACAAAAGGATGACATTCAGGGTGGTCTCATTTCTTGGCGGGTGTCTTGGCATTGTTCTCTGTCTTTGTCCTGGATCCCAGGGACCGCTTTGCTACGACAGGTACCATTTCTGCAGGAGGATGGTCCAGATGGAGGCATTGTGGCAGCTGTGGAACCTGTGGACAGTGAAGACGAGGAAGCAGAAGAAGAGGGCATAGACAACAGGAACACAGTGATCCTGCAATACTTCCAGTGAAACACAGGTAAGAAGACAACACTGCCTGCTACATCTGATTTAATTCTACTACCTCTCATCTGTCTCTCATTTTCACCCAGTGTATGGTCACTGAGTTGTCACTTTCCCTTACGATTTCACAGATGTGGGTCCCACTGTGTGACATCTGCTTTGTTTCCGCATGGACTAGAGCTGTGTGACATGGATATGTTGACATTACATTTGATATAGCATTTTGCCACTGTTATTACAAATACACATTTTCGAAAGCACAGAGTGACTCCAGATTGTTTTGTGATTTAAGGGTGTTGTTTTAAGTGCTCAATAGTGGAGGGGGTTGTAAAATGGTCAGGGGTGATGGTGGAGGAATGTCCATGGCAGAGTCCAGTCTATTAGTCTCACGGGTGCATTGTCCAAAGGGGCATAGGAAGTGGAGCTGGGGCAGTTGATGGCTGGACAGGGTGACAAAGTGAGACAAAAGGATGACATTCAGGGTGGTCTCATTTCTTGGCGGGTGTCTTGGCATTGTTCTCTGTCTTTGTCCTGGATCCCAGGGACCGCTTTGCTACGACAGGTACCATTTCTGCAGGAGGATGGTCCAGATGGAGGCATTGTGGCAGCTGTGGAACCTGTGGACAGTGAAGACGAGGAAGCAGAAGAAGAGGGCATAGACAACAGGAACACAGTGATCCTGCAATACTTCCAGTGAAACACAGGTAAGAAGACAACACTGCCTGCTACATCTGATTTAATTCTACTACCTCTCATCTGTCTCTCATTTTCACCCAGTGTATGGTCACTGAGTTGTCACTTTCCCTTACGATTTCACAGATGTGAGTCCCACTGTGTGACATCTGCTTTGTTTCCGCATGGACTAGAGCTGTGTGACATGGGTATGTTGACATTACATTTGATATAGCATTTTGCCACTGTTATTGCAAATACACATTTTCGAAAGCACAGACTGACTCCAGATTGTTTTGTGATTTAAGGGTGTTGTTTTAAGTGCTCAATAGTGGAGGGGGTTGTAAAATGGTCAGGGGTGATGGTGGAGGAATGTCCATGGCAGAGTCCAGTCTATTAGTCTCACAGGTGCATTGTCCAAAGGGGCATAGGAAGTGGAGCTGGGGCAGTTGATGGCTGGACAGGGTGACAAAGTGAGACAAAAGGATGACATTCAGGGTGGTCTCATTTCTTGGCGGGTGTCTTGGCATTGTTCTCTGTCTTTGTCCTGGATCCCAGGGACTGCTTGCGGGGTGGTTCTCCATCTGCAGGGGGTGGAGTGCTGGTGTGGTGGTCCTGTGGCGGTGCCTCATGTCCACTAGTGCCGGCAGAGGTGGTGGGCAGTTCATCGTCCAGGCTAGTGTCAGGGGCCCCTTGTGCCACAGTGTCCCTCCTAGTGTTGATGAGTTCCTTCAGTACCCCTACAATGGTGCCCAGCGTGGAATTGATGGATTTGAGTTCCTCCCTGAACCCCAAATACTGTTCCTCCTGCAGCCGCTGGGTCTCCTGAAACTTGGCCAGTACCGTTGCCATCGTCTCCTGGGAATGGTGGTAGGCTCCCATGATGTTGGAGAGGGCCTTGTGGGGAGTGGGTTCCCTGGGCCTGTCCTCCCCCTGTCGCACAGCAGACCTCCCAGTTCCCCTGTGTTCCTGGGCCTCTGTCCCCTGAACCATGTTCCCACTACCACTGCCCCCAGGTACCTGGTGTTGTTGGGGTGGTGGGTTAGCCTGGGTTCCCTGTAGTGGTGGACACACTGCTGATTGACGTGTCCTGGGGACAGAGGTATGGGCCCGCTGGGTGGGTGCTGCGCTGGTGGTTCCAGAGGGGACAAGCTCTGTAGTGGCCTGTGCCAGTGTGAGGGGAACCGACTGGCCCGAGGTCCCAGATGGGCCGGGCTGGTCATCTAGATCCAGTTGGACAGAGCTGCTGTCATCACTGTGGGCCTCTTCTGTGGGTGGAGTAGACATATCTGGACCCTCCTGTCCGGTGACGTTGGGTAGGGGTCCTGCAGGGGTGTAAAGGCATGATTATTGCATCTGTGTGTGCCATGGTGTGCAATAGGTGGGTGACCGTGTACCCCAGTGCTTGCATTCCTGTGTAGGACCTTGTGTGATAATGGGTTAGGGGGGTGTATGGGTATGTGTAGTGGCCATGCTTTGGTGATGGGTGTCCATGCTTTGGTGTTACATGCAGGGCTTGAGTTTGGGATGTGTGGTTTGTGATATTGGGACACACGTGAGGAGTTGGAGTGATGGGGGTGAGGGCGAGGGTGAGGGTATGTGATAGCATGCAGGTGGGTGGGAGATGAAGTAGTTAAAGGTTTGACTTACCAGAGTCCATTCCTCCTGCTACTCCAGCGAGGGCCTCAGGATGCAGTATAGCCAAGACCTGCTCCTGCCATGTTGTTAGTTGTGGGGGAGGAGGTGGGGGTCCGCCACCAGTCCTCTGAACCGCAAGGTAGTGTCTTGATACCACGGAACGCACCTTCCCCAGTAGGCCGTTCCACCTCTTCCTGATGTCATCCCATGTTCTTGGGTGCTGTCCCACTGCGTTGACCCTGTCCACGATTCTTCGCCATAGCTCCATCTTCCTAGCTATGGTGGTGTGCTGCACCTGTGATCCGAATAGCTGTGGCTCTACCCAGATGATTTCCTCCACCATGACCCTGAGCGCCTCCTCAGAGAACCTGGGGTGTCTTTGCGGTGCCATGGGGTGGTGTAGGTGATGTTTGCGGTGGAGTGTGTTGTGATGTGTGGGGTGATATTTAGAGGTGTGTTGTGTGAGGTGCTTGGATGTTGTATGAGTGATGGTGTAGGGTGACTGCGGATGCTATTGTTCTTTCTGGTGGTGTCTCTCTCTGGCCTTCTGTCGCAATTGTTGACGTAAGGGTTTGTGGGTAATGTGGGTGTGTTTTATATTGTATTAGATGTGTGGGAGTGGTGTGTGTATGTGTATCAGGTGTGTGTATTTGGAATTGTCTGAATGTGGATGTGTTTTGTAAATGTGTGTGTATTTTGAGCGTGGCGGTGTGTACCGTCAATGGAATACCGCGGATGAAAGACTGCCGCGTGGATTCGTGGGTCGTGATAGTGTGGGCGTATTCCTGTTGGCGTGACGGTGGAGGTTTTGTTATCGCCGGTTTATCACTGACCTTTGGTGTGGTGGACTTGTGTGGGTGTCTGGATTTTGGTGGATTCCGAGCTGTGGGTCATAATGACCGTGGTGGAATTCTGCAGCTGCGGCGGTGTGTTGGCGGTCTTCTGCACGGCGGTAAGCGGCTTTTACCGCCAATGTTGTAATGACCCCCTGAGTGTTCGAGCAGATACAGGAAGCTCGGCAGCACAGTTGTGGTCGCCCATACCACTCAAACATTTGCAGCAGCGAATAGCATCTGGAATGAAGGAAATTAGTCATAAAGAGTAAGAGGCATCAGTGCAGATGAGTTAATCGGTGTCTTTGGCTGTCGGGTAGTGAAGATGCAAAATTATTTGAGAAAAGGTTGATTTTTTTCTTGATTGTTAAATGTATTGTATAGTCTACAATGGCAAAAGGTTAGGAATCTATACCTTATTGTAATGGAGGTATGCTAGTTACCTAGTACAAGTAAAACCTGTCATGCCAAAAATGACACTTTTCCGTACATTCTGTTGTGTCACGTTTATGGTCAAGATTGCCTCCCATATTATCTCTCTTGTTTTCTTTAAAGATCTGGTGAAGATGACCTCTTGTGAACAGAGAGCGGGCTTTGGTGCAGCATACTTTAAACCATTGCCTTGCTTTAATAAGAAGCCCTCTTCTGCCATTGACATGAGCCTATGGCTCAGCCCTGGAGAATATTGCAGTATCTCCGTCATGCAGCTGGGTAGTTTGGTGCATCTTTCCACCTCCTAGAAAGTGCTTCCTCTGGAATGCAAAAGGCATTACTTTAGACTGAAAAGCGCACTCAATCATTACACTTTTTGTCACATTCGGTTCTGTATCTCAAACGTGCATTATTATACTTTTTGGTGTGCTTCTTGTAACTGCAAGTGGCTTTAGTTCACTTTACAGCAAAAAAAAAGAGTTGCTAGTGACGCCGAAAATCTGTTCTGCTAATGTTTTACAATAGAGTAACAGCATTGCTGTCCCATGCAAATCTTATTCTGGCACGGGCTACTGATGAGATTTAGGTGTAGAGCAACTCCCATGCGCCGCAATCTGGCTCCTGCTGAAATACATAGTGAGCAAACCTCCTCAGTATGGCAAAGCCAATAGATCTGGTTCATGACCAAAGCCAATGGAATTATGTAATTCTGTGGAATTTTGTGCAGAATTATTTATTTGCCGCACTTGCCATTTAATCCATCGTCTTCTGCATACATTTCAGGTTTTAACAAAATAAAATTTGTTTCTGGAGAGAAAAGATGAAAGTTACTAAAAACACTCGTTGCTGTGCAGTGGCAGATCGTCTTTCAGTTGCTGTTTGCTGAATTAAGCTGTTAAACTGAAAATAGGTGAAATGTTTTCACAGATAGTGCTAACACGTGTAACAATTATTGGCAAAGCTCAAATGTCTTGCCTGTGGGAGAGCTACTGGCTTTGTCAATTTCTTTTAGCTGTATTATATCGCAGTGCAGTTGCTCTACAGCATTGCTAAAAGTTGTTATTAAAAAAAAGTGCTATGGGAATGGCCAGCTCTGACCACAAGAGGCAGTAATCTGTTTTGCATGAAGGCAGAGACAACAAGGTCACATAGAGCAGGCAGTGTGGTCTGCATCATTGTAGTATCTTGAAACTTGTTGGTGCGACTTGGACTTAGATGGTGGGGGCAAAGTGTCAAAGAGGTGAAGGTGCCCACCAAACATAATGAAGGGCATAAAACAACTCACTGTACACCAGAACATTTACAGTCTCTAGGTTGAAGGTAGGAGAGTACTTAAGGAAGAGGTGGGGATGTGTACTGCCTTAGGGAAACAATTTGTGCCACACAGTCTTACCATGCAGGTAAATATTTATACCTTTGACATACAGTATAACGCATGTTTCTTTACAGTAAAATACTATTAATGTTATTTCAAAGAAGGGATTTTAGATTTTGTGGATGGGTAGAGATAAAGACAGATAAGGGCGACTTTAGGGTCCAGGGGTGGTTAGATGTAAAAGGAGGTAAAGGTGACTTAAAGGTGCAGGGGTGGGTAGAGTTTTAGGGAGGTGGAGGTGATTGAAGGTTCAAGGATGAGCAGACGTAAAGGAAGTTGAGGACCAGGGGTGGGTACAGGTGACAGGAGGTGAGTGTGACTTGAGGTCTCAGGAATGGTTAGATGTAAAGAAAGGTGGGGGTGACTTGAGGGTTAAGGGATTGGTAAAGGTAAAATGAGATGATTGTGGCTTGAGAGTTCAGGGGTGGATAAAGGGAGGTAACTGTGAATTTAGAGTTATTGGATGGGTGAGGGGAGGTAAGGGTGATTTTAAGAGTTAGGGATGGGTAGAGGTAATGGTAAAATATAGACCTTTTGAAATTACCCATGTTTGCGGATGAATAAAACATCCTCTAAATTCTAAAAGGCATCCAAAAAATACATAAATATGGCACAGTGACAAACTTTTAGTTCGGGAAAACATAAACTGTATTGCAACAATCTTAAATGAAGGGAGTATGTTAAGAGATTCATCATCAATAAAAGCGACAAGCAGCAGAAATGTATATTTCGGAAATTCGCCAGACAACGCAAATATTTTGTTTTTTCTAGTTGTTTGCGTTCAATTCTTGTAAATACCAAAACTGCCAGCTTCAACTCTGATGGTTTCAAGTTGAATTACAAGCAAAAAAAAGAAGTACCAAAATCCTAGCGCAAGCCGCGATGAAGAACACTAATCAAGAAATCAATCGGTAATTTGGCTGTGCACCTGAGAATACAAACACATAAAAATAAAGTAAAGCCTAGTGAAGCCCACAGACACATGCTTACTAACGAAAAGGAAAAAAATAAGATTGCCTTTTCTTGTCGCATAATTTACTAAACCCTACCTCATAATGTGGTCCTTGACAAAGCAGAGTTGGGGCCCTCATTATGAACATGGAGGTAAATACCGTCGACCGCTGTGGCAACGGCGAATAGAAGACCGCCATTGGCGGTGAACAGAAACTTGCCATATAATGATGAAAAAATCAGAAATCGACAAAAATCTCCCTGCCACCAGTCACCGCCAGGACCTTGTCGGCGGAAACGCTGGACCTCCCACCCCGCCACTGCCGAGCACACAAACACCCCGCCCTCCAAATAACAAAGCACAAATCACTGCAGCGGTCAGCAAGAAATGCATACATTGGCAAGTTTGAAACCCACACAACACTATAAAACACTTACAGACACACCCCACCATCCTTTGCAATGAAATTAGGCCAACTAATACAGAGAACCCCAGAAACAGACACTGAATGCCACAATACACAATACATACACCCAACCACACAAGAGCACCCTCACCTACATCCACACAAGACACCATTCACAACAGTCACCATGGCACCCCCCAAACACCCACTCTTAACAGAAAGGGAGCTAAGGACCATGGTGGATGAGATACTGAAGGTGGAGCCACAATTATTCGGGGCACAGGTCCAGCACACACCCATCGCCAGGAAGATGGAGCTATGGCAGACAATAGTCAACAAGGTCAATGCAGTGGGTCATCATCAACGCACCAGGGACGACATCCATAAGAGATGGAACGACCTGCGTGGCGAAGGTCAGGTCCATGGCATCCAGGCACCACATTGCTGTCCAGAAGTCTGGGAGAGGACCTCCACCAACACCACCCGACTACACTGACTGGGAGGAAAAGGTACTGGCCATCCTGCACCCTGAGGGACTCACTAGACTCACTGGAAGAATGGACTCGGGTAAGTCATCTACAGTTACCCCATATCCATCACACCTGGAATGCATGCACCACCTCACCCCTCCAACTACCACCAGGACCACAACCCCACCCAGGCCACAATCACTACATCCAGTCCCCCTGCATGCCCACAAACCCACTAACAGGCCTACATCCCTCCCCCTGTGCACAGCCACCCACCCCTGCAAGGAATCACACTGGCCTACAGCACCTACACATCCTAAGCAAAAAGCAATGCTAACCTTACGAAAGCATCCTGCATGGCCCCAAAGTGTGAAAATCTGCCCAGTCCTGTGCACCCCATCTGATCATGCAATTGTAACAGACATGTCCATTCCCCCCAACAGGCACCACCACCCATGCCACCCTGACAGACAGGACAAGGAGTGGCAGTAACCCACAGGGAGACAGAGGCACCTCCCAGGACACTGGGGATGGAACCTAGGACATGGATGATCACTCTGGCCCCTCACGCAGTCCTGGACTGTCATCTTCCAGCAGCCGCACCCAGGATAACACTGACACCTCTACCACCCAGCCAACAACATCAGCCCAGGGCAACCGCCCCCACACCTTTTGTGTCCAGGCCACAAACTGGTGGAACAGATGGACAGAGGCCACAGTCACCCCCTACCAACAGGCAGGAAGATGATGGCTCCAGTGCAAGTGGTACCGCCAGACCTGTGCAGGGGACACAGGCACAGGGGGCTATGCTGAGTGGGAGGACATCAGTGGCCCAGGAGGGAGGCCCAGGATGGATGCTGCAGCCCAGGACGTGATCTCTGAGGTCCTGGGAGCATATCACCATACCCAGGACAGATTGGCCCAGAAGGTATCCACCCTGGAGCAGACTCAAAGGATGCAGCTAGCACAACACCAAGAGGCCATCGAGCAGTGGAAACTGCACAATGCCACAATGGCCAGCATAGCAGATGCGCTGCTGCACCTTGTCCCAACACAGCCTGAGGACCACACAGACCAGGAAGCCCCTACTACAGGCCAGGATAGAGACTGAACAACAACAGCATCAGCAGCAACTGCACATGTTCCACCCTCTCAGGACACACAGGGGACATCCAGACCAACATCAGGCACCCAACGGATCCTCTGGCCCAGATATGGCACTGGAACACCTGCCAAGACCAAGGCCCCCTCAAAGAAGTGACTCTGGCAAGAACTGTCCTCCAAGTGTCCCACTGAATCAACGACCAAACCATGTGAAAACTACAAAAAACTCCTTTAAACATTGATGGACCTACCACTACTGCCAACAAATGCTGCAACCATGTTGCTATATTGTACAACCACCACGAGCCCACTCCCATCACTGTAATCTGCACAATTTAATCCCTGCACCAAATAAAACACCAGTTCACCTGTTACAATGTCCCCTGTCATTATGTTGAAACAAAGTGAAGTATGGATGCAACTGTATGATAACTCATTTATTATTATCTGAGTAGCAGGAAATGCACCACATGCATTACATGTTGTTGTGCCTACAGATGTGTTGAACTATTATACTATAATGTAACCTGTCCTATGCAGACCTGGTCACAGTGGCAATGAGTATTGACCCAACAACCCCCTAGATGACAAGGCACACTGACAGTATGCTGCACAGACAGCAATCTCATCAGATTGTCCCACAGAGTTACTGGAAGTAGAGTTGTATCAGTTGGGTCCTGGAATTTACATCTTCCCCTTCCTCATCATCACCATCACTCTCATCCCCTCTCTGAGGAAGCTGGTCTGAATATACAGCACCCTCCTCCTCCAAGAGGGGGAAAGAATTTCTCACAGCCACGTTTTGCAGCATGCAACAGGCCACCACTATTCTACACACCTTTTCAGGCCCATAGGCCAGGGAACCACCAGAGATATGTAGGCAACAAAATCTAGCCTTCAGGAGACCTATTGAGCGGTCTATCACCATCCTAGTACGTCCATGGGCCTCATTGTAATTCCTTTCTGCATCTGTTCCAGGATTCCTCACTGGTGTCAGGAGCCAATGCAAGTTGAGATAGCCAGAATCACCTGGAAAATGGTGCAAAACAGGACTGTCATTGACAACCCTCAGAGACTCAGAAATAAGTGTCAGAAACACCTACCTATGATCCATCCTCTGTCCTCTTGCAGTTGTTCCATCTTGTGTGGCACACTACTGTTCCTCAGCACAAAGGGATCATGGACTGATCCAGGGAACATGGCATTCACATGTGAGATGTACTGGTCTGCAGTACACACCAATTGAATGTTCATGGAATGAAAGTTGTTCCTGTTTCTGTGCACCTGTTCACTGATTCTTGGGGGGATGATAGCTATGTGGGTGCCATCAATGGCACCTATCACATGGGGTATGTTGGCAAAGGCATAGAAGTCCGACTTGATGGCAGGGAGGTCAGCACGTTGGGGAAACCTCACATAGGACTGCAGGTGTCGTACAAATGCATTCAGGAATCTGGACAGTATAATGCTAAACATTGGCTGTGAAAAACCTGCACCCATGCCCACTGTCACTTGAAATGAGCCCGTGGCCAGGAACTGGAGTGCAGAGAGCACCTGCACTTCAGTAGGGATGGCATGCTGATTACGTTTAGCCGGACTCAGTGCTGGATCCAGTAATGCACAAAGTTCATCAATAGTAGCATGAGTGACTCAGTAATTGATAATGATGTGACACTCCACCATGGTCCGCAAATCAACAAGTGGTCTGTACACCGATGGGGCCCTCCTCGCCACAAGGGTCTGTACCTAGGAGGAGTTGAAAACATGTGTGAGGGACACACATACATCTGCACACATTGTTTCTTATTCAGCACTGCTGGCATGATTGTCGACGACACAAATACTTAGTGTGTGTGACATTACAGCAACATGACCACAATGAAATATCAGGACTGGTCCGGTTAGGTAATGTATATTGTTTCATGCCTATGGGTGTTTAGGGGACAATAAGGCCTGCATTGTGCTGATGAAGGTTTTACAACTGCGTAGTTAAGGCCTAAATGTCTGCCCCCTGTAATCCAGAAGTGTTGTGATGGAAGTGACCTTATACCGCTAGCGGTTGACGTAATACCGTAAGGCGGTGTTTACCGTTGTGCACAAATTCATTGGTTAACATGGTTGTCAATGGGCACTGTTAGCGTATCATGATCGCCGGCGGCAGTGATGGTGCACACCGCCGCGGTGCATACGCAAACTCATCACCCCAACTTCACTTGACTTCCGGATCTCGTGCATGCAGGTACTCCACTGAGTGCACTGCTGTGTCCTGCCTCTGGTCATGGAAATGGCACGTGTTGCAGGGGAAAGGGCCCCGGCCTTCACCAATGAGTAATTGGAGAAGCTCGTGGATAGGGTCCTGCCCCTGTACGCCAAGCTCTACGGTCGGCCAGAGGTACATGTGAGTAGGAGGATTGGGGTGCATGGATGTGTGTAATGGTGGTTGTTGGCTGCATACATGTGTGCACTTATGACACTGTATGGTCCAGGGTTCCTGACATGCTGCGTGTGTGTGCTGTTAGGCTGTTTGAAATTTCCGTCCCATAGTGGACGTATAGCCAGCTGTATATGATTGGCCAGTGTCTGACCTCAGCGTTACTTTTCTGAGTGTCCCTTATAGGTAAGTGCCCACCAGAAGAGGGGACTTTGGCATGCAATCGGCAAGGAGGTGTGGATCCTGGGGGTCTACAACCGGCGGAGCACCCACTGCAGGAAGAGATGGGAGGACCTGTGGCGTTGGGCGAGGAAGATCTGTGAGGCCCAGCTGGGAAAGTCCTCCCAACAAGGAAGGGGTGTTTGTCGGGCACTGACCCCCCTTATGCAACGCATCCTGGCGGTGGTGTACACGGACCTGGATGGGCACTTGAAGGCTGCACAGCAGTCACAAGGGGGTGAGTACATATGCCATATTTTGGCTCCTTGATGGATGTGTGTGTGTGTTTTCGTATTTATGCTGTCTAGTGGCAGGGACTCTGACTGATGTCCATCTACATAATGGCCCCAGTGGGGAGTAGGGGTGTTTGGGTCACGTCTGCAGTACGTCAGGTCCTTAAGTTTGTTGGGGAATGGCTGTAGAGCAGGGTTCTGGCCACAAGTCAGGGGCATAGCCATGTGTATAGCGGTAGGTGCTGCCTGGTGTAATATGTTTTGGGTGTGTGTATGTGTGAACCACTAATGTACCTCCATTCAGCTATTTACAAGCATCTCTCCTGTGTTGTCTCCCCATCCCTGTTCTCTTGTGTTGTCTGTGTACATCAGCATCATCTGGCGAGGGAGCTGAGGCATCGGCGAGTGGGGAAGCAGCGGCGGGTCCTCGGAGGCAGAGTCGTCTGACGCCAACGGGACCAGTGGGTTGGAGGGTGAGGGGAGTACCACGGGGAGGCAACCACCACTGGAGATAGTGACTCCGACACCTCCTCCGATGGGAGCTCCCTGGCAGTGGCGGACTCTAGTGGGCCCACCCCTACTGTATCATCTTCCGCCACCCCATACCATCACCGCCCTCCCAGTTGCTCCCCACTGAGTACCCCTTCCAGCACCCTCTCCCTTCACCAGTCCAAAGCGCACATTCTCACACATAGGCACACACCTCAACACACAAGACGCACACTTCAAAACACAAGCACCACACCTCCCACCACAAGCATACACACAACCAACATACACATGAGCACACCAACATCCACTTTCCCCAGTGTGTCCACCTCTTTCACCCCCCTGTCCATCCCCTGAACATGCACACACACACAGGCACTGCACCCTCATTCAATGTTGATGACCCTATTCCTGCAGTCACCACAATAGCACACATCCATTCATGCTCCCCAGACACCACACCTGCACTCACCACAACGACTTTAGTTGACACGTGCAGCACACTCGCCAGACTTGCAGACAACATCCATTTACACTGGCAGGCTGTCTTGTCCCACTGTGTCCACCCCCCCTCCTCCCAAGACACTCAAACACAACAAAATACCCACCCATCACACATCCACCACACCTCAGCATACTGCCCACTCACCTGCACCCACGTCATGCACACCTACACCTGTCACAACCACTTCCTCCACCTCCACTCCCACGCCTTCCTCCTGGTCCACCCCAACTGCACCTAAGAAACTTTTCCTATCCCGTGTTGACCTATTTGAACCCACTGGCCCACCCCGCCTCATCCCTAAACATGCTCACCTCCTTGCCCTGTCCACTCCTCGCACGTCACAGCCCGCCCTTGTCCGCCCTTCCCATTCCCGTGCAACCTCCCCTGTGAGGAAGAGATCCCGTGCTGGCCCAGGAACATCTGCCGCACCCCAGGCCGAGTCCGCTCCACCAGCTGCTGTGACAAAACCTAAGCCCCCTCCACCTTCCAAACAGAAATCTAAGCCCCCCCCTCCCAGTCGTAAATCCCCACCCCCACCAGCCCCTGCCCCTGTTCCCTGAGGTGCCTAGATGCCCCATTGTTGCCCCTACGAGGTGGATGACCGTTGCACTTGTGGGAGTCAAGTTGGGGCAATTGTGGCCCTTTGGCCTTCTTTGACTATGGACTGGCCATTGGCCTTCTATGCACTTCTGTTGCTCAGTGAGCTTAATAAAGTTTAATGTGTGGCCTGTGTTGTTTGAGGCACACTCTGGATCCGTGGTCTCTCGTTTCATTGTTTGGGGGTGTTGGGCACATGTATGTACTTTGGACAGATTGGATTTGCCTTGTGTCGGGTAAGTACCTCTTGCTGTGGGGTGTATGGCTTGTGCTACAGTGAAGTGTTGTGGGAGCGTTGCAGGGTGGGTGGAGTGGGTGGGTATGTAATTGTGCCCTTTCTTCCCTTGTTTAGTAGGTTGCGGTACTTACCATCATCATCTTCATCGGCGGTCTCGGTCGTGGAGTTATATGGCAAGGAGTAGGGCTGGCGTGATCTGCAACTCTCCCTCCATGTCTGCTTCGGCGTGTTGTGTGAGCCTCCGGTGAGTGTTTCCTTATATTTGGTTCATTTCCGCCTGGCTTTGTGTGGCGGTGGTTCCCGCCCCGGAACTGACGGCAGTCTAGTGCTTCATTATTTGATGGGCGGGTAGGGCCTGTTGGCTGGCTCTGCTGTCGTTGACGGCACTCCTCTGCTGGCGGTGAGTGGTTTTCAGGATGCCTGTGTTTCAGTAGATTCATTTTTTGGTGGTTCGGACCGCACGTCTGTTGGCGGTGGCTACCGCCACCGCGGGTGGTGCGGTGTTTACCGCCGTGTTCATAATGAGGGCCTTAATGTCTAAAACTCATTAGGATACGAAGCTAGCGGATAGGGTGTTGAATTGAAAGCAGGGCAGTGGTTAAGAGTAAAAAAAGAAATATTGAAAAAAGCAGAAAGCAAATTTAATGATTTGTTAAAAGTTGAAAAGGGTACTTTGTGATTTTGACATATCGAGTGGTGAAATATTGAGGAATAAGAGCCATTTGTCGCCGTGCAGGCAAGAGGTTGAAGGAATAAATGCTAAAGGGCAAAATTAAAAGTAGGTTTACTTGACTGGATGGAGAGTCTGTGGAATATGATGTGGAGGACAGAGATGAGTGGAGCGGACTGAGGAATTCAGTTTGCCCGGGGGCGATGTCTTCAGAGGTTGAAGGGAGACCATGCTGCTGCCAATGTACGTGGTTGGTTGCAGGATGGTTAAACCAAAACATGTAGGAAGCTTTGTTTGTGAATAAGGCCTCTTGTGCTTCGCTTCTGCCTTGTTCACTGTTTGCCAAATACGTATTATGTGTTTGTACATTTTGTATTAATTGCTAGGTTTATAACTGAGTGTAGGGGGTTGTGTATGTAGTATTTGTTGTGTTCTATGTTCTCTAGTTCTGTGTTCTGGATTGTAGTTGCACTGCTGCCAGGTGGAGATGTTCCTGTACAGGTACCACAACTCTTTCTGGGGTTGCCATTAGTACGATGCTGGATACTACCTTTGTACTGAGCTTCTACACTAGGGGAAATAGAATGACCGGAAATTACGTTTCCCCATAAGAGATGCAGACCCCTGCTCCATTCACAAGTTGTGACTAAGGCCACCCCTTGGCAATTTGCGGGGTGTGGCAACGCATGATATGCTCCTAATGCAAGGGATATAAGACATGAAAGGACGCATGTTCCAGAATGGTGATGCCATTGTAGACATATGCGATCATTCTCCTGCCCCCTCATGATCTTACCCCGTTCCCTGCTCCTGAACTCTTATGTGGTTTGGTTGTATAATGGGGTATTTAAATCGTTAGATATTAGAGAGCCCAATTACTTAAAATGAGGAAATATTGTTTGTTGGTTATCATAATCGGGGTAAGGGAAGGGTTCAAGACAGGGGCATTATTGTTGGGATGATGTTGTTATTTTACCCTGTATCTTTCTGCAGCAGCAGCTTTTTTTATTGGTCCAGGAGCCGATGCGACACAGCTTGCTGGGTCACAGCTTGCTGTTAATCATTATCTAAAAAGCTAATGAAGTCATGTACGATTTTCAATCATCTGTTTAAATTAAAGAACAGATGAAACGAGAGCAGGTTTATCAAGATCTTATAGTTAGAAGTGGGGCCCACGTAAGGTGTGACACCTTCAGACAACACATTGTCCTTTTCTATCATTAATCCTAGAATCACCTCGCAAATGTTTCATGCTATCCATCACTATATCAAAGTGGGAGCCAAAATGATCTAATGAGTCAGAAATATACAGGAAATTAATTTTTTCCTGTAACAATCCCTTTAAAAATATTCGTATATAATTTCGGATAACTGAAAGCCGTAAGTGGGCAGCTTTGTGAGATATTGGCAGCAGGTTTAATCCAATTTAATCCAATTTAACCGCACATCAACTTCTGAATTTGAAATAAACCCAAAAGAGGTTGTCATTAACTGAGGGGCCATTTTATCTACCATGTGTCATCAGGAGGCAAGGTAGACAGAGAAGGTCAGGATGAACCTGGTGCACATTTGGTCTGCAGTTAGCTGAGCATCTCTGCAGAAATGGAACGTCATCTTGTGGTCACTTCACACCTTTGTGTGACTGATGCTTAGCAGACCTGCCTAACTTCCTTTCCAGTATTTGTTTTCTACCTACTCTAAGGCCCCACACTCCTTGCTTTGAAAAAATATTCTACTCAGAGCTGCAGTTTGACGTGAAGGAGAGTGACTAAATAGGTTCCAATTTTAGTACATGCGCTGCCGAAGTACATGTGCCGCTCCGGTAGGAACACATAGGACCCTTGTATGAGGTTTTTGCTTTCCTTTCTTACAGACTTGGTTGTTTTAATAATGTCTATGGCGAAGGGGCCTCGAACTTGAACAAGAATTGTTTTTTTCACTGCCACCAAAATACTCATTTATTTCGATGCCTGGGGGAATTTGGGGATGTTAAAGCAGGATATCGTTTTGATTTGAACTGTTTTTCCAATGTCTACTGTTCTAGGCTATCCTGGACATTATAGTTTTGCAATGTAGTTTATTGTACTTATATGGCCTATTTTGCATTAGACTGAATAAAGTTTAATTGAATTGAATTGACTAAATGATTTTGCAGTGAACAGAGCACAGTAAGCTATGCTTTATTCCAAATCTAGAAGCTCTAGAAGTCACGGGCCCCATATGCTGTGGTATTCCATGTAAGAATTCGACATAGGCAGTACCATGCTCTGCATTTGCCAATCCCCCTCAGTTGTTCAAACGAAGCAGCAACAGAATCTGGCCCTCCATATGACACTGGTGGTAAGTACCGCTTACCGCCCTGTCGACTGCCGCCAACATGCCGCCGCGGCGGCGGATAACTGCCAAGCATATTATGACACACACATAGCAATCCGTCAGTATACAGCCAGACCCACAAGTCCGCCAGCCCAAAGGTGGGTGATAATCTGGCGGTATCCAGACCCACACCGTTACGCCAATAGAACCATGCCCACAACATTATGACCCAGGTGTGATCATCCCTGCAGTGGACATTCAGTGGCCCTAAACCATTGGCGGTACATACCGCTGCGCTCAAAATACACACACACTAACAAAACAACACCACATTGGACAATTCAAACTACATACACCTGACACCCATACACACACAAGACCCACTCACCCACACCACTATAAAACACACACCCACACTACCCACAACCCTTTACGACTAAAAACAATTGCCACAAGACAGATAGCAAGACCACAGACAAGACTACAACCACACACCACCATCACCTATACACCATCCACACACCTTACATCACACACCCCAACACATCACCCCACACACCCTCACCCACACCACTCACACTACACCCATGGCACCACAACGACTCCCCAGGTTCTCAGAAGAGGAGCTAAGGGTCATGGTGGAGGAAATCATCCGGGTAGAGCCACAGTTATTCGGATCACAGGCGCAGCAGACATCCATTGCTAGGAAGATGGAGCTATGGCGGATAATCGTGGACAGGGTGAACGCTGTGGGACAGCACCCCAGAACAAGGGATGACAACAGGAAGAGGTGGAACGACCTGTGGGGGAAGGTGTGTTCCGTGGCAGCAAGACACCAAATAGCTGTACAGAGGACTGGCGGTGGACCGCCACCTCCTCCCCCACAACTAACAACATGGGAGGAGCAAGTCTTGGCAATCATGCATCCTGAGGGGCTGGCAGGAGTAGGAGGAGGACCGTACTCTGGTAAGTCAACTATTTACTACTTCAGCCCCCCTTACCTGCAAGCCATCTCAAACCCCCACCCTTACCCATCACTCCACCACCTCCCACACACCCCACCATCACAACCCACTCATCCCAATACCAAGCCCTGCATGCAACACCAATGTGTGGACACCCCTCACAGACCTGCATGGACACCTATCACTAAAGCATGCACACTAGAGAACCACCTAGCGCACCACATAACAACTCACACAAGGGAAGGCTGCCAGGGCAATAACAACCATAGAGGGCAACACACCCATGCACAATATGTCACACGAAGAAACAATAAAACTGCATTTACATCCCCACAAGTCCCCCAGCCAATGTCATAGAAGAAGAGGTGCCAGCAACATCCAGTCCCCCCCCAGAAGAGGCCTACAGTGATGACAGCAGCTCTGGACGCATGGATCTGGATGACCAACCTGGCCCACCAGGGATCTCCAGACAGCTGGTTACCCAGGCACAGTCACACACCACCATAGAGCCTCCCCCTCAGGAAACACCACCACAGCACCCACCCAGCGGGCCCATAGCCCTGTTCCCAGGACACGTCTATCAGCAGTGTGTCCACCACTACAGGGACTCCAGGCCACCCCACAAACACAGAACGATCAGGGACCTGGGGTCAGTGGCAGGGGGCACACAGTCCAGGGACAGAGGCACAGGACAACAGGGAAGCTGTGAGGACTGCTGTGCGACAGGGGGAGGACAGGCCCAGGGAACCGAGTCTCCAGGAGGCACTCACCGTGATCCTGGGAGCATACCAACATTCCCAGGATACCCTGGACCAGATACTGGACAAGTTGCAGGAGAGCATGCGGCTGCAGGAGGGACAGTACTTGGGGATCATGGAGGACTTGAAGGACATCAACAGCACCCTGGTCACCATTGCAGGGGTGCTGGCAGACATGTCCAACACTATGAGGGAGGCAGTGGCACACCACTGGGCCCCTACCACTAGCCAAACCGATGAACAGCCTTCCACCTCCGCTGCCGCTAGTGGACAGGCGGCCCCGCCACAGGACCAACAGGCCACCAGCACCCCTCCCCTTGCAGAAGGAGAACCACCCCGCAAACGTTCCCTGCGATCCAGGCAGAAGCCAGATACTATTGCCAAGACCGCCACCAGGAAATAAGATTCTCCTGATTGTCACCCTTGTGTCCCACTCTGTCACCCTGTTCACCTTGAACTGCCATTGCTCCCCTTTCTATGCCCCCTTGGACAATGCACCTGTGATAAAAATAGACTGGACTCTATCCTGGACTTTCCCCCACCATCACCCCAGCCCATTACACATCCCCTCTACTTCTTAGCACTTAAATAAACACTCTTTGAAAAAATACAAGTATGGAGTATGTCAAATGATTTCAAAATGTATTAGTTCAACAAGGTTTAAACATTGCAATTCAACTTTACAGTAATGTATACATAGGATAACCTGTAGTTGACTGCAGTCAACACACCAGGAGCGATAGTGGGGCACAAATATCTGCAAATAAAGATCCCAAAGGGTACAGTGAGTGGCCATAGAAGTTGAAAAATCAGCCTGCCAGTGACAAAGTCAAACACAAAACTGTCAATTAAATGTTAAGTTACACTGTCTTACCTGTGTGTCATTTGAAGTACTGAAGAATTATTGCACTTCTGTTGTCATCATCCTCATCCTCTGCCTCCTCATCTCTACTGTCCTCGGGGTCCACTGCTGCCATATGGCCATCTCCAGCCTCATCCTCCTGCAGAAAAGGCACCAGGGGACGTAAGGCAAGGTTGTGAAACATACAGCATGCCACGATGATCTGGCCGAACTTCTTGGGTGAATAGCACAGGAAACCATCTGTTAGATGGAGGCAAAGAAACCTGGCCTTCAGGAGGCCGAATGTCCTCTCTATAATTCTTCTTGTTTGCCCATGTGCCTCATTGTAACGTTCCGCTGCCCTTGTCCTGGGATTCCTCACAACGGTCAGTTGCCATGAGAGGTTGGGGTAACCAGAGTCACCTGCAAATATCGAGGGACAACTGTTAGCCACACACTAACCCTTGGGGCCCACACCATACACCAACATATACTGGGTGGGAACCAGGGCTTACCTATTAGCCACACCCTGTGCCTCTGGAGTTGAGCCATCACATATGGGATGCTGCTATTCCTCAGGATAAAGGCATCATGCACAGACCCAGGATACTTTGCATTGACATGGGAGATGTACTGGTCCGCCAGGCACACAATCAGCACATTCATGGAGTGAAAGCTCTTTTGATTTCTGAACACCTGTTTTTCGCCGGGGTGGGGGGGACAAATGCAATATGTGTGCCATCAATGGCCCCAATAATGTTGGGGATATGTCCCATTGCATAGAAATCAGCTTTCACTGTGACCAAATCCTCCACCTGGGGGAATACGATGTAGCTGCGCATGTGTTTAATCAGGGCAGACAACACTCTGGTCAGCACTTTTGAGAACATTGGCTGAGACATTCCTGCTGCCAAGCCCACTGTCACTTGGAAGGAGACAGTTGTCAAGAAATGGAGCACTCATAGGACCTGCACAAGAGGGGGATCCCAGTGGGGTGACGGATAGCAGAGATTAGGTCAGGCTGCAATTGGGCACACAGCTCTGTGATTGTGGCCCTGTCCAGTCTATATGTGAGGATAATGTGCCTGTCCATCATGGATGCCAAGCATAGCAGGGGTCTGTACGCGGGGGGATGTTTCCATCTCCTATTCATCCGCAACGGTTGCAATCTATGGGGAAAAAGGTTGAGCAGCTGGTCAGTATCTCATTTTCCAAACACTATACCTCATTGCATTTTGTGATTGTAACAGTATATTGTTGGAGAGGTCCAAATGGTGCATATATGTACTGTGACGCAGTTAGGAGCCATGGCCTGCACCCCCCCTAAAATGGCGTCCGCCTGTCCTGTATGGAGGGACATGCGGAAATGAGGTAATTCCGCTGGCGTTGTGTGTGGTTGCGGGAGGCGGTCGAGAACCGCTGTGCAACTTCTCATTGGTTATCATTGGGCCCTATAGGATACAGTGGCCAATGGTGATGTACGCCGGCGGTACGCACCGCCACGAACGTGACCGCCATTTTAAAAGCAAGCCTGCCTTGCTGGCTGCTTTTAAATTAAAGTTATATGCAAATTCGACTTTGGAATTAAAGGTACTTCCAAAGTCTTAAACTACCTTATTTTTACATATAAGTCACCCCTAAGGTGTGCCCTATGTGCCCCTAGGGCTGGGTGCCATGTAACTATAAGCAGGGACTTTATAAAAATAGATTTATAAGCCCTGGTGAGGTAAAAACAACCAAATTTGTTTTTCCCTCATTGAAGTAAATGGCCTTCATAGGCTAGAATGGGCAGACTTTATTTTAAATTTTAAAGTCTCCTTAAATGTTACATACCAAGAATTTGGTATCAAATTGATTGTTGTAATAAATCCCACAACTTCCAGTTGTGGGATTTAATATAACTAGTTCAGGTAAAAAGTTTAGACTTTACCTAAAAAGTTGCCAATTTCAGCTCTGCATTGTTTTTGCTGCTGTGCTCTGATTGGCCAGCCTGCAGCAGCTTCTGCCAGGCTACCTTGATGAGGTGTGAAGTGGCCTGACTTCACACAAAGGAATGTGCTTGGGGGAGAGAATCTCCCCTCAGCAGATGGTGAGGCAGGAAGGGGGAGGGCTGCCAAACTGGTCTTCAAAGGCAGAGAAGGACATTTGGAGCACCCAGCAACACGCCCACATCCTGCATCCCCAGACAATTAGGTGCCCCCTTGATTAGATTAGGAGAGGGCAGGAGAGGGGTGTGTTTATGATTTTTAGCCACACCAGTGGGTGGGCTCAGCCAGATGTAACCTCCAAAAATCAGATTCAGCCATGTTGGATTTTTGGAGACTGTTGCCTTTTGGGATGGATTTTTGCCACACTTCCCAGGAAGTGGTCATCACAGGGGGACGACCCTGTACCTGATTGGAGGACCAGGACCCTCCTGCTTTTCACCCAGGAGCATGGATAAAACTGGCAGACCTGCACCCACGCCTCAGATCCCCTCCAGAATTCAACAAGAAAGGAACTAAAGAAGAAGAAGGACTGCCCTGCTGGACCCCTGGCCTGCACCTGGACCCTGCACTCAGAAGGACTGCACCACCTGCACACTTGGGCTTCACCACAAGAAGGACTTTGCCTGGCATCAACTGGTTCAAGGAGGGACTCCCTGTTTGCTACAGGTGAAAAATTGCTAAACCAGAGTCCCCTGCACCAACTCCTGAAGAAAGCGACCAGCTGACCACTGTCCAGTGGCCAAAAAGGAGTTTGCGCCAGGTGCATTCTGGGAGTTGAAGTCCGCACCCCCCAAGGACCATCACAGAACTTCTGGACCCTTGGGGTCAGCTGTGGACCCCAAAAGAACCTTAAAAGAACATCTGGGTGAAGCCCCAGAAGTTTGGAAAAGATTTGAGAATTTTTGGAAAAAAGCTCCAGAGAGGGACCGACCCGCCGCGGAAATTCTAGCCGGCTTGCCTCAACCGCGACCCGGCCTGACTTCGTGGTTCGTCCCGGTAAAGAAAAACATCCAAAAAAGAGACTAAGTCCGAACGTAAAAAGTTGACCGGGACCTCCCAGCCATCGTATCCGAGAAGGGCTCCATGGACGTCGGATCAAGATCCAGGTTTACCCCGGTCGAAGGATTTTCATCTCGAAAAAACGACTAAGTCCGAAGGTAAAAGTCTCCACCGAGGAAACCCACATCGCGTATCCGGACAAGGGCTCCAGGAGGTCGGATTCAACTGGCAGGTTCGTCCCGGTGAAGAAAATCTTCAAAATAAAGACTAAGTCAGAAGGTAACTTTTTAACCGAGGCCTCCCGCGACCTGTAGCCGAGCAGGGCTCCATCGCGGTCGGCCTGAAAGTTTGACTTTGCCCCGGTCGAGGTGCAACCAGATGACCCGATTGGCGCTTTTTGTTTCTAAGCGCTAGAAAAGTAATAATTCTTTAAAAATTCATATCTCCGGTTCCCCTGAACCGATTTTAATCGTTTTTGTGTCATTTTAAAGATAAAAATATAAACTATTTTTATAAATTGGTTTTGGATTTTTAAACTGTTTCCTGTGTTTTATTTAATTACTGTTTTGTGATATTTGAATGCTTTACACTTTGTCTCCTAAGTTAAGCCTTGACGCTCGTTGCCAAGCTACCAAGGGTTGAGCTGGGATTAATTTACTGAGACCTAACTGTACCTATGTGGAGGTTAGTGGCTTGTTGCTAGGTGTAGGTACCTACCTGCCCTACCAATAACCCATTTTCCAACATAATTGGAAGCAGCGACGGGATCCTGTACTTGTGTTCAATATCACGTTACAGTTTTAGGTAAAACAAATTAAAAATCCTTTAAATTGTCCTAGTGCAAAAATTGTTTTTAATTTTTAATTTGGATTAATTTCAATTATTGAATTTTTGTAATTTTTCTAAATTCTTGTTTCCAATTTTTGCAAAAAGTTTTTGTTGACACAAAACTAGGGAACCATGGAGCTTGATCTGGCTAGCCTACCCACACTGACAGTAGTCCAGCTTAGGGGGTTGTGTATTGAAAGAGGGTTGCCTGCAACCACTGATCTCAGGAAGCAAATCCTGATCACATCCCTGACAGCATGGGCTTAGGCCCAAGAGGTAGAGACAGAAGAAGCTCCAGAGGAGGGAGAAAGAAGGGAGGATGCAAGCTCTAACCACTCAGGGGAGGGAAGGCATCTGAGCCCAAGTGAGGATGAGGAAGAACGGTCCTCAGTAAATACAGTCACTAGGGGCAGATCCAAAGCTAGTGGTGGGAAGGGGGTCCTTTCAGGAGGAGAGAACCCATCCATCAGAGAAAGAGAGCTGGAGGCCCAGCTAGCATACATAGCTTTGGAAGCAGAGAAGCTGGCCCTAGAAAAGAAAAAGTGGGCATACAAAGAGAAAAGAGATGGAAGCAGCGATAAAGAAGCTGAGGTGTCCATGGGTGGGGGAGTTTGCCCCAGATTACCCAAAGGGGTGGTTCCTGCCTATGTAGAGGGGGATGACATAGATAAGTGGCTGGGGGCCTTTGAGAGGGCACTCCAAATGAGAAGGGTTAGGCCTCAATACTGGGGTTCCCTTTTGTGGGAGTTGGTCCCCAACTCAGGGAGGGATAGGCTTCTGACCTTAAGGGGGGAGGAGGCAGATTCATACCCTAGTATGAAGAGGTGCTTAGCCAAGAAGTTTGGTCTGACCCCAGAGCAATATAGAATGAAGTTCAGGGACACCCAGAAGGTCAGTACCCAGTCTTGGGTTGACTTTGTGGACATTTCACTAAAGGCACTAGAGGGCTGGATTATTGGTAACAAAGTAGATACTTATGAGGGGTTATACAATCTGATCATGAGAGAGCACATCTTGACCAATTGTACCCAAGAAAGGTTACGCCAGCATCTAGTGGACTCTAAGCAGACCAACCCTAGAGAGCTAGGGGAGGCAGCTGATGAGTGGTTGAGAACCAGGGTGGTTGTCAAGTCCCAGGGGGGAGACTCCAAGAAGGGGGGGACAGGTCCCCAAAAACCTAAGGAGGGAGGTGGTAAGCCCACCACAGAGACTCCCTCTGTACCCCAGAACCCTAAGAAGGAGGAGAGTAAATCCCACTCCCACTCTGACAAGCAGAGACAGGGAGACCCAGGGTTAAAAAAACTCTTGGACAGTAGGGCTTGCTTTGACTGTCAGCAGACAGGTCACTTCAGAGGAGATGCAGCCTGTCCAAGGAAGGTGGTTAGCACTGGGCTGTCCAGTGTAGCCATAGAGGAGGATTCCTCAGATGATGAAGTCCTCCTAGCATTGTGCTGGGAGACAGGACCAGATGGTAAGCTGGTAATCCCTGAGGGTGGGAGTAGGCACTTCCACCACATTCAAGTGAATGGGATCCCTACCACTGGCCTGAGGGACACCTGTGCCAGTCACACTATAGTGAGTGACCGGTTAGTGACGCCAGACATGTATGTCCCAGGAAAGACAAAGAAAGTCAGGATAGCCACAGGGGAGGTCACCTCCAAACCTGTAGCCATAGTGCCCCTAGAGAGGGAGGGTATCCTTGACTGGATTAGGGTGGTAGTCAGTGCTGACCTTCCCCTAGATTGTATCCTGGGCAATGACCTCACAGAGGTGAGTCTGGTCACAGATGGGGTGGTCGCCCAGGGCGCCCCCCCAACCCAAAGTCCTGGGGAGTCAGTCCCTACAGTTAGGAGACAGGGGTCCCCAAGAAAAGGAAAGAAGAAAAGGAAGGGTAGGCCACTCTTAAAGAGAGTTCCAGGGAGCCAAGGGCCTTCTGCCCCAGTAGGGGGGGAGCCCAGAGTTGGCACTGGTGAGGCCTCACCTGACCCCAAGGAAGTCCTGAGTAGTCAGGCAGCTGTCCAGATGCAAGGTGTTGCCCCTGCACTGACAGAAGGGAGAGTGGAAGGAGGGTGTCTGTCACAGGAGGTGGTAGCCCCCCACTCTAGACAGCAAGAGGGGTGCCAGGACCCCAAAGATGCCCCTAAAGCAGCTCAGCCACCTGTCAGTGGAGAGCTTAGGGTGTGGTTCTGGGTACTGACAGCTGTCAGTAGCCTCTGCTGGGTGCTAGCCTTCCTGACAGCACTGTACTTGGCCTGGGAGGCAGACCCCAGGGCCAATAGCAAAGTAGGCCCCCTGACCCTATTGGTCATGGTGGGGTTGCTCAAGTGTTGGGTGACCTCTTTGGGTAAGCTAGGTGTTGCCCTAGCAAAGTTTGGAGTAGGGGAGGTGGGCACCTCACTACCCAAGTTGGCAGAGAGAAAGGAAGAAGACCCCCTAGAGGGAAGTTTCAGTTTGAGTTGGGTCCTTTTACTGTTGGGATGGCTTCACTACCCAGAGGGAGTGACCCTGACAGGGGGATGTAAGGCAGAGTAGGCCCTGCAAAGGGACAGCCAGTTTTCTTCACTGTCTTCCTCGCCTAACAAGCCAGGAAGACTCTCCCAGGGTTGGGCTGAGTCTCCTGGGCGTGTGGGCTGGGGGGGGGTTGTGTGAGAAAACAGGGCTGATTGCAGAGGCCCCATAACTTTTTGCCCCCATTTTCCACTTTTTGCTGGTGTTTGCCTGACTTTAAAGGTGCCCTGGGTACTGCTAACCAGTCCCAGGGCCTGTGCTCTGTGTAAAATGGATATGCAAATTAGGCTAATTATAATTGGCTAAGTTAACCTACCTATAAGTCCCTAGTATATGGTAGGGCATGTAGGTTTAGGGACCACAGCATAGGTGGTGCACACCTAGGTGCACTGCTGAGGTGCCCAGTGTCATTTTAAAAGCAAGCCTGCCTTGCTGGCTGCTTTTAAATTAAAGTTATATGCAAATTCGACTTTGGAATTAAAGGTACTTCCAAAGTCTTAAACTACCTTATTTTTACATATA
The DNA here is from genome assembly GCF_031143425.1 of Pleurodeles waltl. Taxonomy (NCBI): domain Eukaryota; kingdom Metazoa; phylum Chordata; class Amphibia; order Caudata; family Salamandridae; genus Pleurodeles; species Pleurodeles waltl. Next base: position 778,307,332 of record NC_090448.1, on the reverse strand, counting down.
AGTCACCCCTAAGGTGTGCCCTATGTGCCCCTAGGGCTGGGTGCCATGTAACTATAAGCAGGGACTTTATAAAAATAGATTTATAAGCCCTGGTGAGGTAAAAACAGCCAAATTCGTTTTTCCCTCATTGAAGTAAATGGCCTTCATAGGCTAGAATGGGCAGACTTTATTTTAAATTTTAAAGTCTCCTTAAACCTTAAATGTTACATACCAAGAATTTGGTATCAAATTGATTGTTGTAATAAATCCCACAACTTCCAGTTGTTGGATTTAATATAACTAGTTCAGGTAAAAAGTTTAGACTTTACCTAAAAAGTTGCCAATTTCAGCTCTGCATTGTTTTTGCTGCTGTGCTCTGATTGGCCAGCCTGCAGCAGCTTCTGCCAGGCTACCTTGATGAGGTGTGAAGTGGCCTGACTTCACACAAAGGAATGTGCTTGGGGGAGAGAATCTCCCCTCAGCAGATGGTGAGGCAGGAAGGGGAGGGCTGCCAAACTTGTCTTCAAAGGCAGAGAAGGACATTTGGAGCACCCAGCAACACGCCCACATCCTGCAACCCCAGACAATTAGGTGCCCCCTTGATTAGATTAGGAGAGGGCAGGAGAGGGGTGTGTTTATGATTTTTAGCCACACCAGTGGGTGGGCTCAGCCAGATGTAACCTCCAAAAATCAGATTCAGCCATGTTGGATTTTTGGAGACTGTTGCCTTTTGGGATGGATTTTTGCCACACTTCCCAGGAAGTGGTCATCACAGGGGGACGACCCTGTACCTGATTGGAGGACCAGGACCCCCCTGCTTTTCACCCAGGAGCAAGGATAAAACTGGCAGACCTGCACCCACGCCTCAGATCCCCTCCAGAATTCAACAAGAAAGGAACTAAAGAAGAAGAAGGACTGCCCTGCTGGACCCCTGGCCTGCACCTGGACCCTGCACTCAGAAGGACTGCACCAGCTGCGCACTTGGGCTTCACCACAAGAAGGACTTTGCCTGGCTTCAACTGGTTCAAGGAGGGACTCCCTGTTTGCTACAGGTGAAAAATTGCTAAACCAGAGTCCCCTGCACCAACTCCTGAAGAAAGCGACCAGCTGACCACTGTCCAGTGGCCAAAAAGGAGTTTGCGCCAGGTGCATTCTGGGAGTTGAAGTCCGCACCCCGCAAGGACCATCACAGAACTTCTGGACCCTTGGGGTCAGCTGTGGACCCCAAAAGAACCTTAAAAGAACATCTGGGTGAAGCCCCAGAAGTTTGGAAAAGATTTGAGAATTTTTGGAAAAAAGCTCCAGAGAGGGACCGACCCGCCGCGGAAATTCTAGCCGGCTTGCCTCAACCGCGACCCGGCCTGACTTCGTGGTTCGTCCCGGTAAAGAAAAACATCCAAAAAAGAGACTAAGTCCGAACGTAAAAAGTTGACCGGGACCTCCCAGCCATCGTATCCGAGAAGGGCTCCATGGACGTCGGATCAAGATCCAGGTTTACCCCGGTCGAAGGATTTTCATCTCGAAAAAACGACTAAGTCCGAAGGTAAAAGTCTCCACCGAGGAAACCCACATCGCGTATCCGGACAAGGGCTCCAGGAGGTCGGATTCAACTGGCAGGTTCGTCCCGGTGAAGAAAAACTTCAAAATAAAGACTAAGTCAGAAGGTAACTTTTTAACCGAGGCCTCCCGCGACCTGTAGCCGAGCAGGGCTCCATTGCGGTCGGCCTGAAAGTTTGACTTTGCCCCGGTCGAGGTGCAACCAGATGACCCGATTGGCGCTTTTTGTTTCTAAGCGCTAGAAAAGTAATAATTCTTTAAAAATTCATATCTCCGGTTCCCCTGAACCGATTTTAATCGTTTTTGTGTCATTTTAAAGATAAAAATATAAACTATTTTTATAAATTGGTTTTGGATTTTTAAACTGTTTCCTGTGTTTTATTTAATTACTGTTTTGTGATATTTGAATGCTTTACACTTTGTCTCCTAAGTTAAGCCTTGACGCTCGTTGCCAAGCTACCAAGGGTTGAGCTGGGATTAATTTACTGAGACCTAACTGTACCTATGTGGAGGTTAGTGGCTTGTTGCTAGGTGTAGGTACCTACCTGCCCTACCAATAACCCATTTTCCAACATAATTGGAAGCAGCGACGGGATCCTGTACTTGTGTTCCATATCACGTTACAGTTTTAGGTAAAACAAATTAAAAATCCTTTAAATTGTCCTAGTGCAAAAATTGTTTTTAATTTTTAATTTGGATTAATTTCAATTATTGAATTTTTGTAATTTTTCTAAATTCTTGTTTCCAATTTTTGCAAAAAGTTTTTGTTGACACAAAACTAGGGAACCATGGAGCTTGATCTGGCTAGCCTACCCACACTGACAGTAGTCCAGCTTAGGGGGTTGTGTATTGAAAGAGGGTTACCTGCAACCACTGATCTCAGGAAGCAAATCCTGATCACATCCCTGACAGCATGGGCTGAGGCCCAAGAGGTAGAGACAGAAGAAGCTCCAGAGGAGGGAGAAAGAAGGGAGGATGCAAGCTCTAACCACTCAGGGGAGGGAAGGCATCTGAGCCCAAGTGAGGATGAGGAAGAACGGTCCTCAGTAAATACAGTCACTAGGGGCAGATCCAAAGCTAGTGGTGGGAAGGGGGTCCTTTCAGGAGGAGAGAACCCATCCATCAGAGAAAGAGAGCTGGAGGCCCAGCTAGCATACATAGCTTTGGAAGCAGAGAAGCTGGCCCTAGAAAAGAAAAAGTGGGCATACAAAGAGAAAAGAGATGGAAGCAGCGATAAAGAAGCTGAGGTGTCCATGGGTGGGGGAGTTTGCCCCAGATTACCCAAAGGGGTGGTTCCTGCCTATGTAGAGGGGGATGACATAGATAAGTGGCTGGGGGCCTTTGAGAGGGCACTCCAAATGAGAAGGGTTAGGCCTCAATACTGGGGTTCCCTTTTGTGGGAGTTGGTCCCCAACTCAGGGAGGGATAGGCTTCTGACCTTAAGGGGGGAGGAGGCAGATTCATACCCTAGTATGAAGAGGTGCTTAGCCAAGAAGTTTGGTCTGACCCCAGAGCAATATAGAATGAAGTTCAGGGACACCCAGAAGGTCAGTACCCAGTCTTGGGTTGACTTTGTGGACATTTCACTAAAGGCACTAGAGGGCTGGATTATTGGTAACAAAGTAGATACTTATGAGGGGTTATACAATCTGATCATGAGAGAGCACATCTTGACCAATTGTACCCAAGAAAGGTTACGCCAGCATCTAGTGGACTCTAAGCAGACCAACCCTAGAGAGCTAGGGGAGGCAGCTGATGAGTGGTTGAGAACCAGGGTGGTTGTCAAGTCCCAGGGGGGAGACTCCAAGAAGGGGGGGACAGGTCCCCAAAAACCTAAGGAGGGAGGTGGTAAGCCCACCACAGAGACTCCCTCTGTACCCCAGAACCCTAAGAAGGAGGAGAGTAAATCCCACTCCCACTCTGGCAAGGAGAGACAGGGAGACCCAGGGTTAAAAAAACTCTTGGACAGTAGGGCTTGCTTTGACTGTCAGCAGACAGGTCACTTCAGAGGAGATGCAGCCTGTCCAAAGAAGGTGGTTAGCACTGGGCTGTCCAGTGTAGCCATAGAGGAGGATTCCTCAGATGATGAAGTCCTCCTAGCATTGTGCTGGGAGACAGGACCAGATGGTAAGCTGGTAATCCCTGAGGGTGGGAGTAGGCACTTCCACCACATTCAAGTGAATGGGATCCCTACCACTGGCCTGAGGGACACCTGTGCCAGTCACACTATAGTGAGTGACCGGTTAGTGACGCCAGACATGTATGTCCCAGGAAAGACAAAGAAAGTCAGGATAGCCACAGGGGAGGTCACCTCCAAACCTGTAGCAATAGTGCCCCTAGAGAGGGAGGGTATCCTTGACTGGATTAGGGTGGTAGTCAGTGCTGACCTTCCCCTAGATTGTATCCTGGGCAATGACCTCACAGAGGTGAGTCTGGTCACAGATGGGGTGGTCGCCCAGGGCGCCCCCCCAACCCAAAGTCCTGGGGAGTCAGTCCCTACAGTTAGGAGACAGGGGTCCCCAAGAAAAGGAAAGAAGAAAAGGAAGGGTAGGCCACTCTTAAAGAGAGTTCCAGGGAGCCAAGGGCCTTCTGCCCCAGTAGGGGGGGAGCCCAGAGTTGGCACTGGTGAGGCCTCACCTGACCCCAAGGAAGTCCTGAGTAGTCAGGCAGCTGTCCAGATGCAAGGTGTTGCCCCTGCACTGACAGAAGGGAGAGTGGAAGGAGGGTGTCTGTCACAGGAGGTGGTAGCCCCCCACTCTAGACAGCAAGAGGGGTGCCAGGACCCCAAAGATGCCCCTAAAGCAGCTCAGCCACTTGTCAGTGGAGAGCTTAGGGTGTGGTTCTGGGTACTGACAGCTGTCAGTAGCCTCTGCTGGGTGCTAGCCTTCCTGACAGCACTGTACTTGGCCTGGGAGGCAGACCCCAGGGCCAATAGCAAAGTAGGCCCCCTGACCCTATTGGTCATGGTGGGGTTGCTCAAGTGTTGGGTGACCTCTTTGGGTAAGCTAGGTGTTGCCCTAGCAAAGTTTGGAGTAGGGGAGGTGGGCACCTCACTACCCAAGTTGGCAGAGAGAAAGGAAGAAGACCCCCTAGAGGGAAGTTTCAGTTTGAGTTGGGTCCTTTTACTGTTGGGATGGCTTCACTACCCAGAGGGAGTGACCCTGACAGGGGGATGTAAGGCAGAGTAGGCCCTGCAAAGGGACAGCCAGTTTTCTTCACTGTCTTCCTCGCCTAACAAGCCAGGAAGACTCTCCCAGGGTTGGGCTGAGTCTCCTGGGCGTGTGGGCTGGGGGGGGGGTTGTGTGAGAAAACAGGGCTGATTGCAGAGGCCCCATAACTTTTTGCCCCCATTTTCCACTTTTTGCTGGTGTTTGCCTGACTTTAAAGGTGCCCTGGGTACTGCTAACCAGTCCCAGGGCCTGTGCTCTGTGTAAAATGGATATGCAAATTAGGCTAATTATAATTGGCTAAGTTAACCTACCTATAAGTCCCTAGTATATGGTAGGGCATGTAGGTTTAGGGACCACAGCATAGGTGGTGCACACCTAGGTGCACTGCTGAGGTGCCCAGTGTCATTTTAAAAGCAAGCCTGCCTTGCTGGCTGCTTTTAAATTAAAGTTATATGCAAATTCGACTTTGGAATTAAAGGTACTTCCAAAGTCTTAAACTACCTTATTTTTACATATAAGTCACCCCTAAGGTGTGCCCTATGTGCCCCTAGGGCTGGGTGCCATGTAACTATAAGCAGGGACTTTATAAAAATAGATTTATAAGCCCTGGTGAGGTAAAAACAGCCAAATTCGTTTTTCCCTCATTGAAGTAAATGGCCTTCATAGGCTAGAATGGGCAGACTTTATTTTAAATTTTAAAGTCTCCTTAAACCTTAAATGTTACATACCAAGAATTTGGTATCAAATTGATTGTTGTAATAAATCCCACAACTTCCAGTTGTTGGATTTAATATAACTAGTTCAGGTAAAAAGTTTAGACTTTACCTAAAAAGTTGCCAATTTCAGCTCTGCATTGTTTTTGCTGCTGTGCTCTGATTGGCCAGCCTGCAGCAGCTTCTGCCAGGCTACCTTGATGAGGTGTGAAGTGGCCTGACTTCACACAAAGGAATGTGCTTGGGGGAGAGAATCTCCCCTCAGCAGATGGTGAGGCAGGAAGGGGGAGGGCTGCCAAACTTGTCTTCAAAGGCAGAGAAGGACATTTGGAGCACCCAGCAACACGCCCACATCCTGCAACCCCAGACAATTAGGTGCCCCCTTGATTAGATTAGGAGAGGGCAGGAGAGGGGTGTGTTTATGATTTTTAGCCACACCAGTGGGTGGGCTCAGCCAGATGTAACCTCCAAAAATCAGATTCAGCCATGTTGGATTTTTGGAGACTGTTGCCTTTTGGGATGGATTTTTGCCACACTTCCCAGGAAGTGGTCATCACAGGGGGACGACCCTGTACCTGATTGGAGGACCAGGACCCCCCTGCTTTTCACCCAGGAGCAAGGATAAAACTGGCAGACCTGCACCCACGCCTCAGATCCCCTCCAGAATTCAACAAGAAAGGAACTAAAGAAGAAGAAGGACTGCCCTGCTGGACCCCTGGCCTGCACCTGGGCCCTGCACTCAGAAGGACTGCACCAGCTGCACACTTGGGCTTCACCACAAGAAGGACTTTGCCTGGCTTCAACTGGTTCAAGGAGGGACTCCCTGTTTGCTACAGGTGAAAAATTGCTAAACCAGAGTCCTCTGCACCAACTCCTGAAGAAAGCGACCAGCTGACCACTGTCCAGTGGCCAAAAAGGAGTTTGCGCCAGGTGCATTCTGGGAGTTGAAGTCCGCACCCCCCAAGGACCATCACAGAACTTCTGGACCCTTGGGGTGAGCTGTGGACCCCAAAAGAACCTTAAAAGAACATCTGGGTGAAGCCCCAGAAGTTTGGAAAAGATTTGAGAATTTTTGGAAAAAAGCTCCAGAGAGGGACCGACCCGCCACGGAAGTTCTAGCCGGCTTGCCTCAACCGCGACCCGGCCTGACTTCGTGGTTCGTCCCGGTAAAGAAAAACATCCAAAAAAGAGACTAAGTCCGAACGTAAAAAGTTGACCGGGACCTCCCAGCCATCGTATCCGAGAAGGGCTCCATGGACGTCGGATCAAGATCCAGGTTTACCCCGGTCGAAGGATTTTCATCTCGAAAAAACGACTAAGTCCGAAGGTAAAAGTCTCCACCGAGGAAACCCACATCGCGTATCCGGACAAGGGCTCCAGGAGGTCGGATTCAACTGGCAGGTTCGTCCCGGTGAAGAAAAACTTCAAAATAAAGACTAAGTCAGAAGGTAACTTTTTAACCGATGCCTCCCGCGACCTGTAGCCGAGCAGGGCTCCATCGCGGTCGGCCTGAAAGTTTGACTTTGCCCCGGTCGAGGTGCAACCAGATGACCCGATTGGCTCTTTTTGTTTCTAAGCGCTAGAAAAGTAATAATTCTTTAAAAATTCATATCTCCGGTTCCCCTGAACCGATTTTAATCGTTTTTGTGTCATTTTAAAGATAAAAATATAAACTATTTTTATAAATTGGTTTTGGATTTTTAAACTGTTTCCTGTGTTTTATTTAATTACTGTTTTGTGATATTTGAATGCTTTACACTTTGTCTCCTAAGTTAAGCCTTGACGCTCGTTGCCAAGCTACCAAGGGTTGAGCTGGGATTAATTTACTGAGACCTAACTGTACCTATGTGGAGGTTAGTGGCTTGTTGCTAGGTGTAGGTACCTACCTGCCCTACCAATAACCCATTTTCCAACAACTCACTTACTACCTGACCTTCAACAGGAGAGGACCTACACTGCATGTGCTGCTGTTACCTGTGTCTGGATCCAACCATGGCTCGTGTCACTGGGGAAAGGGCCCCGGCCTTCACCTCGGCAGAGTTGAAGCGACCTGTGGATGCCGTCCTACCCCAGTATCGACTGCTGTATGGGCCTCCAGTCCAACAGGTGAGTACACTGTGAGCACGATGAATGGGGCATGACTGCATGGAGTGGCGTTTGTTAAGGCCTCGTGTGGCGGGGTTGGATGGATATCCCCTGGGCAGCGTACATTATGTATGCTGGGCCATGTCTGTGCTAATGGGGATGGGAAGGGGCATGGTGGGCCATGAGTGTAACAGGCTGGACGGTTGGACTGATACCATTCCCTGTGTCCATTTCCCTGCAGGTCAGCGCCCATCAGAAAAAGGGTATACGGCGTGCCATCGCAAAGGACGTGCAGACCCTGGGGTCTATGGCAGGCAAAGCACCCACTGTCGGAAACAGTGGGAGGACCTGAGACACTGGGCACGGAAGATGGCGGAGGCCCAGCTGGGGATGGCCTCCCAACGAGAAAGGGGTGCCCGTCGAACCGTGACCCCCCCTGAAGGCATGCATACTGGCAGTGGCCTATCCGGAGCTGGATGGGCGCTTGGGGGCATCACAGCAACCACAAGGGGGTGAGTACAGTGCCCCAATATACAACTTGCACGTGGTGGTATCCGGGTGGGGCTTGTTGGCCTGTGGGTGCCCCTAGGCCAGGCTTGACATTGCAGGGTAGGTCCCATGTTGGGCAGGGTTCTGATGTAAAATTCCTCCAACCAAGCTAGTAGGCATCCACTACTGGGCAGGGTTCTGTGGGTCTCAGGTATGCTGCAATTGGTGTTAGGTGTCCCTATCCATGGGCTGGTGGCTAGCATTGTGAATGGTAGTGCATTGCCTAATGCGTAGGACTGTTCTCTGTGTGTGTGTGTCGTGTACACCAATGGTGGTGTTGGTGCCGCCATTGACTAAGTGTATCCTTTGTCTCTTCCCCTCCCTTTTTGTTTTGTCACCCTGCCCTTCTGTGCATTAGCCTCATGTGGCGGAGGAGCAGAGGCACCGGTAACGGAGGGAGCTGCATTCCACAGGACCCAGGATGCCAAATCCACTGAGGGTGAGGGCACTAGTGGGACGGAGGGCGAGGGGAGCACCAAGGCAGAGACTGGTGGGTACAGTTCTGACAGTGATACCTCCTCTGATGGAAACTCCCTGGTGGTGGCGGACACCTCTGTGCCTACCCCAACTACAGGTACAGCCGCCACCCCAGTACCAGCACTGCCCTCCCAGCAGCCCCTCATAGAGTTTCCCGTGCCCACTCACCCAGGAGAGTGGTCATCTCTTTTGCCCCAGACACCTCAGGCCCTGTCTCAGTTAGCCCTGCTGCCCTGAGTGAGGAGGCTATTGACCTCCTGCGATCCATCTCTGTTGGGCAGTCAACCAATGTGAATGCTATCCAGGGGCTGGCAGCCCAAATGCGACAGACAAATGCATTCCTAGAGGGTATTCACACTGGCATGGCGGCCCAACATAGATCAATCCAGGCTCTGGCCTCCTCTCGGATGGCAGCCATTGTCCCTGTTTCTAGCCTCCCCCCTCCAACTTCCTTCACCCAGTCACATTTGCCTCAACCCCAACCTATCCCAAGCACACAGTCAGATGAGCATACACCCAGGACAAAACACAAGAGCGGACATGGCAAACACAAGCACCACACTTCATCCCACAGGCACTCGCACAAACACCATCCAGAATCAAACATACCAACATCCACTGCCTCCACTGTGGCCCCTCCTCCTCGTCGGCCACCTCCCTCCCAGTTTCGGCTTGTCTCACACCTGCATGCACTACATCCTCATCCACTACCTCCATCACCAGCACACCTATCAGTACACCCCCCCCACTGGCAGTCACCCCCACCCACATCCATGTACACGTCCCCTGTGTCCTTTCCCACTGTGTCTGTGCCCCCCTCCTCCCTAAGTACACAAACGCAAGCACTCAGACACCCAACATCCATTCACCTCACAACAGCATCCAGCCCATGCACCTGCACCCAAACACAGCAGACCAACACCTTCTACAACCACTTCCTCTTCCTCCACTCCTAAACCTTCTCCCTCTTCCCGCCCCAATGTCCCTAAGAAGCTTTTCTACTCCACCTTTGACCTCTTGCCTACCCCTTCCCACCCCTGTCCTTCATGTCAGGCCAGGGTAGTCAGAACCCAGGCGAGCACCTCAGCCACCAAGTCCACGGGCACAGTAGTGTCCACAGCTACTCCAGGTGGGAGAGGATACCAGGCACCAGACAGCCACACTGAAAACGTGCCTGCACCAGGTGCTGCAAGGAAGGGCAAGGAGGCACCCCAAGCTGCTACAAAGAAGGGAAAGGAGGCACCCCAGCTGCTACAAGGAAGGGCAAGGAGGCACCCCAGCTGCTACACGGAAGGGCGTCCGAGGCTGAAGGGGAAGGGCTGGAGCCTCCCCCCCACCACTGCCAGCACCGCCACCAGCACCGCCAGCAGCAGCAGCAGCCCCAGTGGGCAGCCGTCTGAGGCTGCAGAGGAAGGGCTGGAGCCTCCCCCACCACTGCCACTACCGCCACCAGTAGCAGCAGCCCCAGTGGGCAGCGTTCAAGGCTGCAGGGGATGGGCTGGAGCCTCCCCCTACCACTACCAGCACCGCCACCAGCACCGCTACCAGCAGCAGCAGCCCCAGTGGACAGCTGTCCGAGGCTGCAGGGGATGGGCTGGAGCCTCCCCCTACCACTACCAGCAGCAGAAACAGCACCACTGCCACCACTGAACAGCCGTCTCCACCGGCGGACAGTGTGTAGTCCTGCGTCTTTGGGCTATTGTGCGGCCTAGCCCAAGCAAATCATGTGGGTATGACACCCAGCTGAGAGACTGTGACCTTGCACTCCCCAAGATCTGCATCACTGGGCACAATGCTCCCTCCAGAACCAGTAGAGAAGCCATCCACTCACCCCATCCTTCCCAGGATGAAGCACACTGGGCACAATGCCACCTCCAGAACCATTGGAGAAGCCATCCACTCACCCCATCCTTCCCAGGATGAAGCTCACTGGGCACGATGCCCCCTCCAGAACAGGTGGAAGTATTCAACCACTTGAGAGACTGTGGCTTTGTAATCCCCAGGAACAAGCAGTGGGCAAACCACCCACTTGAGAGACACTCCCCAGGCGCAAGCAGAGGGCAAACCACCCACTTGAGAGACTGTGGCTTTGCACTTCACAGGCACAAGCAGCGGGCAAACCACCCACTTGAGAGACTGTGGCTTTACACTCCCAGGACAGCGCACAGGGCATGTAGCCCCCTCCAGGAACAGTGACGTTGTACCATCTTCTGGCTGAGGTGCCCCCCATTCCCCGTCCCCCTGAGGTGCTTGGTTGTTTTCAACCTAATGCCCCTGCACTGTTCTCTCCATGTTGTTGCAGAAGTGAGGTGGGGCCTTGGCCTATGTGTTGTGGCCCTTTGGCCCACAGACATTGAGACTGGGCAGTGTCCCTACATTTGTAAATATGTATATACGTTTGAATTTGGATGGACTTATTTATAGTATTTTATCTTATTACATTCACTTTCTTCAAATCTGTTTGTCCTTGCATTATTCCTGAGGGGTAATCTGTTATGTTGCTGCATCTGCTTCTGTGTATGGTGTTGGAGGTGGGGGTGTTGCGTGTTGCGTGTGTGTGTCACTCTTTTTTTCCTCTCCCCCTCCCTTATGTGCTAGGCGGCAGTACTCACCGTGGTCGTCTTCGCCGGCGCTGGTGTTCATAATGGAACAGAAGGTAGACGAGCATGGGAAGACATTCAGCTCGGGCTCCATGGTGTCGTGGTTGTTCCCTGACTCTCCAGAGGTGAGTTGTTTTCCGCCTGGCTGTTGGCGGTTACCACCGTGGTGCTTGTTGATTCTGCCGTGGCGGTCAGTGTGTTAAATTGGCTGTCTGTCTGAGCGGTTTCCGCCATGGTCATAATTCCATTTTTGTTACCACCGGCCTGTTGGCGGTATTACCGCCACTTTAGCACAGACCGCCAGGGTTGTAATGAGGGCCTCAGTCTCCCTGTGTCAGTTCTATCAGCCACCCGTACTACATACGCCAAGCTCTATAACTGTGTGTCGATCCCCTGTAACCATTTAGCGCTGGAAGTGACAGGCTTTGCAGTCCTCTGCCTATCATTTCAGTCATCCACTCCTACCAACTATATGCTTTATATCCTCGAGTCAATCTTAGAATCATCCCCTAGCAGTGACCGGCTCTAGCTCCTTGCACCTGTCCCCGTGAGGCAACCACCCTTTGAAGTGACAGACTCCGTATTCTTCAGGCGACACCCTTCTCCGTCAAGCCATAGGGGCCTCAAACTCTGCTTGTGTCAATCCCTCTTAGTCATCCACATGAGGTTGTGGCAGGCTCTTTATGTGCCTATCCTTTTCATTCCGGCTACCCAAGAAGTGCTGGACTCTGTATTCTTCAGTCAATACCCTTAGTCATCTAGCTCAAGACATGTTAGGATCTGTATACAAGTGCTAGCCAAAGAACCTAGTCAACCATAGATGTGACAGGCTCTGGAATCCTGTGTTCATCCCCTGACCCTTTCCAGCCCAAATCCATGTGATGATCCATACCTTTGTTCTCTGACATGAAGCGTTGTGTCCTAATAGTGTTGGGCTGTGTGCTCCTGTGCATATGACCTCACTCATCCAGTCCAAGTGGCTACAGGCTCTGTATCTCTGTACCAGGCTCATGAGATATTCTATCCCAGAGGAAACAAGCTTGGAATCCACAGGCCGGTGAGTACTGATTTTCCACCTCAGAAACTCTTGTATCATTAGTCCTCAGCTCTCTTTCCTGCTCAGTCTTGGGCTGATCATGTGTGGATGTATGCATGTAGTATTATTAGTTTAGCGCTGTGAAGAAATGTGGTGTATCATATGGTGAGGTTGTGAGACCTCACCATTTAATACACCTACCAACCCCGTCAGGACCAATGGGTTTTGTTTGTTAAACCCTTACCTCAATACTGGGCAGCTGTGGCTCTGAGCAGTGAGGCTTACATAAAGCAGCAAGTGCAAAGCATTTAAACAGCATCAAAACAATTGAAAAAGAAATACACAACATACTTAAGAAATCCGACACCAATTATATATAATTTTTGACACCAAAATTAAAACGATCCACCAGATGGTTCTGAAGATACAGAATTTACAAGTATAGAAAATCAATGATTTTACTTAACCTCAAACAAGGACTGACAAATTCCATAAATCTTACACCTAGACACTTTTCAGGAAAACCCGTGGTAAGTATCAATGCAGTTACTTAGAGTTACTTTAGGTGACTAATTCCAGCAGGGACCCAGTCAGGAGGACCAGCAAGGTCCACATAAACTGTTACTTTGTCCAGAAAAGCAGCCTTCACTTCAGTTCTATCAGTGTCTTCTTTGCCATGGACTTATTTGGAGTATTCCTGATGCAAGGGATACAAGATACTGAATATACTCAAGGATGCAGAAGATGCTGTGCGGTCAACAGTGATCTTCCTGAGGATAGTCTTAAATCCACAGCCTCAGTGAGGTACCCTGGCTTAAGGGATAACTTGCATTCTGCTGTAACTTACCCTTTAGATGACCAAGCTGCACTCCAACAACTTTCCTGGTTCCAGCAAATGGGCAACTTTTAAGTGTCTGGTCCTACTCCCTGTTGCTACACAGTGGTGAACCAGTGATATGGTCTACCAACTTGCCCCAGCAGGATTCTTCAGCTATTGTGCCCTATGCTGCAATCAGGAGGTCAGCCAACTGATCCTGAAAGTCTCTTTCTTCAGCTGGGCTGAGGAGCCAACTTCTCCATGAGCAGGACACAGCAGGCACAGTCCCATTCCTTTGCTAGCTACCAGCTGCAGCAGGTGCAGTCCACGGCAGTGCAGCCTCTGTTCTGCGGGTGCTTGGTTCAGCAGGGCAGTCCTTCGTCAGTCCTCTTTTCCAGTTCAATGAGATCTGAGTTACGGGTGCTAGGTATGCCCTTTTATGCCCATAAAATGCCATTTGGGGAAGTTGTGGTCCCTAGTCAATGGACTACCAGGTTTCCTCTATCCTGATGACTAGTATCTGTAAAGTGTGGCATCTAGCTATCCCATAAGGCTCCATTCTGCCCACTTCTAACATGGCAGGACCCCTCTCTCGGCATGCAGAGGTCCCTAGTGCAATGCAGAGTTCTGGCTACCAAGGAGCGTACACCCACTAAAAACTTGTTTGACATCTGGCTCCTCCTCTCTGTCCTTAGTGGCAGCCCGTCTGGCTAAACACTAGAGCAGACTCTCTCTCAAGTGTTTCCCATTTTTCCTTCAATGGCAGCTTCCTCTTTGAAGCTTGCCTTTTGAGCCCACACCTGCATGGCTTCCTCACAGAAAGAGGTAACACCTCTCCCCATGCAGGGTTCTATCGGCCCTTTCCTGGGAGACATTCACACATCTCCCCAGGAAGGCAGCAGGCTATCTGTGTAGACAGCCCTTGCGTGCAACCGTAAAATGGCACTAAGTACCTTGGGCAACTAAAGTGGCAACTTCCAAAGTTGCACTTTGCCCACCAGTGACATTAAATTCCATGTAACCAATAAATCTGATTTAATACACTGAATCGTTTGTGGTACTTTACAGTACCAACTTTAGTTTTTCCAGTCAGAAGTTAGCAGGGCGGAGATGCAGGCCTGTAACTCTGCACTCAGCAATAGGGCTAATAGCCTTTTCCACAGTTAAAATGACAATTTAGGGTTTTTACAGCTGCTAAAGGTCATGTTCTCTCTTTTAATATACAGTACCCAGTCTTAGGGCCCGATAGGCCTGCCTTGGCGGTGACATATATATTATAAAGGGAGAATTGAGCTTTGCCGGTACCTTAAATGGCAAAGTTAATTTAGCAGTTTAAAACTGCTCTGTCAGTCTGCAGTGGCAGTCTGGGAGACATGTTTTACCTTGTACTCGTGTTGGCACAAGTAGTGCTGCAGTCCATGAGAAACACTTCAACTTACAGGTCATAGGTGCCCCTGGTATAATATACTAGGGGTTTACAAGTTAGTTGCACTATGCCAATTTGGTGTAAGGGTCAGACCACATGCACTTAGTCCTGATTAGCAGGGTGCAGGGCATTTCATAGTGATTACACCAGTGCCTGGGGACAAAAAATTGGGGTGAACCTGCAAAAGCCTGTTTCCTCACAAATGCAAACCTAGCTCAGAAGCAGAGTAATGCTGAACAATGGGCAAGGTCCAGGGTGCGATTCAGAGTTGTTGTACAGAGAGAAGGTGAGTGAGTTCCTAATATGTGGTGGAAATAGTGTGCCTTGGAGAGAAAGGTATTCAGCTGCTTTCTGGAGTTCAGGAGGTGCAGAGCAATCCTGATGTTGGTGGGGAGCCTATTCCAAATCCATTTAACCATAAACTTTAAACTTTCTGTTTTTGTCTTCCTTGCACATTTCTTACAGTTCCTTGCCTGGCATCGGGCCTAATTTAGATCTCAGCGGATGTAATACTCAGTCACAAGTGTAACAGCTAGCTCATCCACTGTATTATGCTCTCCATAGGAGATAATGGTATTGTAATACAGCAGATGGGCTATCCGTCACGTTTGTGATGGAGTATTGCCCTCTGCCAGGATCTAAATCAGGCCCATAGTCTCTCTGTGATGGTTACTATCTTTCCTTCTTAGTCTGAGTATT
This sequence comes from Pleurodeles waltl, assembly GCF_031143425.1. Lineage (NCBI taxonomy): Eukaryota > Metazoa > Chordata > Amphibia > Caudata > Salamandridae > Pleurodeles > Pleurodeles waltl. The sequence continues at coordinate 778,292,224 of NC_090448.1, read as the reverse complement.
GTTTCTGATGGCCTAGGTTGTGCAGTAGGTCTTAGGCTTGAGGGTGAGAGGAGCCAATATAGTTCCTTCAGCATTGAGAGTATGTGGTAGAGATTCATGAGGACTTACAAGAGCTGTGGGGTGAAGGTGCCAACGTGGAGTCTGGTAGGCAAATAAGCTGAGTGTTGCCTCTATCCATGAAAGAGCCAATCCAGGCTTGCCCTGAAGATTTACAGTTAATGGGGGTAATTACAACATTGGCGGTAAAAGCCGCTTACCGCCGTGCAGAAGACCGCCAATACACCGCCGGGGCTGCGGAATTCCGCCACAGCTATCATGACCCACATCTCGGAATCCGCCGAAATTCAGACACCGACACAAGTCCGCCACACCAAAGGTCAGTGATAATCCGGCGATAACAAATCCTCCCCCGTCACGCCAACAGAAACACTCCCATGCTATTACGACCCACGAATCCACGCGGCGGTCTTTCAACTGCGGTATTCCATTGGCGGTACACACCGCCACGCTCAAAATACACACATCTCCAAAACACCGCCACATTGGACATTTCGAAAGACACACACCTGACACACATACAAACAACACTCCCACACACCCAGCACAATATAAAACACACACCCACATCACCTACAAACCCCTACGACCCAAAATCAGAGACGAAGGCGACAGAGAGAGAGCACAGCAATAGAGAACCCCACCACACAGAGGCACAAAACACCATCACCCACACAACATCCATGCACAAAATTCCAAACACCACTACACATCACCACACTCACCACCATATACACCACCCCACACATGACACTGACCTACAGCACCCCATGGCACGCCAAAGACACCCCAGGTTTTCTGAGGAGGAGCTCAGGGTCATAGTGGAGGAAATCGTACGGGTAGAGCCACAGCTATTTGGATCACAGGTGCAGCACACCTCTATAGCCAGGAAGATGGAGCTATGGCGAAGAATCGTGGAGAGGGTAAACGCAGTGGGGCAGCACCCAAGAAATCGGGAGGACATCAGGAAGTGGTGGAACGACCTATGGGGGAAGGTGCGTTCAGTGGTCTACAGGCACAACATTGCGATTCAGCGGACTGGCGGCGGACCCCCACCTCCTCCCCCACAACTAACAACATGGGAGGAGCAGGTCTTGACCATTATGCATCCAGAGGGCCTCGGAGGAGTCAGTGGAGGAATGGACACTGGTAAGTCAAATCTTAACTATCATATCCCCCACCCTACCTGCATGCTATCACACACCCCCACTCTCACCCCCTCCCCTATCACTCCAACTCCTCACTAATGTACTAATAACACAAACCACCCATCCCAACACCAAGCCCTGCATGACACAACTAAGCATGGACACCCATCACTAAAGCATGCCCAATGCACATACCCATAACACCCTCGAACCATCATCACACAAGCCCCCACACAGGAATGCTTGCACTGGGGTACACGCACACTTATCGTCACTGGTCCGGAGACCACCGCCAGAGTCAGTGCCCTGGAGGGCAGCACTATCGTCACTGGTCCGGAGACCACCGCCCGAGTCAGTGCCCTGGAGGGCAGCACTATCGACACTGGGCTGGAGACCACCGCCAGCGTCAGTGCCCTGGAGGGCCCCGGCACCCACAGCCCCGCTGGGCACTGAGGGACCGTCATGCCACACACCGCTGTACAGGTCACAGACAGCAAAGTCAAGCACCGCTGAACATGGCAAAGACCACCATGGCAAGCACCGCTGAACAGGTCAGAAACAGCAAAGTCAAGCACTGCTGAACAGGGCAAGCACCGTTGAACAGGTCAGAAACTGCAAAGTCAAGCACCGCTGAACTGGGCAAAGACCGCCATGGCAAGCACCGCTGAACAGGTCAGAAACTGCAAAGTCAAGCACCGCTGAACAGGGCAAGCACCGCTGAACAGGGCAGAAACTGCAAAGTCAAGCACCGCTGAACAGAGCAAATACCGCCATGGCAAGCACCGCTGAACAGGTCAGAAACAGCAAAGTCAAGCACTGCTGAACAGGGCAAGCACCGTTGAACAGGTCAGAAACTGCAAAGTCAAGCACCGCTGAACTGGGCAAAGACCGCCATGGCAAGCACCGCTGAACTGGGCAAAGACCGCCATGGCAAGCACCACTGAACAGGGCAAGCACCGCCAAATCAAGCATCGTTAGCCCATGTGCGGCTGGGACAGTGACGGAACTGGGACCGTCATGTGGAGCGTGATGCACTCTGGGCACCAGTCCCCCTCCAGAACCAGTGAAGAACTGCATCCACTACCTGAATCCTTCACAGGATGAAGCACTCTGGGCACCAGTCCCCCTCCAGAACCAGTGGAGACTGTTATCCACTTGAGAGACTGTGGCTTTACACTCCCCAGGATGGTACAGTGGGCAAACCACCCACTGTAGAGACTTGAGAGACTGTGGCTTTGCACTCCCCAGGATTGATCAGTGGGCAAACCACCCACTGTAGAGACTTGAGAGACTGTGGCTTTGCACTCCCCAGGATGGTACAGTGGGCTACCCACCCACTGTAGAGACTTGAGAGACTGTGGCTTTGCATTCCCCAGGATGGTACAGTGGGCAACCCACCCACTGTAGAGACTTGAGAGACTGTGGCTTTGTACTCCCCAGGATGGTACAGTGGGCAACCCACCTACTGTAGAGACTTGAGAGACTGTGGCTTTGCACTCCCCAGGATACATCAATGGGCATGGAGCCCTGTCGTGGATCTGGCGTGGTGCTGTCATCCGGCTGAGGTGCCCCCCCTTCACTTCCCCCTGAGGTGCCTGTTGTATTTCTATCTGATGCCCCTGCAGTGTTCTCTCCGTTTCTGGACAGGTATCGTGTGTGGGCCTCGCCCATGCACTTTGGGCCCAGTGGTCCACAGACATTGAATTGTGCATACCTGCACTACTAATCGTGATGTATATATTTGGAATGTGTATACATTTCTGTATATATGAGCTTACTGTATTTTTATACATTACAATAGTTATACTGATTCACTTTTGTCTTTGCATTCTTCCGGGGTGGTTGTGGGTTGTTACTGGGATGTTTGGAAGTGCATTGGTGTGTGTGTTGTAGTGGGTGAGGTTCGGGGTGGGGGTGGGGGTGTTGCGTGTGTGTGTCCCTGACTTTTGCCTCCCCCCCCCCTATGTCGTAGGTGCAGTACTCACCGTTGTCTTCTGCGCCGCCGTTGCTGATGTTCGTAGAGGAACAGGAAGGCAAGCGCAGGGAGTATTTGGAGTTCGGGCTCCATGGTGCCCTCCTTCCTCGTGGAGTGTGTTAAGGAGAGCGTTTTCCCATTGCAAAAGCTGTTTCCGCCTTGTTTTTATCCACGGTGAATCCTCCCTGGAAAAGGTGGCAGATTGGCCTGTTGTAATACTGTCGGCGGTACATTGTCTCCCGCCTGTCTGTTGGCGGTGACCGCCGCGCTGCTTGTCTGTACCGCTGTGGCGGTCGGAGTGTTAAAGTGGCTGTCTATGTTGGCGATTTCTGCCACGGTCATAATTCCCTATTTTTTTTCCGACGGCCTGTTTGCGGTATTACCGCAGCTTTAACACCGTCCGCCAGGGTTGTAATGACCCCCAATATCTGAAAAGAAAGAGTTCCAATGTTTTTAAGTGGAAGAGCTAGTGCCTCTCGGTCTTGACTTTTCTGGCTGTGTATTCTTTGCATCTTAGTGTTGATTGTGAATTCCAAGCAAGCTGTGTGTTTGAGGAAGGAAGCAGACAATGTATCTGCTCCAGGAAGGGAGGCTGATGCATGAGCTGATGAGATAATAGGTCCATTATGCCTGGGGGATGTGATGTTGTATGACAGGCTTACTGCACAAGCATTGGTGTGTGGGACATTCGAGGAGTTAAAAATAGTCAAGTTTGAGAGATGGTGTCTGAGAGAAAGGAGTGATTGTCATACCCATGCTCGCCGTGATACCCTGTGGTGTATTCTGCCCTGCCTTGCCCGATAGAAGTGGCCATGAACTGGCACTGTCCCTGAACAGAGGCACGTTTGTTGGCTCCCATTCTGACAAGAAGAACCAAATCTTTTGGCGACCCAAAAGCTGGAGAGCTAGGCATTAGGCCAGAGAACACCACTTGTATGCTGATTCCCTCAAGCCATGTTTCACGGTTCCTGCTTTCTTCAGGCACAGAGGCACAGAGGCACAGAAGATGGAGAGGAGTTACCAGGCCTAGACCCGCAGTAAGTGCGCGGTACTTAGCCAGTCAATACCAAATTCTAACATGCCCATGGTGCAGTCAGTGGGCAATCAAAGAGTGGCCTTAGGGAGTTCCCTCATACCCATCCTTTGCCCACGCCCCTTGCCACACACCCTTCCACACCCCAGCTGGAAATCCTTGGCATCACCTGATATTTAGGTGGACCAAATAGGAACATTAAGAAAACTGTTCCTAAACATCTTCACTTGGCATGTTGTGAAGTGTGAGTGAACCAGTAGAACAAGTGAGATTGAGTACTACCACACTGTATATATGCAGACAGTATACGTGTATGTAAATGGCTTTCTGGATAGCAGTGGTTGTGTTTTGTATGTTTTACACTGCTGCATCAGAAGCAGTGGTTTAAATAAACTTTAGTTTGTCACAGAACCAACTTGTGAGGGGGTTTCTTATCAGAGACGCACAAAGGCAGTTTTATGTGCTCGTAAACCACAATGGATACACTTGGTTAGAATATTGACCATGTGTGCTGAGACAAACATGCTAACAGACCCAGTTCAGGCGGAAACTCCAGATTTTTGTTTGAAGCCACAACTGGCTTTATTTTTAGCTGCCTCCCGCCTGAAATTTCTTCTTCTTCACTTGAAGTAATTTGGGAAATACATTACCTGCTCTAAAATGTTGGCATATATGCTGAGAGCAAGTTAAACATGGAGACGTGGTGTATACTCATTTTAATATTCCCCCCCAACTTTTTAGATTGAAGCCTACCAGACAGAGCAGCTATCTGGTTTGCTAACAACATCATGGAGACATTCTGAAAGTTTACCTGGGAATGCATCCCACTCTTTGCTTACCACTGGATTTGTGTTTTGTAACTCACATTTGATGGCTTCCTATTTGCTGGCTTTATTTCCTTTAGGATCTCCAGCTTGAGTTTGTTCCTCCTGTATGACATCTCCATTTTACTTTTTACTGTATTCTTCCACGGTTCACTTTCTGCAAACAGGCCTTTAAATCTTGTTCTTATCTTGTGGCATTTGTTGTGCATTCAAAGATAAAGTTCAAATGTCAGGCTTTGTGGTATGGGGGAGCTTGATGTATACTTTTCTTTCCACTATATCAAAGTGAGAGGATTTATGTAACAATGCTGTTGGGTGCCTATGTGTGAGGAGAAGTTGTAGGATGCTATTTGTCTAGTGCACAGCAAAATGTAACTGTCTATAAATGAACTGTGAAAATATTTCAGAATATATCAGAATTAGGAAAGTACATAGGAGGCATGTTCATCTGTAATTCTCAAGTTTGTTGAAAACAAATATTTTAATACAATCAAAACAAATCAAAACACTTGGTGATGCCATTTCCGCACACTATCATTTGTATGCTATATATTAGTATCACTAAAACTGTATGTGTGTGCAAATGTAATGGTCATTTCATTTGAAAATGTGTTGTATGTAATGGCAGTGCGGTAGAATACCGTACATACTCCACTCTACGACACTTTACTCTCTTTACACCAGTCCACTCTACAACACTCTACCCCATGACACACTATGACACTCAACTCCCCTCTACGCTACTCCACTCTACACCACTCTGCTCCATGCCACTCCATTCTACTCTACACCACTCCACTCTATTCTATACCACTCTACACCTCGCTATGTGACTCTACACCACTCTAATCCAAACTACACCGTTCCACTCTATGACACTCTTGTGCAGTCCACTCTATGCCATTATACCCTTCTCTGAGCTCCACCGCTTCATGCTATGCCACTCCACCCTGACATTTTACCCCACTCTGGGCTACGTACATTACTGCACTCTACTCCGCTCTATGACACTTTACTGCACTCTATGCTGTGCCACTTTGCACCCCTTAACTCTGCATCACTTCACTCTATGCTGCAACACTCTATGCCACTCTACGATACTCCACTCCCCGATACTCCACTCCATGATACTCCGCTCCATGACACTCCACGCCCTGCCACTCCACTCCACTGTACAACACTCCGCTCCATTCCACTTTATGACAATCTGTGCCACTTCACTCTAGGCCACTCTACTCCACTCTAGTACTCTTCACAACACTCTACCACACTGCTCAACTCTACAACAGACTACTCTATGCCACTTCACTCAACAATAATGCATGATACTCCATGACACTCTATGACACCCCATGATATAACACTCCATGCTACTTTACCCAACTCTACAACACTCCACGGCAGCCACTCCACTCTAACACTTTACTTCAGTCTATTGCACTCCACTCCATTCTACTCTGCTCTATTCCATGCTATGCCACTCTTCGCCCCACCACTCTACATCATCCCATTCTGTGCCACTGCATTCTATGCCAGTTCACTCTACGATACTCCACACTACTACACTCTATGCTCCGCCACTCTACGCCCTACCACTCTATGATACTCCAATCTACAATACTCCACTCCACTCTATGACACCGCACTCCATTCCATTCTACAACACTTTGTGCCACTTCACTCTAGGCCACTCTACTCTATTCAAGGGAATTCCACTGTACGGCCCTCCACAACACTCTAATACAGTCTACTCTTCACCACTCCACTCAATGACACTCCATGATACTCTACAACACTCCATGATATGACACTCTATGCCATTTTACTGCACTCAATGCCCCTTCACTATATGCCACGATACTCCACTCTACGCTATGCTAGGCCACTCCACTCTACACTGACACTTTACTTCACTCTATGCTACACCACTCTATGCCCCGTCACTCTACATTGCTCCACACTGACACTCCACTCTGCACCACTCCACACCATTCTACTCCACTCTATGTCATTCTGTGCCACTCCACTCAACTCCACTCTATGACACTCCACTCCCCTCTGTGCCCCTCCACTCTATGCCACTCCACTTTGTGCTTCTCCACTCAGCGACACTATACAACACTTTTCATCACTCCATTCCACAACACTCTATGCCCCTCTGCTCCACTATATGCTTCTCCACTCTATGCCAATCCACAACACTTCACTCCACACTACTCCTCTCCACTCTATGCCACTATACACCACTCCACTCTACATCACTCCAGTGTACGACACTCTAAGCCACTCTAAGCTCCTCCACTCTACTCCACTCTATGCCACAACACTTTATTCTCCTCTACTCTTCTCTGTGCCCCTCTACGCACCTCCACTCTATTCCCCTTCACTTTACACCCCTCCACTCTGTGCCACTATAATCCACGACACTCCACTCTATGACACTCCACTCTGTGACACTGCACTCTATACCACTCTACAACACTCCATTCTGTGACACTCCTCTCTGCACCACTGCACTCTGCACCACTCCAATCCATTCCACTCTCCTCTATGCAACAAACATTTAGCTATGCTGAACATCAGTCACACTGGTGTACATCATGGCTGAAACACACTCTATGCTGCTTCACTCTACGCCCCTTCACTCTGAGCCCCTCCATTCTGTGCTACTCCACTCTATGTTAGATGCACCGCTGTAACGAGCTGTGTCCCCTTGGAGCACTACTTTAGTGACTCTATTTGGGACGTATTACACTCTCGTCTTGGTTCCCATAAAGTTCAACTAGATTTCATGCATCACCAGTAGTCAAATGTGATTTCAACTATGATTTAATGAACATAAGGTGAAAAGTGTGGAAAAATTCATTCCAATCCCAAAATGTTTCGGGCCATTGCCCTTCGCCAGGGGCATAATCTATAAAAGAATGTGTGAAACATATATCTCAGGAGGTGAAGTAAGTAAATGTGTTAAGAACAGTCTTAGTGATTCTACATGCGTATCTGTGCCCAGTGAGTGAATTTGTGCCTGTATCAAACATGATAGTGACACGAAGCGTCATGCCATGCCATTAATTGATGTTTAAACCTAGACAGATTGTCTATGTAAACATCCTATATTAATGCCATGAGATATAAACCCAAACCATTCGAGTTTACGTGACCCATCGAGTCATGTCGGTGTCCCCGAACATGAAACTCACACAGGTAGTCAAAGTAAACATGCTTTATCAATGCCACAGATTCAAGGTCAGACAAATAGTCAGTATTGTAAATCATGCCGTGCGCAACCAGTTGCTAAGAAGAGTGTTATAACTCATGCCAGTCAACATGGATTTGCTGGAAGGTGTGTACTAGAAGAGTCCGGTGTAGGTATAGAAAATTAGGTTACCCCTCTATAACAAAACCTAAAGCTTCATGTTGAAAAGTTAAAACGCTAATGATGGCCGACTCACCAGTGTATCATCTCACAATGGTGTGTAAAATCCTCTCACCATACCAGACGCCACGTTCTGTGAGTGCTATGAACTCCCCATGATCATGGTAATCAAAGGCGGACAAAACAATCCGTTCTTTAAGTACCCACCCTGTTGAATCATTAAATCTGCTTAAGTTGTGAATGAAGTAATAAACCCAAGTGTGTAGTTATCACAGATTTGTTTGTGAAAAAATCGTGTACATTCCCATCATGTAGTGGATACTAATCGTGGTGAATTAGATGGAGTGGCTTAAATGAAAATAATGTACAAATCAAGCGTTAGAAATGGGATCTATGGCTGGCAGTCAGGTTGCCCCCCTGTCCAAGCAAAGACCCTCTCGTCAGGGCAAAGGAGAAGCACACCCGGTTAACCCCCGCTCACCCCCTTCGTAGCTTGGCACGAGCAGAAAGGCTTAACCCAGAGACAATGTGTAAAGTATTTGTACCAACACACACAGTAATACAGGAAAAACACTACCAAATGACTCAACACCAGGTTAGAAAGATAGTCAATATTTATCTGAACAAAACAAGACCAAAAGAACAAAAATCCAACATACATAGGCAAAGTTATGAATTTTTAAAAGATTAAACTTCAACATAGCGCTTAGAAACACAAATGCTTCAAATTGATGATATTACGGTGTTGTGACAGAGTTGTTTCCAACAATCGGATGCTAATGTAAGGTGACCACGGACTGCCCGTAATTTCATCCTGCTGTCCGATGTCCGCGATGAAAGGCTTATCAGACAGCATTTGTCAATAATTTTAGCCTTTCACCTAAACCACAAAATGTCATTGGGACTGACCAGTTTTGCCAGCTGGATTGAAAGGCAGGGAGTCTCCTGTGCTCGGAGGGAGGGAGGGAGGGAGGGAGGGGCAGACAGATAAGAAAAGGCCTTCTTGCCAGGGTGTCTCCTTCCCTAAAGAAATGCAAATGTGCTGAACTGGTAAATCTGCAAATGTAAAGGGGCTTGAAAACCTTCATTGACTTTAATCTAAGAAGTCACAGTGAAGCTTTCTGATGACAAATATATTTTCCTTTAGAGAGATAATGTAAAGGTGTTCCAAGGTAAGCTGTAGGGTGTGTGGTTTTATTGAACTGTTAAAAAAAATGTTAGTACTAGGTGGAAACTGTATATTATTCAAATCTGTATTTCAGAAGGACTTTTTTTTATTTAACCAACATGAATTGGCGCATTTTGTGGCAGCCTATATTGTGATGTGTGCAATGTCTGTTTAAAATAAAGAATTACACATTCACAGTTCTTTCAGAGACCTCCGTACCTCATAGTACTAACAAACATTGTCAAAGCCAATAGCTCTCTTCTACTCAAGAGTTATTGGTTTTGCTAATGTGTTTGACCCATGTTATACACCAGAGTGGCTGCTGTTCAGCATGGCTAAAAGTTAGTGGCATAGTGGTTTAAAGTGGAGTAGAGTGGCATAGGTGTAGTGGCGTAGAACACAGTGGTGCATAATAAAGTGCAGTTGGGTACAGTGCAGTTGTTTAAAGTGCATTGGCATAGAGTGCAGTGGTTTAAAGTGCAGTGGCATGGAGTGGCTTGAGGCAGAGTCGAGTGGCATAGACTGCAGTGGAGGGGAGTGGCATACAATAGAGTGACAGAGAGTGCAGTAGTGTAGAGTGGTGCAGTGGTGTAGAGTGGTGCAGAGTGGAGTAGTGTAGAGTGGTGTAGTGCAGAGTAGAGTATAGTGCTGTAGAGTGCCGTGGTGTGGAGTGATGCAGAGTGCAGTGGCATAGAGTGCAGTGGGATAGAATGCAGTAGTACAGAGTAGAGTGGTGTAGGGTACAGTGGCAGAGTGTAAAGAGTAGAGTGTCACTGGAGTGGTGTTGAGTGGCGTCGAGTGGTAAAGAGTAGTGGTGCAGAGTACAGTGGTGCAGAGTAAAGGGCAGTGACGTACAGTGCAGTTGATTAGAGTGCATTGGTATAGAGTGCAGTGGCATAGAGTGACATGGGGTAGAGTAGAGTGGCACAGAATGCTGTAGTACAGAGAAGAGTGCTGTAGAGTACAGTGGCAAAGTGCAATGTTGCAGATACGAGTATTAGCGCAGTGGTGTAGAGTGGCGTAGAGTGGTACAGAGTAGTGGCATAGAGTGGTGCAGAGTAAAGGTCAGTTGTTTAGAGTGCGTGGTGCAGTGCAGAGCAGAGTATAGTGCTGTAAAGCGCAGTGACAGAGGTGAGTTTTGCATAGTAGGATGGTATAGTGTGCAGTGGAATAGAGTGTATTGGTGCAGAATGCAGTAGTACAGAGTAGAGTGATGTAGAGTATAGTAGCATCCAGTGCAATGTTGCAGAGTAGAGTGTCAGAGTGCATTGGCGTAAAGTGCATTGGAGTAGAGTGCAGTAGTTAAGAGTGTAGTGGGGCAGAGTGGCAGAGAGTGCAGTGGTGTGGAATAGATTGTTTCAGAGTTGAGTGCAGTGGCTTAGAGTGGAGAGGTGTAGGGTAGAGTGCAGTGGCATAGAATGCAGTGGCGCAAAGTAGATTGTTTCACAGTAGAGTGAGGTGGCGTAGAGTGGAGAGGTGCAGGTGAGAGTTGTATAGAGTGGCATAGAGTGTGAGAGCATATGGTAAAGTGATGCAGAGTGCTGTGGCATAGAGTAGATTAGAGTGACGTACAGTGTATTGATGTAGAGTACAAGGGCATAGAGCTGAGTGTTACAGAGTAAAGTGCCCTTGCATACAGTGTATTAACATAGAGTGCAGTGGTGTACAGTGCAGTGTTGCAGAGTGGCATTGAGTTGAGTTGTGCGGACTTGATTGGTGTTGCCTAGACTGGAGTGCTATAGTGTGCAGAGGCGCAGAGCGCAGTGGTGTAGAGAGGAGTAAAGTGCATTGGTATAGAGTAGAGTGGTACAGAGTAGAGTAGAGGGGCGTAGTGGGAAGTACCATAGAGTGCAGTGGCATAGAGTGGAGTGGAGAAGAGTGGAGAGGAGTGCAGTGTGCCACAGTGCAGTGGCATGGAGTGGTGTAGCAAGTGGAGTGATGCAGAGTAGGGTGCAGTAGTGTGGAGTGGTGCAGAGTGGAGTGGAGTATGCAGTGTGTGGTAACACACTGCGATTACAGACAACACATTTTTGATTGAAATGACCATTGCATTGCACAGACATACAGTAATTCAAGCAATACTATACAGTGCACAGATGATGATGTATGGAAATTGCATCACCTAATGCAATGATTTGTTTTATTCATATAAAGGTATTTGTTTCCAGCACAGTTCAGAATTAACAAAAATGTGCTTCATTTGTACTCCTCATTCTGATATAGTCTGAAGTTTATTTAAATTTTGTCATGTGATAGAAAAACTTCTTTCCTAACCCCAGCATCCCTCAAAATTGCTGCATAAATCCTCAGTCGGAGAAAGAAAAGTAAACACTAAGGGGGTCATTACAACCCTGGCGGACGGTGTTAAAGGTGCGGTAATACCGCAAACAGGCCGGCGGACAAAAAAAGGGAATTATGACCATGGCGGAAACCGCCAACATAGCCAGCCACTTTAACACACCGCCCGCCACGGCGGTACAGACAAGCAGCGCGGCGGTCACCGCCAACAGACAGGCGGAAGACAATGTACCGCCCACAGTATCACAACCCGCCAATCCGCCACCTTTTCCGGGGCAGATTCACCGTGGATAAAAACACGGCGGAAACAGCTTTTGCAATGGGAAAACGCTCACCTCAACACACTCCACGAGGAAGGAGGACACCATGGAGCTGGAATTACAAATACTCCCTGCCCTTGTCTTCCTGCTCATCTACGAACACCAGCAACGGCGGCGCCGAAGACAATGGTGAGTACTGCACCTACAACATAGTGGAGGGGGAGGCAAAAGTCAGGGGGACACACATGCAACACTCCCACCCCCACCCTTGCACATTACAACACACACACCAATGCATTTCCAAACATCACAGTAACAACCCACAACCCCCCCGGAAGAATGCAAGGCAAAAGGAAATCAGTTCAAACATTGTAATGTATCAAAATACAGTTCCAAATATATACAGATATATATACACATTCAAAATATATACATTATGAGAAGTAGTGCAGGTATGCACATATCAATGTCCGTGCACCACTGGTCCAAAAATGCATGGGCGAGGCCCACACTAGATACCTGTCCACAAACGGAGAGAACACTGCAGGGGCATCAGATAGAAATACAACAGGCACCTCAGGGGGAAGGGAAGGGGGGGGCACCTCAGCCGCATGACAGCACCACGCCACATCCATGACGGGGCTCCATGCCCCTTGATGTATCCTGGGGAGTGCAAAGCCACAGTCTCTCAAGTCTCTACAGTGGGTGGTTTGCCCACTGTACCATCCTGGGGAGTGCAAAGCCACAGTCTCTCAAGTGGATAACAGTCTCCACTGGTTCTGGAGGGGGACTGGTGCCCAGAGTGCTTCATCCTGTTAAGGACAGACTGAGTGGATGCATGTCTCCACTGGTTCTGGAGGGGGAATGGGGCCGAGACTGCATCAGGCTCCCTGTGACGGTTCCTGTTCCGTCACTGTCCCAGCTGCACATGGGATAACGATGCTTGATGTGGCGGTGTTTTCCTTGTTCAGCAGTGCTTTGCCCTGTTCAGCGGTGCTTTGCCATGGCGGTCTCTGACCTGTTCAGCGGTGCTTTGCCCTGTTCAGCGGTGCTTTGCCATGGCGGTCTCAGACCTGTTCAGCGGTGCTTTGCCCTGTTCAGCGGTGCTTTGCCATGGCGGTCTCTGACCTGTTCTGCGGTGCTTTGCCCTGTTCACCAGTGCTTTGCCCTGTTCAGTGGCGCTTTGCCATGGCGGTCTCTGACCTGTTCAGCGGTGCTTTGCCCTGTTCAGCGGTGCTTTGCCATGGCGGTCTCTGACCTGTGCATTGGTGTCTGGCGTGACGGTCCCTCATTGCCCAGTGGGGCTGTGGCTGCCAGGGCCCTCCTGGGCACTGACTCTGACGGTGGTCTCCTGACCAGTGACGATACTGCTGCCCTCCTGGGCACTGACTCTGGCGGTGGTCTCCTGACCAGTGACGACGGTGCTGGCGGTGGCGTCCCGGCCGCCGGGGAGGATGGTGCCCTTCTCCGCCGTGCTGCTCTTACCAGACTGTGCAGACTTCTTCTGGCCCCTCACCACCTTTGGAGGAGTCACAGCTGACTCTGCAATCCCCCTGGGACCCTTGTGAGCAGTTTTGCCGCCAGGAGTCTTCACCCTGTCCCGTCAGCCACTTTCCAACTTGAGGTGCTTTACAGGGGGTGGACTGGCAGTGCTTTGGCTCCGTGTCACACTGGCTGCCCTGGTGGCCGGTGCACTCCACACACCTTGAACACGCACCACAGGTCCTGGAGTTTTTTTGGCTGAGGTGCTACTACGTGACTTATGATTTGGAGGGGTGGGGGTGGGGGCAAAGAGGTCAACGTTGCTGAGGAAGAGTTGCTGACGAAGACTGGGATGGGTAGCTGGAGGGGGTCTGGGAGTGGAGGAAGAGGAGGTGCTTGTAGGAGGTGTAACTTTAGGTGTTTTGGGTGCAGGTGCAGGTACTGGAGGCTGTCGTGAGGTGGATGGATGTTGGGTGTGTGGGTGCCCGTGTTTGTGTACTTTGGGAGGGGCGTCACAGACACACTGGGAGTGGAAACAGGGGACGTGTAAATGGTAGTCGGGGTGGTGAGTGCAGGTGAGCGGGGTGTGGTGCTGGGTGTTCTGGTGCGAGTCCTAGTGCCTGTAGATGTAGTGCATGCAGGTGAGAGTGTAGGCGACACTGGGAGGGAGGAGGGACACGACGAGGAGGGGGACACAGTGGAGGCAGTGGATGTTGCTGTGTCTGTATGTGGGTGATGCTTGCGTGAGTGCTTGTGGGTTGTGTGATGCCTATGTTTGCCTGAGCTACTTGTGTGTGTTGAGGTGTATGCGTGCTTGTTTGATGGTGTGCTTGGGATAGGCTGGGGTACAGGGGATTGGGTCTGGGTGGAGGAAGTTGGAGGGGGGAGGCTAGACACAAGGACAATGGCTGCCATCAGTGCTGAGGCCAGAGATTGCAGGGTTCGATGATGGGCAGCCTGACCAGAATGAATGCCCTCCAGGAATGCATTAGTGTGTTGCAACTCCCTTTCAACACCCTGGATGGCATTCACAATGGGAGACTGCCCAACAGTGAGCGACCTGAGGAGGTCAATGGCCTCCTCACTGAGGGCAGCAGGGGTGACAGGGGCAGGGGCTGAGGTGCCTGGGGCGAAGGTGATGCCCACCCTCCTGGGTGAGCGGGCACGTGGCGAACACTGAGGGGTTGCTGGGACGGCAGTGCTGGTAGGGGAGGTGGCGGCTGTACCTGTAGAGGTGGGGGGCACAGATGGTGCCGCCACCACAAGGGAGCTCCCATCGGCGGACGAGTCCGTGTCGCTGGTTGGTGATCCGGTAACCGACGTAAAGCTCCCCTTGCCCTCTGTCCCACTGGTGTATTCTGAGTCCGTGGTGTGGCCCTCCATGGCCATGTGGGATGCAGCTCCCTCGTGCTCCGGTGCCACTGTACCTCTGCCTGATAATGTTGATGCACAAAAGAACAGGGAGAGCAGAAAAAGGGGGGGGGACGACAGAAGAAAGACAGGTTGAGTGCATGGCTTACCGCTACCGTTGGCGGACAATACAGACACAGCAGCCCCCTGCACTACACCATCCTCTTGGCCACTACAGATGCAATTCCTTGGATCTGGCCTACATGGCTATGGTGGACATCTGCACACATGTATACCTGTACTTGGCCCTCTACTGAGGTGGGGTGGAGTGGCACATGGCCTGCATTATGGAGGGGCCTAGCCTACGTAAGTCGCCCTGGCCTAGGGAAACCCACATCACTCCTCCCCCACCCAGACCCCTCCACTGCGCGCAAAGTCCCCAGAATGAGAGTGTACTCACCCCCTTGTGTCTGCTGTGATGCCCTCAAGCGCCCATCCAACTCCGGGTAGGCCACCGCCAGGATCCGGAACATCAGGGGGGTCATGGTGCGACGGGCATCCCTCCCACGTTGGGAGGCCATCCCCAGCTGAGCCTCAGCTGTCTTCTTGCTCCAGCGGTGAATGTCCTCCCATCTTTTCCGGCAGTGGGTGCCCCGTCTCTGGCGGACCCCCAGGTTCCGGACGTCCTTGGCGATGGCATGCCAAATGTCCTTCTTCTGGTGGGCGCTGACCTACATGACATGCACAGGGGAAGAAGAAAAGTCAATACCAACTGCACCGTCGATGTGAGTGGCCCCCATCCCTACCCTTGCCATGTGGCACATGCATTCACAGTCCTTCATGTTCCCTGAACTCTGCCCCCTTCCTTCTTACAACCAGCCCTCTCCACCCAGGCATAGCCCATACAACGTGCTCCCTGTGTACTTACCTGTTGGTCTGGAGGACCGTAGAGTAGCGTGTACTGGGGGAGGACCCCGTCCACGAGCTTCTCCAACTCCTGAGCAGTGAAGGCAGGGGCCCTTTCCCCAGACGCAGCAGCCATTGTCTCTTCCAGACTGAGGTCACAGCAGCACTTGCAGTGTAGGTCCTCTCCTGTCGAAGATCAGGTATCGAGTGATTGAACAGATAGAAAATGGCAGTGACGCCCGCGGCGGTGACGTCCGCGGCGGTGTGTATCATCACCGCCGGCGCACTTCATCATTGGCTCCTGGGACCCATAGGGTCCAATGTTAACCAATGCAGCATTGCGCCACGGTCTACGTCCGCCGACCGCGACGGGGTACAACGCCAGCGCAGATACCTCACATCCTATTGTCCCAGTCTAGAGGTCAGGCAGCCGCCATTTCAGGGGCCCACATGGCTTCATTTACTACTGCGTCACACATACCTAGGCCTACACTCAAAACACATACAAGAAGAGTTTTGTGTTTGGTGTCGTGTTCTGTGTATCTGTGGGTACATACCTGGAAATTTGTTGACTCTGTGGTCGCTGTTGTCCTTCCTAGGCACCGTCAGCTTGGACATTTGAGAAGATGGCGGAATCCTCCGGTGTACCGACCGCTGGTGGACCTGTTGACAATGGAGGAGCGACATTTAATCATCACCTACAGGTTTGACCGTGCCACTATCCAGGAACTATGTACCCAGTTGGAGCCAGACCTGATGTCACCAATCCGCCATCCCACTGGAATCCCCCCTGACGTGCAGGTGCTGTCAGTGCTCCATTTCCTTGCAAGTGGGTCTTTTCAGACAACAGGGGCCATGGCATCAGGGATGTCCCAGCCTATGTTTTCCAACGTGTTGTCCAGAGTGTTGTCTGCCCTGCTGAAACACGTAAGGAGCTACATCGTTTTCCCTCAGGTGGAGGATTTGGCTACAGTTAAAGGTGACTTCTATGCCCTTGGACATATCCCCAACATCATAGGTGCTATTGATGGCACCCATGTAGCTCTGGTCCCCCCCACAGGAGTGAACAGGTGTACAGGAACCGGAAGAGTTATCATTCTATGAATGTACAGATGGTGTGTTTGGCAGACCAGTACATCTCCCAGGTAAATGCTATGTTCCCTGGCTCTGTGCATGACGCCTACATCCTGCGGAATAGCAGTATCCCGTGTGTGATGGGTCAACTCCAGAGACACCGTGTGTGGCTATTAGGGGACTCTGGTTACCCCAACCTGTCCTGGCTGTTGACCCCAGTGAGAAATCCCAGGTCTAGGGCAGAGGAACGCTACAATGAGGCCCATGGGTGGACTAGGAGGGTGATCGAACGCACCTTTGGCCTCCTGAAGGCCAGGTTCAGGTGCCTCCATATGACAGGTGGTTCCCTATTCTACTCACTGAAGAAGGTGTGCCAGATCATCATCGCCTGCTCGATGCTTCACAATCTTGCTTTGCGACGACAGGTGCCTTTTCTGCAGGAGGATGGTCCAGATGGCGGTGTTGTGGCAGCTGTGGAGCCTGTGGACAGTGATGAGGAGGAAGCTGAGGAAGAAGACATAGACAACAGGGAGTCAGTCATACAGCAATATTTCCAGTGACACACAGGTGAGAACATTTCTTTTTTACCATTACATTCACTTTCACACTTCTACCTCTATCATGTCTGTCATTCCATAGCATTATTTGGCCACTGAGTTATACCTTTCCATTACGGTTTCACAGGTGTGGTTACCAACGTGTGTCATCTGCTTGCATCCTTCAAGGACTTGTGATGTGTGACATAGGTATGTTGGCTTTACAATTGAAAACGCATTTTGACACTGTCATTGAAAATACAAATTTACCAAATCACAGACTGACTCCAGATTGTTTTGTGGTTCAAGGGTGTTTATTTAAGTGCTCAAAAATGGAGGGAGGTTGTAAATTGGTGATGGGGGACGTGGAGGAATGTCCATGGCAGAGTCCAGTCTATTGGTCACACAGGTGCCCTGCCCATATGGGCATAGAAAGTGGAGCTGGGGCAGTTAAAGTATGGACTGGGTAACAAAGTGGGACAGTGGGAGGACAATCAGGGTGGTCTCATTTCCTGGCGGGGGTCTTGCCATCTTGCTCTATCCTGTTCCTGGATCTCAGGTACTGCTTGCGTGGTGGTTGTCCGTCTGCAGGGGGTGGGATGCTGGTGTGGTGGTCCTGTGGCGGGGCGTCGTGTCCACTAGCGTCGGCAGAGGTCGTGGGCAGTTCATCGTCCAGGCTAGTGTCAGGGGCCCCTTGGAGTGCCACGGTGTCCCTCATGGTCTTTTGTATGTCCTTCAGCACCCCTACGATGGTGCCCAGGGCGGAGCTGATGGTTCTGAGCTCCTCCCTGAACCCCAAATACTGCTCCTCCTGCAGGCGCTGTGTCTCCTGAAACTTGTCCAGGACCGTCGCCATCGTCTCCTGGGAGTGGTGGTATGCTCCCATGATGGAGGAGAGGGCCTCGTGGAGAGTGGGTTCCCTTGGCCTGTCCGCCCCCTGTCGCACAGAAGCCCTCCCAGTTCCCCTGTGTTCCTGTGCCTCCGTCCCCTGGACTGTGTGCCCACTACCACTGCCCCCAGGTCCCTATTGTTGTTGGGGTGGTGGGTTATCCTGGGTTCCATGTAGTGGTGGACACACAGCTGATTGATGTGTCCTGGGGACAGAGGTATGGGCCCGCGGGGTGGGTGCTGTGCTGGTGTTACCAGAGGGTGGAAGGTCAGTGTTGGGCTGTGCCTGTGCAAGGGGAACCGACTGTCCCGAGGCCCACGATGGTCCGAGCTGGTCATCAGGATCCTGTAGGGCAGAGCTGCTGTCGTCACTGTGGGCCTCTTCTGTGGGTGGAGTGGAGATGTCTGGACCCTCCGGTGTGGTGACGTTCCTTAGTGGTCCTGCAGGGATATGAGAGCATGATTATTGCATGTGTGTGTGTAATGGTGTGCAATGGGTGGGTGTGCATGTACCCCAGTGCAAGCATTCCTGTGTGTGGGTTTGTGTGATGATGGTTAGGGGGTTGTTCTGGGTATGTGCAGTGAGCATGCTTTGGTGAGAGGTCACCATGCTTAGTTGTGTCATGCAGGGCTTGGTGTTGGGATGAGTGGTTTGTGTTATTAGTACATTAGTGAGGATTTGGGGTGATAGGGGAGGGGGTGAGTGTGGGGGGGGGTGTGATAGCATGCAGGTAGGATGGGGGATATGATAGTTAAGATTTGACTTACCAGTGTCCATTCCTCCACCGACTCCTCCGAGGCCCTCTGGATGCATGATGGTCAAGACTTGCTCCTCCCATGTTGTTAGTTGTGGGGGAGGAGGTGGGGGTCCGCCGCCCGTCCGCTGTACTGCGATGTTGTGCCTGGAGACCACAGAACACACCTTTCCCCGTAGGTCGTTCCACCTCTTCCTGATGTCCTCCCGATTTCTTGGATGCTGTCCCACAGCATTGACCCTGTCCACGATTCTGCGCTATAGCTCCATCTTCCTGGCTATGGAGGTGTGCTGCACCTGTGAGCCAAATAGCTGTGGCTCTACCTGTAGGATTTCCTCCACCATGACCCTGAGCTCCTCCTCGGAAAACCAGGGGTGTCTTTGGCGTGACATGGGGTGGAATGGGTGATGTGTGGGGTGGTGTAAGTGTTGATGTGTGTGGTGATGTGTAGTGGTGTGTGGTGTTTTGTGCGTGGAATGTTGTATGGGTGATGGTGTTGTGTGCCTCTGTGTGGTGGGGTTCTCAATTGCTGTGCTCTCTGTCTCTCTGGCCTTCGTTCGTGAATTATGGTCGTAGGGGTTTGTGGGTGATGTGGGTGGGTGTTTTATATTGAATTGGGTGTGTGGGAGTGGTGTTTGTATGTGTGTCAGGTGTGTGTATTTAAAATTGCCCAATGTGTCGGTGTTTTGGAGATGTGTGTGTATTTTGAGCGCGGCGGTGTGTACCGCCAATGGGATACCACGGTTGACAGACCGCCGCGTGGATTCGTGGGTCGTGATAGCATGGGCGTGTTTCTGTTGGCGTGACGGTGGAGGAATTCTTTTCGCCAGTTTAACACTGACCTTTGGTGTGGCGGAGTTGTGTGGGTGTCTGGATTTCGGCGGATTCTGAGATGTGTGTCATAATAGCTGTGGCAGAATTCCGCAGCCGCGGCGGTGTTTTGGCGGTCTTCTGCACGGTGGTAAGCGGCTTTTACCACCAATGTTGTAATGACCCCCTAAGTTCCCATGGAAGACAGAGCCTGACATTTGATCTTGTCCTTTGAATGCACAGCAAATGTGATGAGATAAGAAAAAAATGTACAGTTCTGTTTACAGAAAGAGAGCACTTGGAAGGATACTGTAAATAAGGTTTTGGTAACGGAAGGCACGAACTTTAGCTACATAACCTAAAACAAATAAAGCCAACAAATTGAAAGCAACGAAAAGTGAGTTACAAACCACAAAGCCAATGGCAAGCAATGGGCAGAATGCATTCCAAATGAAGCTCTATGAATGTAGTTAAAGTGACATCCATGGGATACTTTTTTAGTCCTGTCTGTGTCTTGCAGAGGTTTGGCCACATCAATCACCCAGGTACTAGGATGAGAAGACCTGGAGTGGTTTCAATGTTGCAGGAAAGGTCTGTACACCCAATCTATCAGTTTGCCACCTGTCCCTATGGTGTAGAGCTTCTGGCATACCTCATGTGGGGTTAGTGCTAGGTGGCAGGCATGAAATAGAGCATTTAATGATTGTTTGAGGTGGATATAAGTAAGTAATTGACCAGGGTGAAGATGGTAGTCTGCCACAAGGGTTTGGAAATTTAGTAGCTTGCCATCCACAAACAAATTCCCCAATTTTAAGACACCTGCTGCATGCCACTGGTGGAATTTCTATGAGCACAGCTGTCCTGTGCGAGTGAGAAGGCTTAGCAAAGGTAGAGCAGGAGCACAGGGTTTCTTTGTGTCAGTGAGTTTACAGGTTCTAGCAAGGCAAGAGAAAGCTGTGCATGATAACCCCACATGGTCGTCCATAGAATGGTCAGTAGGAAACAATGAGCATCTTGTGTGGGGGGGGGGGGGGGGCAGAAAGCCAGAGAGCCACCCACTGGACCTGTGCAGCTGCATAATGTTCTAAGTCCAGAATGCCTAATCCACCCGCAGTCACGGGTAGTGTTGGAGTGGAAAGAGCTACCTGATGGTGTCTGAGCGACCAATTCAGATATGGGGCATGTCTGAAGAAGGAAAGAAGGATGAGCAGGGGAAGGTTTGCAAAATAATACTATCATCGGGGTAGCACACACTCTTCACTAGTGCCACGTGGCCCACTACAGAAAGCAGAAGAGAAGATCGAAAAGCAAAATGAGCTCTGGGGGACTGTGACGCTCTGCCAAGATTTCCATCCTGCAAAACAGTGGGAGTAAGGTAGATATTAATCACCATGTATCGAAAGGTAACTGGTTCCCAGTTCAATCTGAGGCCTAATTGTATATGAAGGGGAAAACAGTGTCTTATGTTAAAGAAACACTAATTGCATTTTAAAATGTTTATATTTTGTTCGTGCAATTTACATCTCAAATAATTTGAAGATTCTATGAGTACTTGACACTGAGGGATAACCCAGATCACTAGTTTGGCTTTTGCTCAATTTCAAAACCACTTAAGACATGGACAAAGCGGGCTCTTGCCTTGCACAACCTTGCAAGAGGTCTGGCCCGTGCTCACTCTTCACAAGCACGAACAGTGGACCATTGCACCAGAACAGTTTGCCAAGGTGGTGGGTGCTGCTTGTTCAACCACTTGACAATGCCCCTTCTGTTTCTCTCCTGTCTGCAGAGACAATTCCAGGTACCCAATACCTTCCGATAGTCTTGGTGGACCCATCGTGTCTGATTTTAGGAATTGTTCCACCTTGTTCTTCTCTTCCTTGTTTATCTTGTTCTTAGCAACATCCTCTCATTTCATCCTCCTCTTTTATTATCTTTGACTGGTAGTCCAGGCTCCCAGTTCTGAGATAAATGTAGAGTCCCAGACATACACTCTAGTGCTGTGAGACCAGAGACAAGTTGTGGGTACCTCACATCCTGACATGAGGTGTGAGACTGTCGCCACACCATCTGCCATATTAAATTATTTTTAGGTTGAAAGTCCATGGGCGGTTGGGGTGATTCAGATGTTTTTGTTCAATTTGCTTAAACTAGCACAAGATTGATTCCCTTAATGTTTCCCAAACTGTTTGCCAGAGGTTTTAAAATGTACAGAAACATAATCAAAATGTTGTTGTTACTTTCTCTTAAGAAAGATTGAGTAGATTTGAGCTTGAGCTGTTCTTAACACTAAGACTGTGTTAAGAACAGTCTAAGTGATTCTACATGCGTATCTGTGCACAGTGAGTGGAGTTGTGCATGTATCAAATATGATAGTGACGTGAAGCGTCATGCCATGCCAGTAAATGATGTTTAAACCTAGACAGGTTGTCTATGTAAACATCCTATATTAATGCCATGAGATATAAACCCAAACCATTCGAGTTTACGTGACCTATCAAGTCATGTTGGTGACCACGAACATGAAACTCACACAGGTAGTCAAAGTGAACATGCTTTATCAAAGCCACTGATTCAAGCCCAGACAAATAGTCAGTATTGTAAAACATGCTGTGCACAACCAGTTGCTAGGAAGAGTGTTACAACTCATGCCAGTCAATATGGAATTGCTGGAAGGTGTGTACTAGAAGAAAACGAGTGTGAGTCTGATCTAGATATAGAAAATGAGGTTACCCCGCTATAACAAAACTTAAAGTTGCACGTTGAAAAGTTGAAACGCTAATGATGGCCGACTCACCAGGGTATCATCTCACAATGGTGTGTAAAATCCTCTCACCATACCAAACGGCACGTTCTGTGAGTGCTATGAACTTCCCATGATCATGGTAATCAAAGACGGACAAAACAATCCGTTCTTTAAGTACCCACCCTGTTGAATCATGAAATCTCCTTACGTTCTGAATGAAGTAAATAAACATGTGTGGGGTTATCACAGATATGTTTGTGAAAAAATCATGCACATGCACATCATGTGGTGGATACTAATCGTGGTGAATTAGATGGTGTGGTGTTAGGCTACGCCTAAATGAAAACAATGTACAAATCAAGTGTTAGAAATGGGATCTATGGCTGGCAGTCAGGTTGCCCCCTGTCCAAGCAAAGACCCTCTTGTCAGGGCAAAGGAGAAGCACACCCGGTTAACCACCACTCACCCCCTACGTAGCTTGGCACGAGCAGAAAGGCTTAACCCAGAGACAATGTGTAAAGTATTTGTACCAACACACACAGTAATACAGGAAAAACACTACCAAATGACTCAACACCAGGTTAGATAAATAGTCAATATTTATCTGAGCAAAACAATACCAAAATAACAAAAATCCAACATACATAGGCAAAGTTATGAATTTTTAAAAGATTAAACTTCAATATAGCGCTTAGAAACACAAATGCTTCAAATTGGTGATATTACGGTGTCATGACAGAGTTGTTCCCAACAATCAGATGCTAATGTAGGGTGACCACCGGTCCGTAAATTTCACGGACTGCCCGTAATTTCATCCTGCTGTCCGTTGTCCGTGATGAAAGTCTTAATGGACAGCATTTGTCCGTAATTTTAGCCTTTCACCTAAACCACAAAATCTAATTGGGACTGATCAGTTTTGCCAGCTGGATTGAAAGGCAGGGAGTCTCCTGTGCTCGGAGGGAGTGAGGGATAGACAGATAAGAAAAGGCCTTCTTGCCAGGGTGTCTCCTTCACCAAAGAAATGCAAATGTGCTGAACTGGTAAATCTGCAAATGTAAAGGGGCTTGAAAACCATCATTGACTTTAATCTAAGAAGTCACAGTGAAGCTTTCTGATTACAAAGATATTTTCCTTTAAAGAGATAATGTAAAGGTGTTCCAAGGTGAGCTGGCGGGTGTGTGGTTTTATTGAACTGTCATAAAAATTTTTTAGTACTAGGTGTAAACTGTATATTATTCAAATCTGTATTTGAGAACGACTTTTTTTTATTTAACCAAAATGAATTGGCGCATTTTGTGGCAGCCTATATTGTGATGTGTGCAATGCCTGTTTAAAATAAAGACTTACACATTCACAGTTCTTTCAGAGACCTCCGTACCTCATAGTACTAACAAACATTGGCAAAGCCAATAGCTCTCATCTACGCAAGAGTTATTGGCTTTGCTAATGTGTTTGAGCCATGGTATACACCAGAGTGGCTGCTGTTCAGCATGGCTAAAAGTTAGTGGCATCAAATCAAATCAAATCATTAACATTTATAAAGCGTGCTACTCACCCGTGCGGGTCTCAAGGCGCTAGGGGAAAAAGGGGGGGTTATCGCTGTTTGAACAGCTAGGTCTTTAGGAGTCTCCGGAAAGCGGAGTGGTCCTGGGTGGTCCTGAGGCTGGTGGGGAGGTAGTTCCATGTCTTGGCCGCCACGAAGGAGAAAGATCTCGCACCCGCCGTGGAGCGGCGGATGCGAGGGACAGCAGCGAGTGCGAGGCCAGAGGAGCGGAGGAGGCGGGTGGGGACGTAGAAGCTGAGTGGCATAGTGGTTTAAAGTGGAGTAGAGTGTCATAGGTGCAGTGGCGTAGAACCCAGTGGTGCATAATAAAGTGCAGTTGGGTACAGTGCAGTTGTTGAAAGTGCATTGGCACAGAGTGCAGTGGTTTAAAGTGCAGTGGCATGGAGTGGCATGGGGCAGAGTCGAGTGGCATAGACTGCAGTGGAGGAGAGTGGCATACAATAGAGTGGCAGAGAGTGCAGTAGTGTAGAGTGGTGCAGTGGTGTAGAGTGGTGCAGAGTGGAGTAGTGTAGAGTGGTGTAGTGCAGAGTAGAGTAGAGTGCTGTAGAGTGCAGTGGTGTGGAGTGATGCAGAGAGCAGTGGCATAGAGTGCAGTGGGATAGAATGCAGTAGCACAGAGTAGAGAGGTGTAGAGTACAGTGGCAGAGAGTGTAATGTTGCTGATTAGAGTGTCACTGGAGTGGTGTTGAGTGGCGTAGAGTGGTAAAGAGTAGTTGTGCAGAGTACAGTGGTGCAGAGTAAAGGGCAGTGGCGTACAGTGCAGTTGTTTAGAGTGCCTTGGTGTAGAGTGCAGTGACATAGAGTGACATGGGGTAGAGTAGAGTGGCACAGAATGCAGTAGTACAGAGAAGAGTGCTGTAGAGTACAGTGGCAAAGTGCAATGTTGCAGATTCGAGTGTCAGCGCAGTGGTGTAGAGTGGCGTAGAGTGGTACAGAGTAGTGGCATAGAGTACAGTGGTGCAGAGTAAAGGGCAGTTGTTTAGAGTGCGTGGTGCAGTGCAGAGCAGAGTATAGTGCTGTAAAGCGCAGTGACAGAGGTGAGTTTTGCAGAGTAGGATGGTATATAGTGCAGTGGAATAGAGCGTATTGGTGCAGAATGCAGTAGTACAGAGTAGAGTGGTGTAGAGTATAGTGGCATCCAGTGCAATGTTGCAGAGTGTCAGAGTGCATTGGCGTAAAGTGCGTTGAAGTAGAGTGCAGTGGTTAAGAGTGTAGTGGGGCAGAGTGGCATAGAGTGCAGTGGTGTGGAATAGATTGTTTCAGAGTAGAGTGCAGTGGCTTAGAGTGGAGAGGTGAAGGGTAGAGTGCAGTGGCATAGAATGCAGTGGTGCAAAGTAGATTGTTTCACAGTAGAGTGAAGTGGCATAGAGTGGAAAGGTGCAGGTGAGAGTTGTATAGAGTGGCATAGAGTATGAGAGCATATGGTAAAGTGATGCAGAGTGCTGTGGCATAGAGTTGATTAGAGTGACATACAGTGTAATGATGTAGAGTACAAGGCCATAGAGCTGAGTGTTACAGAGTAAAGTGCCCTTGCATACAGTGTATTAACATAGAGTGCAGTGGTGTACAGTGCAGTGTTGCAGAGTGGCATCGAGTGGAGTTGTGCGGACTTGATTGGTGTTGCCTACACTGGAGTGCTATAGCGTGCAGAGGCGCAGAGCGCAGTGGTGTAGAGAGGAGTAAAGAGCATTGGTATAGAGTACAGTGGTACAGAGTAGAGTAGAGGGGCGTAGTGGGAAGTACCATAGAGTGCAGTGGCATAGAGTGGAGTGGAGAAGAGTGGAGAGGAGTGCAGTGTTCCACAGTGCAGTGGCATGGAGTGGTGTAGCAAGTGGAGTTATGCAGAGTAGGGTGCAGTGGTGTGGAGTGGTGCAGAGTGGAGTGGAGTATGCAGTGTGTGGTAACACACTGCGATTAGACAACACATTTTTGATTGAAATGACCATTACATTGCACAGACATACAGTAATTCAAGCAATACTATACAGTGCACAGATGATGATGTATGGAAATGGCATCACCTAATGCAATGATTTGTTTTAATCATATAAAGGTATTTGTTTGCAGCACAGTTCAGAATTAACAAAAATGTGCTTCATTTGTACTCCTCATTCTGATATAGTCTGAAGTTTATTTAAATGTTGTCATGTGATAGAAAAATCTCTTTCCTAACCCCAGTATCCATCAAAATTGTTGCATAAATCCTCTCACTTTGAAGTCAGAGAAAGAAAAGTAAACACTAAGTTCCCATGGAAGACAGAGCCTATCATTTGATCTTGTCCTTTGAATGCACAGCAAATGTGATGAGATAAGAAAAAAATGCACAGGTCTGTTTACAGAAAGGGAGCACTTGGAAGGATACTGTAAATAAGGTTTGGGTAAGGGAAGGCACGAACTCAAGCTACATAACCTAAAACAAATAAAGCCAACAAATTGAAAGCAACGAAAAGTGAGTTACAAACCACAAAGCCAATGGCAAGCAACGGGCACAATGCATTCCAAATGATGCTCTATAAATGTACTTAAAGTGACATCCATGGGATACTTTTTTAGTCCTGTCTGTGTCTTGCAGAGGTTTGGCCACATCAATCACCCAGGTACTAGGACGAGAAGACCTGGAGTGGTCTCAATGTTGCAGGAAAGGTCTGTACACCCAATCTATCAGTTTGCCACCTGTCCCTATGGTGTAGAGCTTCCGGCACACCTCATGTAGGGTTAGTGCTAGGTGGCAGGCATGAAATAGAGCATTTAATGATTGTTTGAGGTGGATATAAGTAAGTAATTGACCAGGGTGAATATGGTAGTCTGCCACAAGGGTTTGGAAGTTTAGTAGCTTGCCATCCACAAACAAATTACCCAATTTTAAGACACCTGCTGCATGCCACTGATGGAATTTCTCTGAGCACAGCTGTCCTGTGCGAGTGGGAAGTCTTAGCAAAGGTAGAGCAGGAGCACAGGGTTTCTTCGTGTCAGTGAGTTTACAGGTTCTAGCAAGGCAAGAGAAAGCTGTGCATGATAACCCCACATGGTCGTCCATAGAATGGTCAGTAGGAAACAATGAGCAGTGCAGTAAACCCTCCTTAAAACTCTTTACAGCTAAACCCCATCTTGTGTGGGGGGGGGGGGCAGAAAGCCAGAGAGCCACCCACTGGACCTGTGCAGCTGCATAATGTTCTAAGTCCAGAATGCCTAATCCACCCGCAGTCACGGGTAGTGTTGGAGTGGAAAGAGCTACCTGATGGCGTCTGAGCGACCAATTCAGATATGGGGCATGTCTGAAGAAGGAAAGAAGGATGAGCAGGGGAAGGTTTGCAAAATAATACTATCATCGGGGTAGCACACACTCTTCACTAGTGCCACGTGGCCCACTACAGAAAGCAGAAGAGAAGATCGAAAAGCAAAATGAGCTCTGGGGGACTGTGACGCTCTTCCAAGATTTCCATCCTGCAAAACAGTGGGAGAATGGTAGATATTAATCACTATGTATCGAAAGGTAACTGGTTCCCAGTTCAATCTGAGGCCTAATTGTATATGAAGGGGAAAACAGTGTCTTATGTTAAAGAAACACTAATTGCATTTTAAAATGTTTATATTTTGTTCGTGCAATTTACATCCCAAATAATTTGAAGATTCTATGTGTACTTGACACTTAGGGATAACCCAGATCACTAGTTTGGCTTTTGCTCAATTTCAAAACCACTTAAGACATGGACAAAGCGGGCTCTTGCCTTGCACAACCTTGCAAGGGGTCTGTCCCGTGCTCACTCTTCACAAGCCCGAACAGTGGACCATTGCACCAGAACAGTTTGCCAAGGTGGTGGGTGCTGCTTGTTCAACCACTTGACAATGCCCCTTCTTTTTCTCTCCTGTCTGCAGAGACAATTCCAGGTACCCAATACCTTCCGATAGTCTTGGTGGACCCATCGTGTCTGATTTTAGGAATTGTTCCACCTTGTTCTTCTCTTCCTTGTTTATCTTGTTCTTAGCAACATCCTCCCATTTCATCCTCCTCTTTTATTATCTTTGACTGGTAGTCCAGGCTCCCAGTTCTGGGATAAATGTAGAGTCCCAGACATACACTCTAGTGCTGTGGGACCAGAGACAAGTTGTGGGTACCTCACATCCTGACATGAGGTGTGAGACTGTCGCCACACCATCTGCCATATTAAATTATTTTTAGGTTGAAAGTCCATGGGCGGTTGGGGTGATTCAGATGTTTTGGTTCAATTTGCTTAAACTAGCACAAGATTGATTACCTTAATGTTTCCCAAACTGTTTGCCAGAGGTTTTAAAATGTACAGAAACATAATCAAAATGTTGTTGTTACTTTCTCTTAAGAAAGATTGGGTAGATTTGAGCTTGAGCTGTTCTTAAAACTAAGGGGGTGATTCTCACCCTGGCGGGCGGCAGAGGCCGCCCGCCAGAGTTCCCCCCTCCAAAATACCGCTCCGCGGTCGAAAGACCGCTGAGGGTATTTTGGCTTTTGCACTGGGCTGGCGGGCGACCGCCAAAAGGCCGCCCGCCAGCCCAGTGCAAACCACCCTTCCCACGAGGACGCCGGCTCAGAATTGAGCCGGCGGAGTGGGAAGGTGTGACGGGTGCAGTGGCACCCGTCGCGTTTTTTAGTGTCTGCAAATCAGACACTGAAATACAAAGTGGGGCCCTCTTACGGGGGCCCCTGCAGTGCCCATGCCATTGGCATGGGCACTGCAGGGGCCCCCAGGGGCCCCACGACAACCCATACCGCCATCCTGTTCCTGGCGGGAGAACCGCCAGGAACAGGATGGCGGTATGGGCTGTCAGAATCCTCTAATGGGCAGCGGAAAACCGGCGGGAGACCGCCGATTTTCCGCATCTGACCGCGGCCAAACCGCCGCGGTCAGAATGCTCTGCGGGGCACCGCCAGCCTGTTGGCGGTGCTCCCGCCAACCCTGGCCCCGGCGGTCCATGACCGCCGGGGTCAGATTGACCCCCTAAGACTGTGTTAAGAACAGTCTTAGTGATTCTACATGCGTATCTGTGCACAGTGAGTGGATTTGTGCCTGTATCAAATATGATAGTGACGTGAAGCGTCATGCCATGCCAGTAAATGATGTTTAAACCTAGACAGGTTGTCTATGTAAAAATCCTATATTAATGCCATGAGATATAAACCCAAACCATTCGAGTCAAAGTGAACATGCTTTATCAAAGCCACTGATTCAAGCCCAGACAAATAGTCAGTATTGTAAAACATGCCGTGCACAACCAGTTGCTAGGAAGAGTGTTACAACTCATGCCAGGCAATATGGATTTGCTGGAAGGTGTGTACTAGAAGAAAACTAGTGTGAGTCCAATCTAGATATAGAAAATGAGGTTACCCCGCTATAACAAACCTTAAAGTTGCACGTTGAAAAGTTGAAACGCTAATGATGGCCGACTCACCAGGGTATCATCTCACAATGGTGTGTAAAATCCTCTCACCATACCAAACGCCACGTTCTGTGACTGCTATGAACTTCCCATGATCATGGTAATCAAAGACGGACAAAACAATCTGTTCTTTAAGTACCCACCCTGTTGAATCATGAAATCTCCTTACGTTCTGAATGAAGTAAATAAACACGTGTGGGGTTATCACAGATATGTATGTGAAAAAATCATGCACATCATGTGGTGGATACTAATCGTGGTGAATTAGATGGTGTGGTGTTAGGCTACGCCTAAATGAAAACAATGTACAAATCAAGTGTTAGAAATGGGATCTATGGCTGGCAGTCAGGTTGCCCTCTGTCCAAGCAAAGACCCTCTTGTCAGGGCAAAGGAGAAGCACACCTGGTTAACCCCCACTCACCCCCTACGTAGCTTGGCACGAGCAGAAAGGCTTTACCCAGTGACAATGTGTAAAGTATTTGTACCAACACACACAGTAATACAGGAAAAACACTACCAAATGACTCAACACCAGGTTAGATAAATAGTCAATATTTATCTGAGCAAAACAATACCAAAATAACAAAAATCCAACATACATAGGCAAAGTTATGAATTTTTAAAAGATTAAACTTCAATATAGCGCTTAGAAATACGAATGCTTCAAATTGGTGATATTACGGTGTCATGACAGAGTTGTTCCCAACAATCAGATGCTAATGTAGGGTGACCACCCGTCCGTAAATTTCACAGACTGCCCGTAATTTCATCCTGCTGTCCGTTGTCCGTGATGAAAGTCTTAATGGACAGCATTTGTCCGTAATTTTAGCCTTTCACCTAAACCACAAAATGTAATTGGGACTGATCAGTTTTGCCAGCTGGATTGAAAGGCAGGGAGTCTCCTGTGCTCGGAGGGAGTGAGGGGTAGACAGATAAGAAAAGGCCTTCTTGCCAGGGTGTCTCCTTCACCAAAGAAATGCAAATGTGCTGAACTGGTAAATCTGCAAATGTAAAGGGGCTTGAAAACCATCATTGACTTTAATCTAAGAAGTCACAGTGAAGCTTTCTGATGACAAAGATATTTTCCTTTAGAGAGATAATGAAAAAGGTGTTCCAAGGTGAGCTGGCGAGTGTGTGGTTTTATTGAACTGTTATAAAAAAATGTTAGTACTAGGTGTAAACTGTATATTATTCAAATCTGTATTTGAGAAGGACTTTTTTTATTTAACCAAAATTAATTGGCGCATTTTGTGGCAGCCTATATTGTGATGTGTGCAATGCCTGTTTAAAATAAAGACTTACACATTCACAGTTCTTTCATAGACCTCCGTACCTCATAGTACTAACAAACATTGGCAAAGCCAATAGCTCCCATCTACGCAAGAGTTATTGGCTTTGCTAATGTGTTTGACCCATGTTATACACCAGAGTGGCTGCTGTTCAGCATGGCTAAAAGTTAGTGGCATAGTGGTTTAAAGTGGAGTAGAGTGTCATAGGTGCAGTGGCGTAGAACACAGTGGTGCATAATAAAGTGCAGTTGGGTACAGTGCAGTTGTTGAAAGTGCATTGGCATAGAGTGCAGTGGTTTAAAGTGCAGTGGCATGGAGTGGCATGGGGCAGAGTCGAGTGGCATAGACTGCAGTGGAGGAGAGTGGAATACAATGGAGTGGCAGAGAGTGCAGTAGTGTAGAGTGGTGCAGTGGTGTAGAGTGGTGCAGAGTGGAGTAGTGTAGAGTGGTGTAGTGCAGGGTAGAGTAGAGTGCTGTAGAGTGCAGTGGTGTGGAGTGATGCAGAGAGCAGTGGCATAGAGTGCAGTGGGATAGAATGCAGTAGTACAGAGTAGAGTGGTGTAGAGTACAGTGGCAGAGAGTGTAATGTTGCTGAGTAGAGTGTCACTGGAGTGGTGTTGAGTGGCGTAGAGTGGTAAAGGGTAGTTGTGCAGAGTACAGTGGTGCAGAGTAAAGGGCAGTGGCGTACAGTGCAGTTGTTTAGAGTGCCTTGGTGTAGAGTGCAGTGACATAGAGTGACATGGGGTAGAGTAGAGTGGCACAGAATGCAGTAGTACAGAGAAGAGTGCTGTAGAGTACAGTGGCAAAGTGCAATGTTGCAGATTCGAGTGTCAGCGCAATGGTGTAGAGTGGCGTAGAGTGGTACAGAGTAGTGGCATAGAGTACAGTGGTGCAGAGTAAAGGGCAGTTGTTTAGAGTGCGTGGTGCAGTGCAGAGCAGAGTATAGTGATGTAAAGAGCAGTGACAGAGGTGAGTTTTGCAGAGTAGGATGGTATAGAGTGCAGTGGAATAGAGTGTATTGGTGCAGAATGCAGAAGTACAGAGTAGAGTGGTGTAGAGTATAGTGGCATCCAGTGCAATGTTGCAGAGTGTCAGAGTGCATTGGCGTAAAGTGCATTGAAGTAGAGTGCAGTGGTTAAGAGTGTAGTGGGGCAGAGTGGCATAGAGTGCAGTGGTGTGGAATAGATTGTTTCAGAGTA
The DNA here is from genome assembly GCF_031143425.1 of Pleurodeles waltl. Taxonomy (NCBI): domain Eukaryota; kingdom Metazoa; phylum Chordata; class Amphibia; order Caudata; family Salamandridae; genus Pleurodeles; species Pleurodeles waltl. The sequence continues at coordinate 778,260,077 of NC_090448.1, read as the reverse complement.
GAGTGCAGTGGCTTAGAGTGGAGAGGTGAAGGGTAGAGTGCAGTGGCATAGAATGCAGTGGCGCAAAGTAGATTGTTTCACAGTAGAGTGAAGTGGTGTAGAGTGGAGAGGTGCAGGTGAGAGTTGTATAGAGTGGCATAGAGTATGAGAGCATATGGTAAAGTGATGCAGAGTGCTGTGGCATAGAGTTGATTAGAGTGACGTACAGTGTATTGATGTAGAGTACAAGGGCATAGAGCTGAGTGTTACAGAGTAAAGTGCCCTTGCATACAGTGTATTAACACAGAGTGCATTGGTGTACAGTGCAGTGTTGCAGAGTGGCATCGAGTGGAATTGTGCGGACTTGATTGGTGTTGCCTATACTGGAGTGCTATAGCGTGCAGAGGCGCAGAGCGCAGTGGTGTAGAGAGGAGTAAAGTGCATTGGTATAGAGTAGAGTGGTACAGAGTAGAGTAGAGGGGCGTAGTGGGAAGCACCATAGAGTGCAGTGGCATAGAGTGGAGTGGAGAAGAGTGGAGAGGAGTGCAGTGTGCCACAGTGCAGTGGCATGGAGTGGTGTAGCAAGTGGAGTTATGCAGAGTAGGGTGCAGTGGTGTGGAGTGGTGCAGAGTGGAGTGGAGTACGCAGTGTGTGGTAACACACTGCGATTAGGCAACACATTTTTGATTGAAATGACCATTACATTGCACAGACATACAGTAATTCAAGCAATACTATACAGTGCACAGATGATGATGTATGGAAATTGCATCACCTAATGCAATGATTTGTTTTAATCATATAAAGGTATTTGTTTCCAGCACAGTTCAGAATTAACAAAAATGTGCTTCATTTGTACTCCTCATTCTGATATAGTCTGAAGTTTATTTAAATGTTGTCATGTGATAGAAAAACCTCTTTCCTAACCCCAGTATCCATCAAAATTGTTGCATAAATCCTCTCACTTTGAAGTCAGAGAAAGAAAAGTAAACACTAAGTTCCCATGGAAGACAGAACCTGACATTTGATCTTGTCCTTTGAATGCACAGCAAATGTGATGAGATAAGAAAAAAATGCACAGGTCTGTTTACAGAAAGAGAGCACTTGGAAGGATACTGTAAATAAGGTTTGGGTAAGGGAAGGCACGAACTCAAGCTACATAACCTAAAACAAATAAAGCCAACAAATTGAAAGCAACGAAAAGTGAGTTACAAACAACAAAGCCAATGGCAAGCAACGGGCAGAATGCATTCCAAATGAAGCTCTATGAATGTACTTAAAGTGACATCCATGGGATACTTTTTTTGTCCTGTCTGTGTCTTGCAGAGGTTTGGCCACATCAATCACCCAGGTACTAGGACGAGAAGATCTGGAGTGGTCTCAATGTTGCAGGAAAGGTCTGTACACCCAATCCATCAGTTTGCCACCTGTCCCTATGGTGTAGAGCTTCTGGCACACCTCATGTAGGGTTAGTGCTAGGTGGCAGGCATGAAATAGAGCATTTAATGATTGTTTGAGGTGGAAATAAGTAAGTAGTTGACCAGAGTGAAGATGGTAGTCTGCCACAAGGGTTTGGAAATTTAGTAGCTTGCCATCCACAAACAAATTCCCCAATTTTAAGACACCTGCTGCATGCCACTGGTGGAATTTCTATGAGCACAGCTGTCCTGTGCGAGTGAGAAGGCTTAGCAAAGGTAGAGCAGGAGCACAGGGTTTCTTCGTGTCAGTGAGTTTACAGGTTCTAGCAAGGCAAGAGAAAGCTGTGCATGATAACCCCACATGGTCGTCCATAGAATGGTCAGTAGGAAACAATGAGCAGTGCAGTAAACCCTCCTTAAAACTCTTTACAGCTAAACCCCATCTTGTGTGGGGGGGGGGGGGGGGGGGCAGAAAGCCAGAGAGCCACCCACTGGACCTGTGCAGCTGCATAATGTTCTAAGTCCAGAATGCCTAATCCACCCGCAGTCACGGGTAGTGTTGGAGTGGAAAGAGCTACCTGATGGCGTCTGAGCGACCAATTCAGATATGGGGCATGTCTGAAGAAGGAAAGAAGGATGAGCAGGGGAAGGTTTGCAAAATAATACTATCATCGGGGTAGCACACACTCTTCACTAGTGCCACGTGGCCCACTACAGAAAGCAGAAGAGAAGATCGAAAAGCAAAATGAGCTCTGGGGGACTGTGACGCTCTGCCAAGATTTCCATCCTGCAAAACAGTGGGAGTAAGGTAGATATTAATCACTATGTATCGAAAGGTAACTGGTTCCCAGTTCAATCTGAGGCCTAATTGTATATGAAGGGGAAAACAGTGTCTTATGTTAAAGAAACACTAATTGCATTTTAAAATGTTTATATTTTGTTCGTGCAATTTACATCCCAAATAATTTGAAGATTCTATGTGTACTTGACACTTAGGGATAACCCAGATCACTAGTTTGGCTTTTGCTCAATTTCAAAACCACTTAAGACATGGACAAAGCGGGCTCTTGCCTTGCACAACCTTGCAAGGGGTCTGGCCCATGCTCACTCTTCACAAGCACGAACAGTGGACCATTGCACCAGAACAGTTTGCCAAGGTGGTGGGTGCTGCTTGTTCAACCACTTGACAATGCCCCTTCTGTTTCTCTCCTGTCTGCAGAGACAATTCCAGGTACCCAATACCTTCCGATAGTCTTGGTGGACCCATTGTGTCTGATTTTAGGAATTGTTCCACCTTGTTCTTCTCTTCCTTGTTTATCTTGTTCTTAGCAACATCCTCCCATTTCATCCTCCTCTTTTATTATCTTTGACTGGTAGTCTAGGCTCCCAGTTCTGAGATAAATGTAGAGTCCCAGACATACACTCTAGTGCTGTGAGAACAGAGACAAGTTGTGGGTACCTCACATCCTGACATGAGGTGTGAGACTGTCGCCACACCATCTGCCATATTAAATTATTTTTAGGTTGAAAGTCCATGGGCGGTTGGGGTGATTCAGATGTTTTTGTTCAATTTGCTTAAACTAGCGCAAGATTGATTCCCTTAATGTTTCCCAAACTGTTTGCCAGAGGTTTTAAAATGTACAGAAACATAATCAAAATGTTGTTGTTACTTTCTCTTAAGAAAGATTGAGTAGATTTGAGCTTGAGCTGTTCTTAACACTAAGACTGTGTTAAGAACAGTCTAAGTGATTCTACATGCGTATCTGTGCACAGTGAGTGGATTTGTGCATGTATCAAATATGATAGTGACGTGAAGCGTCATGCCATGCCAGTAAATGATGTTTAAACCTAGACAGGTTGTCTATGTAAACATCCTATATTAATGCCATGAGATATAAACCCAAACCATTCGAGTTTACGTGACCTATCAATTCATGTTGGTGACCACGAACATGAAACTCACACAGGTAGTCAAAGTGAACATGCTTTATCAAAGCCACTGATTCAAGCCCAGACAAATAGTCAGTATTGTAAAACATGCCGTGCACAACCAGTTGCTAGGAAGAGTGTTACAACTCATGCCAGTCAATATGGATTTGCTGGAAGGTGTGTACTAGAAGAAAACTAGTGTGAGTCCAATCTAGATATAGAAAATGAGGTTACCCCGCTATAACAAACCTTAAAGTTGCACGTTGAAAAGTTGAAACGCTAATGATGGCCGACTCACCAGGGTATCATCTCACAATGGTGTGTAAAATCATCTCACCATACCAAACGCCACGTTCTGTGACTGCTATGAACTTCCCATGATCATGGTAATCAAAGACGGATAAAACAATCTGTTCTTTAAGTACCCACCCTGTTGAATCATGAAATCTCCTTACGTTCTGAATGAAGTAAATAAACACGTGTGGGGTTATCACAGATATGTATGTGAAAAAATCATGCACATCATGTGGTGGATACTAATCGTGGTGAATTAGATGGTGTGGTGTTAGGCTACGCCTAAATGAAAACAATGTACAAATCAAGTGTTAGAAATGGGATCTATGGCTGGCAGTCAGGTTGCCCTCTGTCCAAGCAAAGACCCTCTTGTCAGGGCAAAGGAGAAGCACACCTGGTTAACCCCCACTCACCCCCTACGTAGCTTGGCACGAGCAGAAAGGCTTTACCCAGAGACAATGTGTAAAGTATTTGTACCAACACACACAGTAATACAGGAAAAACACTACCAAATGACTCAACACCAGGTTAGATAAATAGTCAATATTTATCTGAGCAAAACAATACCAAAATAACAAAAATCCAACATACATAGGCAAAGTTATGAATTTTTAAAAGATTAAACTTCAATATAGCGCTTAGAAACACGAATGCTTCAAATTGGTGATATTACGGTGTCATGACAGAGTTGTTCCCAACAATCAGATGCTAATGTAGGGTGACCACCCGTCCGTAAATTTCACAGACTGCCCGTAATTTCATCCTGCTGTCCGTTGTCCGTGATGAAAGTCTTAATGGACAGCATTTGTCCGTAATTTTAGCCTTTCACCTAAACCACAAAATGTAATTGGGACTGATCAGTTTTGCCAGCTGGATTGAAAGGTAGGGAGTCTCCTGTGCTCGGAGGGAGTGAGGGGTAGACAGATAAGAAAAGAAAGGCCTTCTTGCCAGGGTGTCTCCTTCACCAAAGAAATGCAAATGTGCTGAACTGGTAAATCTGCAAATGTAAAGGGGCTTGAAAACCATCATTGACTTTAATCTAAGAAGTCACAGTGAAGCTTTCTGATGACAAAGATATTTTCCTTTAGAGAGATAATGAAAAAGGTGTTCCAAGGTGAGCTGGCGAGTGTGTGGTTTTATTGAACTGTTATAAAAAAATACTAGTACTAGGTGTAAACTGTATATTATTCAAATCTGTATTTGAGAAGGACTTTTTTTTATTTAACCAAAATTAATTGGCGCATTTTGTGGCAGCCTATATTGTGATGTGTGCAATGCCTGTTTAAAATAAAGACTTACACGTTCACAGTTCTTTCATAGACCTCCGTACCTCATAGTACTAACAAACATTGGCAAAGCCAATAGCTCCCATCTACGCAAGAGTTATTGGCTTTGCTAATGTGTTTGACCCATGTTATACACCAGAGTGGCTGCTGTTCAGCATGGCTAAAAGTTAGTGGCATAGTGGTTTAAAGTGGAGTAGAGTGTCATAGGTGCAGTGGCGTAGAACACAGTGGTGCATAATAAAGTGCAGTTGGGTACAGTGCAGTTGTTGAAAGTGCATTGGCATAGAGTGCAGTGGTTTAAAGTGCAGTGGCATGGAGTGGCATGGGGCAGAGTCGAGTGGCATAGACTGCAGTGGAGGAGAGTGGAATACAATGGAGTGGCAGAGAGTGCAGTAGTGTAGAGTGGTGCAGTGGTGTAGAGTGGTGCAGAGTGGAGTAGTGTAGAGTGGTGTAGTGCAGGGTAGAGTAGAGTGCTGTAGAGTGCAGTGGTGTGGAGTGATGCAGAGAGCAGTGGCATAGAGTGCAGTGGGATAGAATGCAGTAGTACAGAGTAGAGTGGTGTAGAGTACAGTGGCAGAGAGTGTAATGTTGCTGAGTAGAGTGTCACTGGAGTGGTGTTGAGTGGCGTAGAGTGGTAAAGGGTAGTTGTGCAGAGTACAGTGGTGCAGAGTAAAGGGCAGTGGCGTACAGTGCAGTTGTTTAGAGTGCCTTGGTGTAGAGTGCAGTGACATAGAGTGACATGGGGTAGAGTAGAGTGGCACAGAATGCAGTAGTACAGAGAAGAGTGCTGTAGAGTACAGTGGCAAAGTGCAATGTTGCAGATTCGAGTGTCAGCGCAATGGTGTAGAGTGGCGTAGAGTGGTACAGAGTAGTGGCATAGAGTACAGTGGTGCAGAGTAAAGGGCAGTTGTTTAGAGTGCGTGGTGAAGTGCAGAGCAGAGTATAGTGCTGTAAAGAGCAGTGACAGAGGTGAGTTTTGCAGAGTAGGATGGTATAGAGTGCAGTGGAATAGAGTGTATTGGTGCAGAATGCAGAAGTACAGAGTAGAGTGGTGTAGAGTATAGTGGCATCCAGTGCAATGTTGCAGAGTGTCAGAGTGCATTGGCGTAAAGTGCATTGAAGTAGAGTGCAGTGGTTAAGAGTGTAGTGGGGCAGAGTGGCATAGAGTGCAGTGGTGTGGAATAGATTGTTTCAGAGTAGAGTGCAGTGGCTTAGAGTGGAGAGGTGAAGGGTAGAGTGCAGTGGCATAGAATGCAGTGGCGCAAAGTAGATTGTTTCACAGTAGAGTGAAGTGGTGTAGAGTGGAGAGGTGCAGGTGAGAGTTGTATAGAGTGGCATAGAGTATGAGAGCATATGGTAAAGTGATGCAGAGTGCTGTGGCATAGAGTTGATTAGAGTGACGTACAGTGTATTGATGTAGAGTACAAGGGCATAGAGCTGAGTGTTACAGAGTAAAGTGCCCTTGCATACAGTGTATTAACACAGAGTGCATTGGTGTACAGTGCAGTGTTGCAGAGTGGCATCGAGTGGAATTGTGCGGACTTGATTGGTGTTGCCTAGACTGGAGTGCTATAGCGTGCAGAGGCGCAGAGCGCAGTGGTGTAGAGAGGAGTAAAGTGCATTGGTATAGAGTAGAGTGGTACAGAGTAGAGTAGAGGGGCGTAGTGGGAAGCACCATAGAGTGCAGTGGCATAGAGTGGAGTGGAGAAGAGTGGAGAGGAGTGCAGTGTGCCACAGTGCAGTGGCATGGAGTGGTGTAGCAAGTGGAGTTATGCAGAGTAGGGTGCAGTGGTGTGGAGTGGTGCAGAGTGGAGTGGAGTACGCAGTGTGTGGTAACACACTGCGATTAGGCAACACATTTTTGATTGAAATGACCATTACATTGCACAGACATACAGTAATTCAAGCAATACTATACAGTGCACAGATGATGATGTATGGAAATTGCATCACCTAATGCAATGATTTGTTTTAATCATATAAAGGTATTTGTTTCCAGCACAGTTCAGAATTAACAAAAATGTGCTTCATTTGTACTCCTCATTCTGATATAGTCTGAAGTTTATTTAAATGTTGTCATGTGATAGAAAAACCTCTTTCCTAACCCCAGTATCCATCAAAATTGTTGCATAAATCCTCTCACTTTGAAGTCAGAGAAAGAAAAGTAAACACTAAGTTCCCATGGAAGACAGAACCTGACATTTGATCTTGTCCTTTGAATGCACAGCAAATGTGATGAGATAAGAAAAAAATGCACAGGTCTGTTTACAGAAAGAGAGCACTTGGAAGGATACTGTAAATAAGGTTTGGGTAAGGGAAGACACAAACTCAAGCTACATAACCTAAAACAAATAAAGCCAACAAATTGAAAGCAACGAAAAGTGAGTTACAAACAACAAAGCCAATGGCAAGCAACGGGCAGAATGCATTCCAAATGAAGCTCTATGAATGTACTTAAAGTGACATCCATGGGATACTTTTTTTGTCCTGTCTGTGTCTTGCAGAGGTTTGGCCACATCAATCACACAGGTACTAGGATGAGAAGACCTGGAGTGGTCTCAATGTTGCAGGAAAGGTCTGTACACCCAATCCATCAGTTTGCCACCTGTCCCTATGGTGTAGAGCTTCTGGCACACCTCATGTAGGGTTAGTGCTAGGTGGCAGGCATGAAATAGAGCATTTAATGATTGTTTGAGGTGGAAATAAGTAAGTAGTTGACCAGAGTGAAGATGGTAGTCTGCCACAAGGGTTTGGAAATTTAGTAGCTTGCCATCCACAAACAAATTCCCCAATTTTAAGACACCTGCTGCATGCCACTGGTGGAATTTCTATGAGCACAGCTGTCCTGTGCGAGTGAGAAGGCTTAGCAAAGGTAGAGCAGGAGCACAGGGTTTCTTCGTGTCAGTGAGTTTACAGGTTCTAGCAAGGCAAGAGAAAGCTGTGCATGATAACCCCACATGGTCGTCCATAGAATGGTCAGTAGGAAACAATGAGCAGTGCAGTAAACCCTCCTTAAAACTCTTTACAGCTAAACCCCATCTTGTGTGGGGGGGGGGCAGAAAGCCAGAGAGCCACCCACTGGACCTGTGCAGCTGCATAATGTTCTAAGTCCAGAATGCCTAATCCACCCGCAGTCACGGGTAGTGTTGGAGTGGAAAGAGCTACCTGATGGCGTCTGAGCGACCAATTCAGATATGGGGCATGTCTGAAGAAGGAAAGAAGGATGAGCAGGGGAAGGTTTGCAAAATAATACTATCATCGGGTAGCACACACTCTTCACTAGTGCCACGTGGCCCACTACAGAAAGCAGAAGAGAAGATCGAAAAGCAAAATGAGCTCTGGGGGACTGTGACGCTCTGCCAAGATTTCCATCCTGCAAAACAGTGGGAGTAAGGTAGATATTAATCACTATGTATCGAAAGGTAACTGGTTCCCAGTTCAATCTGAGGCCTAATTGTATATGAAGGGGAAAACAGTGTCTTATGTTAAAGAAACACTAATTGCATTTTAAAATGTTTATATTTTGTTCGTGCAATTTACATCCCAAATAATTTGAAGATTCTATGTGTACTTGACACTTAGGGATAACCCAGATCACTAGTTTGGCTTTTGCTCAATTTCAAAACCACTTAAGACATGGACAAAGCGGGCTCTTGCCTTGCACAACCTTGCAAGGGGTCTGGCCCGTGCTCACTCTTCACAAGCACGAACAGTGGACCATTGCACCAGAACAGTTTGCCAAGGTGGTGGGTGCTGCTTGTTCAACCACTTGACAATGCCCCTTCTGTTTCTCTCCTGTCTGCAGAGACAATTCCAGGTACCCAATACCTTCCGATAGTCTTGGTGGACCCATTGTGTCTGATTTTAGGAATTGTTCCACCTTGTTCTTCTCTTCCTTGTTTATCTTGTTCTTAGCAACATCCTCCCATTTCATCCTCCTCTTTTATTATCTTTGACTGGTAGTCCAGGCTCCCAGTTCTGAGATAAATGTAGAGTCCCAGACATACACTCTAGTGCTGTGAGACCAGAGACAAGTTGTGGGTACCTCACATCCTGACATGAGGTGTGAGACTGTCGACACACCATCTGCCATATTAAATTATTTTTAGGTTGAAAGTCCATGGGCGGTTGGGGTGATTCAGATGTTTTTGTTCAATTTGCTTAAACTAGCACAAGATTGATTCCCTTAATGTTTCCCAAACTGTTTGCCAGAGGTTTTAAAATGTACAGAAACATAATCAAAATGGTGTTGTTACTTTCTCTTAAGAAAGATTGAGTAGATTTGAGCTTGAGCTGTTCTTAACACTAAGACTGTGTTAAGAACAGTCTAAGTGATTCTACATGCGTATCTGTGCACAGTGAGTGGATTTGTGCATGTATCAAATATGATAGTGACGTGAAGCGTCATGCCATGCCAGTAAATGATGTTTAAACCTAGACAGGTTGTCTATGTAAACATCCTATATTAATGCCATGAGATATAAACCCAAACCATTCGAGTTTACGTGACCTATCAAGTCATGTTGGTGACCACGAACATGAAACTCACACAGGTAGTCAAAGTGAACATGCTTTATCAAAGCCACTGATTCAAGCCCAGACAAATAGTCAGTATTGTAAAACATGCCGTGCACAACCAGTTGCTAGGAAGAGTGTTACAACTCATGCCAGTCAATATGGAATTGCTGGAAGGTGTGTACTAGAAGAAAACGAGTGTGAGTCTGATCTAGATATAGAAAATGAGGTTACCCCGCTATAACAAAACTTAAAGTTGCACGTTGAAAAGTTGAAACGCTAATGATGGCCGACTCACCAGGGTATCATCTCACAACGGTGTGTAAAATCCTCTCACCATACCAAACGGCACGTTCTGTGAGTGCTATGAACTTCCCATGATCATGGTAATCAAAGACCGACAAAACAATCCGTTCTTTAAGTACCCACCCTGTTGAATCATGAAATCTCCTTACGTTCTGAATGAAGTAAATAAACATGTGTGGGGTTATCACAGATATGTTTGTGAAAAAATCATGCACATGCACATCATGTGGTGGATACTAATCGTGGTGAATTAGATGGTGTGGTGTTAGGCTACGCCTAAATGAAAACAATGTACAAATCAAGTGTTAGAAATGGGATCTATGGCTGGCAGTCAGGTTGCCCCCTGTCCAAGCAAAGACCCTCTTGTCAGGGCTAAGGAGAAGCACACCCGGTTAACCACCACTCACCCCCTATGTAGCTTGGCACGAGCAGAAAGGCTTAACCCAGAGACAATGTGTAAAGTATTTGTACCAACACACACAGTAATACAGGTAAAACACTACCAAATGACTCAACACCAGGTTAGATAAATAGTCAATATTTATCTGAGCAAAACAATACCAAAATAACAAAAATCCAACATACATAGGCAAAGTTATGAATTTTTAAAAGATTAAACTTCAATATAGCGCTTAGAAACACGAATGCTTCAAATTGGTGATATTACGGTGTCATGACAGAGTTGTTCCCAACAATCAGATGCTAATGTAGGGTGACCACCAGTCCGTAAATTTCACGGACTGCCCGTAATTTCATCCTGCTGTCCGTTGTCCGTGATGAAAGTCTTAATGGACAGCATTTGTCCGTAATTTTAGCCTTTCACCTAAACCACAAAATGTAATTGGGACTGATCAGTTTTGCCAGCTGGATTGAAAGGCAGGGAGTCTCCTGTGCTCGGAGGGAGTGAGGGGTAGACAGATAAGAAAAGGCCTTCTTGCCAGGGTGTCTCCTTCACCAAAGAAATGCAAATGTGCTGAACTGGTAAATCTGCAAATGTAAAGGGGCTTGAAAACCATCATTGACTTTAATCTAAGAAGTCACAGTGAAGCTTTCTGATGACAAAGATATTTTCCTTTAGAGAGATAATGTAAAGGTGTTCCAAGGTGAGCTGGCGGGTGTGTGGTTTTATTGAACTGTCATAAAAAAATGTTAGTACTAGGTGTAAACTGTATATTATTCAAATCTGTATTTGAGAACGACTTTTTTTTATTTAACCAAAACGAATTGGCGCATTTTGTGGCAGCCTATATTGTGATGTGTGCAATGCCTGTTTAAAATAAAGACTTACACATTCACAGTTCTTTCAGAGACCTCCGTACCTCATAGTACTAACAAACATTGGCAAAGCCAATAGCTCTCATCTACGCAAGAGTTATTGGCTTTGCTAATGTGTTTGAGCCATGTTATACACCAGAGTGGCTGCTGTTCAGCATGGCTAAAAGTTAGTGGCATCAAATCAAATCAAATCATTAACATTTATAAAGCGCGCTACTCACCCGTGCGGGTCTCAAGGCGCTAGGGGAAAAAGGGGGGGGTTATCGCTGTTTGAACAGCTAGGTCTTTAGGAGTCTCCGGAAAGCGGAGTGGTCCTGGGTGGTCCTGAGGCTGGTGGGGAGGTAGTTCCATGTCTTGGCCGCCAGGAAGGAGAAAGATCTCCCACCCGCCGTGGAGCGGCGGATGCGAGGGACAGCAGCGAGTGCGAGGCCAGAGGAGCGGAGGAGGCGGGTGGGGACGTAGAAGCTGAGTGGCATAGTGGTTTAAAGTGGAGTAGAGTGTCATAGGTGCATTGGCGTAGAACCCAGTGGTGCATAATAAAGTGCAGTTGGGTACAGTGCAGTTGTTGAAAGTGCATTGGCATAGAGTGCAGTGGTTTAAAGTGCAGTGGCATGGAGTGGCATGGGGCAGAGTCGAGTGGCATAGACTGCAGTGGAGGAGAGTGGCATACAATGGAGTGGCAGAGAGTGCAGTAGTGTAGAGTGGTGCAGTGGTGTAGAGTGGTGCAGAGTGGAGTAGTGTAGAGTGGTGTAGTGCAGAGTAGAGTAGAGTGCTGTAGAGTGCAGTGGTGTGGAGTGATGCAGAGAGCAGTGGCATAGAGTGCAGTGGGATAGAATGCAGTAGCACAGAGTAGAGAGGTGTAGAGTACAGTGGCAGAGAGTGTAATGTTGCTGATTAGAGTGTCACTGGAGTGGTGTTGAGTGGCGTAGAGTGGTAAAGAGTAGTTGTGCAGAGTACAGTGGTGCAGAGTAAAGGGCAGTGGCGTACAGTGCAGTTGTTTAGAGTGCCTTGGTGTAGAGTGCAGTGACATAGAGTGACATGGGGTACAGTAGAGTGGCACAGAATGCAGTAGTACAGAGAAGAGTGCTGTAGAGTACAGTGGCAAAGTGCAATGTTGCAGATTCGAGTGTCAGCGCAGTGGTGTAGAGTGGCGTAGAGTGGTACAGAGTAGTGGCATAGAGTACAGTGGTGCAGAGTAAAGGGCAGTTGTTTAGAGTGCGTGGTGCAGTGCAGAGCAGAGTATAGTGCTGTAAAGCGCAGTGACAGAGGTGAGTTTTGCAGAGTAGGATGGTATAGAGTGCAGTGGAATAGAGTGTATTGGTGCAGAATGCAGTAGTACAGAGTAGAGTGGTGTAGAGTATAGTGGCATCCAGTGCAATGTTGCAGAGTGTCAGAGTGCATTGGCGTAAAGTGCGTTGAAGTAGAGTGCAGTGGTTAAGAGTGTAGTGGGGCAGAGTGGCATAGAGTGCAGTGGTGTGGAATAGATTGTTTCAGAGTAGAGTGCAGTGGCTTAGAGTGGAGAGGTGAAGGGTAGAGTGCAGTGGCATAGAATGCAGTGGTGCAAAGTAGATTGTTTCACAGTAGAGTGAAGTGGCATAGAGTGGAGAGGTGCAGGTGAGAGTTGTATAGAGTGGCATAGAGTATGAGAGCATATGGTAAAGTGATGCAGAGTGCTGTGGCATAGAGTTGATTAGAGTGACGTACAGTGTATTGATGTAGAGTACAAGGCCATAGAGCTGAGTGTTACAGAGTAAAGTGCCCTTGCATACAGTGTATTAACATAGAGTGCAGTGGTGTACAGTGCAGTGTTGCAGAGTGGCATCGAGTGGAGTTGTGCGGACTTGATTGGTGTTGCCTAGACTGGAGTGCTATAGCGTGCAGAGGCGCAGAGCGCAGTGGTGTAGAGAGGAGTAAAGAGCATTGGTATAGAGTACAGTGGTACAGAGTAGAGTAGAGGGGCGTAGTGGGAAGTACCATAGAGTGCAGTGGCATAGAGTGGAGTGGAGAAGAGTGGAGAGGAGTGCAGTGTGCCACAGTGCAGTGGCATGGAGTGGTGTAGCAAGTGGAGTTATGCAGAGTAGGGTGCAGTGGTGTGGAGTGGTGCAGAGTGGAGTGGAGTATGCAGTGTGTGGTAACACACTGCGATTAGACAACACATTTTTGATTGAAATGACCATTACATTGCACAGACATACAGTAATTCAAGCAATACTATACAGTGCACAGATGATGATGTATGGAAATGGCATCACCTAATGCAATGATTTGTTTTAATCATATAAAGGTATTTGTTTGCAGCACAGTTCAGAATTAACAAAAATGTGCTTCATTTGTACTCCTCATTCTGATATAGTCTGAAGTTTATTTAAATGTTGTCATGTGATAGAAAAATCTCTTTCCTAACCCCAGTATCCATCAAAATTGTTGCATAAATCCTCTCACTTTGAAGTCAGAGAAAGAAAAGTAAACACTAAGTTCCCATGGAAGACAGAGCCTATCATTTGATCTTGTCCTTTGAATGCACAGCAAATGTGATGAGATAAGAAAAAAATGCACAGGTCTGTTTACAGAAAGAGAGCACTTGGAAGGATACTGTAAATAAGGTTTGGGTAAGGGAAGGCACGAACTCAAGCTACATAACCTAAAACAAATAAAGCCAACAAATTGAAAGCAACGAAAAGTGAGTTACAAACCACAAAGCCAATGGCAAGCAACGGGCAGAATGCATTCCAAATGATGCTCTATAAATGTACTTAAAGTGACATCCATGGGATACTTTTTTAGTCCTGTCTATGTCTTGCAGAGGTTTGGCCACATCAATCACCCAGGTACTAGGACGAGAAGACCTGGAGTGGTCTCAATGTTGCAGGAAAGGTCTGTACACCCAATCTATCAGTTTGCCACCTGTCCCTATGGTGTAGAGCTTCCGGCACACCTCATGTAGGGTTAGTGCTAGGTGGCAGGCATGAAATAGAGCATTTAATGATTGTTTGAGGTGGATATAAGTAAGTAATTGACCAGGGTGAATATGGTAGTCTGCCACAAGGGTTTGGATGTTTAGTAGCTTGCCATCCACAAACAAATTACCCAATTTTAAGACACCTGCTGCATGCCACTGATGGAATTTCTCTGAGCACAGCTGTCCTGTGCGAGTGGGAAGGCTTAGCAAAGGTAGAGCAGGAGCACAGGGTTTCTTCGTGTCAGTGAGTTTACAGGTTCTAGCAAGGCAAGAGAAAGCTGTGCATGATAACCCCACATGGTCGTCCATAGAATGGTCAGTAGGAAACAATGAGCAGTGCAGTAAACCCTCCTTAAAACTCTTTACAGCTAAACCCCATCGTGTGTGGGGGGGGGCAGAAAGCCAGAGAGCCACCCACTGGACCTGTGCAGCTGCATAATGTTCTAAGTCCAGAATGCCTAATCCACCCGCAGTCACGGGTAGCGTTGGAGTGGAAAGAGCTACCTGATGGCGTCTGAGCGACCAATTCAGATATGGGGCATGTCTGAAGAAGGAAAGAAGGATGAGCAGGGGAAGGTTTGCAAAATAATACTATCATCGGGGTAGCACACACTCTTCACTAGTGCCACGTGGCCCACTACAGAAAGCAGAAGAGAAGACCGAAAAGTAAAATGAGCTCTGGGGGACTGTGACGCTCTGCCAAGATTTCCATCCTGCAAAACAGTGGGAGAATGGTAGATATTAATCACTATGTATCGAAAGGTAACTGGTTCCCAGTTCAATCTGAGGCCTAATTGTATATGAAGGGGAAAACAGTGTCTTATGTTAAAGAAACACTAATTGCATTTTAAAATGTTTATATTTTGTTCGTGCAATTTACATCCCAAATAATTTGAAGATTCTATGTGTACTTGACACTTAGGGATAACCCAGATCACTAGTTTGGCTTTTGCTCAATTTCAAAACCACTTAAGACATGGACAAAGCGGGCTCTTGCCTTGCACAACCTTGCAAGGGGTCTGTCCCGTGCTCACTCTTCACAAGCCCGAACAGTGGACCATTGCACCAGAACAGTTTGCCAAGGTGGTGGGTGCTGCTTGTTCAACCACTTGACAATGCCCCTTCTTTTTCTCTCCTGTCTGCAGAGACAATTCCAGGTACCCAATACCTTCCGATAGTCTTGGTGGACCCATCGTGTCTGATTTTAGGAATTGTTCCACCTTGTTCTTCTCTTCCTTGTTTATCTTGTTCTTAGCAACATCCTCCCATTTCATCCTCCTCTTTTATTATCTTTGACTGGTAGTCCAGGCTCCCAGTTCTGGGATAAATGTAGAGTCCCAGACATACACTCTAGTGCTGTGGGACCAGAGACAAGTTGTGGGTACCTCACATCCTGACATGAGGTGTGAGACTGTCGCCACACCATCTGCCATATTAAATTATTTTTAGGTTGAAAGTCCATGGGCGGTTGGGGTGATTCAGATGTTTTGGTTCAATTTGCTTAAACTAGCACAAGATTGATTACCTTAATGTTTCCCAAACTGTTTGCCAGAAGTTTTAAAATGTACAGAAACATAATCAAAATGTTGTTGTTACTTTCTCTTAAGAAAGATTGGGTAGATTTGAGCTTGAGCTGTTCTTAACACTAAGGGGGTGATTCTCACCCTGGCGGGCGGCGGAGGCCGCCCGCCAGAGTTCCCCCCTCCAAAATACCGCTCCGAGGTCGAAAGACCGCTGAGGGTATTTTGGCTTTTGCACTGGGCTGGCGGGCGACCGCCAAAAGGCCGCCCGCCAGCCCAGTGCAAACCACCCTTCCCACGAGGACGCCGGCTCAGAATTGAGCCAGCGGAGTGGGAAGGTGTGACGGGTGCAGTGGCACCCGTCGCGTATTTCAGTGTCTGCAAATCAGACACTGAAATACAAAGTGGGGCCCTCTTACGGGGGCCCCTGCAGTGCCCATGCCATTGGCATGGGCACTGCAGGGGCCCCCAGGGGCCCCACGACAACCCATACCGCCATCCTGTTCCTGGCGGGAGAACCGCCAGGAACAGGATGGCGGTATGGGCTGTCAGAATCCCCATGGCGATAGCGGAAAACCGGCGGGAGACCGCCGGTTTTCCGCATCTGACCGCGGCCAAACCGCCGCGGTCAGAATGCCCTGCGGGGCACCGCCAGCCTGTTGGCGGTGCTCCCGCCAACCCTGGCCCCGGCGGTCCATGACCGCCGGGGTCAGAATGACCCCCTAAGACTGTGTTAAGAACAGTCTTAGTGATTCTACATGCGTATCTGTGCACAGTGAGTGGATTTGTGCCTGTATCAAATATGATAGTGACGTGAAGCGTCATGCCATACCAGTAAATGATGTTTAAACCTAGACAGGTTGTCTATGTTAAAATCCTATATTAATGCCATGAGATATAAACCCAAACCATTCGAGTTTACGTGACCTATCAAGTCATGTTGGTGACCACGAACATGAAACTCACACAGGTAGTCAAAGTGAACATGCTTTATCAAAGCCACTGATTCAAGCCCAGACAAATAGTCAGTATTGTAAAACATGCCGTGCACAACCAGTTGCTAGGAAGAGTGTTACAACTCATGCCAGTCAATATGGATTTGCTGGAAGGTGTGTACTAGAAGAAAACTAGTGTGAGTCCAATCTAGATATAGAAAATTAGGTTACCCCGCTATAACAAACCTTAAAGTTGCACGTTGAAAAGTTGAAACGCTAATGATGGCCGACTCACCAGGGTATCATCTCACAATGGTGTGTAAAATCCTCTCACCATACCAAACACCACGTTCTGTGACTGCTATGAACTTCCCATGATCATGCTAATCAAAGACGGACAAAACAATCTGTTCTTTAAGTACCCACCCTGTTGAATCATGAAATCTCCTTACGTTCTGAATGAAGTAAATAAACACGTGTGGGGTTATCACAGATATGTATGTGAAAAAATCATGCACATCATGTGGTGGATACTAATCGTGGTGAATTAGATGGTGTGGTGTTAGGCTACGCCTAAATGAAAACAATGTACAAATCAAGTGTTAGAAATGGGATCTATGGCTGGCAGTCAGGTTGCCCTCTGTCCAAGCAAAGACCCTCTTGTCAGGGCAAAGGAGAAGCACACCTGGTTAACCCCCACTCACCCCCTACGTAGCTTGGCACGAGCAGAAAGGCTTTACCCAGAGACAATGTGTAAAGTATTTGTACCAACACACACAGTAATACAGGAAAAACACTACCAAATGACTCAACACCAGGTTAGATAAATAGTCAATATTTATCTGAGCAAAACAATACCAAAATAACAAAAATCCAACATACATAGGCAAAGTTATGAATTTTTAAAAGATTAAACTTCAATATAGCGCTTAGAAACACGAATGTTTCAAATTGGTGATATTACGGTGTCATGACAGAGTTGTTCCCAACAATCAGATGCTAATGTAGGGTGACCACCCGTCCGTATATTTCACAGACTGCCCGTAATTTCATCCTGCTGTCCGTTGTCCGTGATGAAAGTCTTAATGGACAGCATTTGTCCGTAATTTTAGCCTTTCACCTAAACCACAAAATGTAATTGGGACTGATCAGTTTTGCCAGCGGGATTGAAAGGAAGGGAGTCTCCTGTGCTCGGAGGGAGTGAGGGGTAGACAGATAAGAAAAGGCCTTCTTGCCAGGGTGTCTCCTTCACCAAAGAAATGCAAATGTGCTGAACTGGTAAATCTGCAAATGTAAAGGGGCTTGAAAACCATCATTGACTTTAATCTAAGAAGTCACAGTGAAGCTTTCTGATGACAAAGATATTTTCCTTTAGAGAGATAATGAAAAAGGTGTTCCAAGGTGAGCTGGCGAGTGTGTGGTTTTATTGAACTGTTATAAAAAAAATTTAGTACTATGTGTAAACTGTATATTATTCAAATCTGTATTTGAGAAGGACTTTTTTTTATTTAACCGAAATGAATTGGCGCATTTTGTGGCAGCCTATATTGTGATGTGTGCAATGCCTGTTTAAAATAAAGACTTACACATTCACAGTTCTTTCATAGACCTCCGTACCTCATAGTACTAACAAACATTGGCAAAGCCAATAGCTCCCATCTACGCAAGAGTTATTAGCTTTGCTAATGTGTTTGACCCATGTTATACACCAGAGTGGCTGCTGTTCAGCATGGCTAAAAGTTAGTGGCATAGTGGTTTAAAGTGGAGTAGAGTGTCATAGGTGCAGTGGCGTAGAACACAGTGGTGCATAATAAAGTGCAGTTGGGTACAGTGCAGTTGTTGAAAGTGCATTGGCATAGAGTGCAGTGGTTTAAAGTGCAGTGGCATGGAGTGGCATGGGGCAGAGTCGAGTGGCATAGACTGCAGTGGAGGAGAGTGGAATACAATGGAGTGGCAGAGAGTGCAGTAGTGTAGAGTGGTGCAGTGGTGTAGAGTGGTGCAGAGTGGAGTAGTGTAGAGTGGTGTAGTGCAGGGTAGAGTAGAGTGCTGTAGAGTGCAGTGGTGTGGAGTGATGCAGAGAGCAGTGGCATAGAGTGCAGTGGGATAGAATGCAGTAGTACAGAGTAGAGTGGTGTAGAGTACAGTGGCAGAGAGTGTAATGTTGCTGAGTAGAGTGTCACTGGAGTGGTGTTGAGTGGCGTAGAGTGGTAAAGGGTAGTTGTGCAGAGTACAGTGGTGCAGAGTAAAGGGCAGTGGCGTACAGTGCAGTTGTTTAGAGTGCCTTGGTGTAGAGTGCAGTGACATAGAGTGACATGGGGTAGAGTAGAGTGGCACAGAATGCAGTAGTACAGAGAAGAGTGCTGTAGAGTACAGTGGCAAAGTGCAATGTTGCAGATTCGAGTGTCAGCGCAATGGTGTAGAGTGGCGTAGAGTGGTACAGAGTAGTGGCATAGAGTACAGTGGTGCAGAGTAAAGGGCAGTTGTTTAGAGTGCGTGGTGCAGTGCAGAGCAGAGTATAGTGCTGTAAAGAGCAGTGACAGAGGTGAGTTTTGCAGAGTAGGATGGTATAGAGTGCAGTGGAATAGAGTGTATTGGTGCAGAATGCAGAAGTACAGAGTAGAGTGGTGTAGAGTATAGTGGCATCCAGTGCAATGTTGCAGAGTGTCAGAGTGCATTGGCGTAAAGTGCATTGAAGTAGAGTGCAGTGGTTAAGAGTGTAGTGGGGCAGAGTGGCATAGAGTGCAGTGGTGTGGAATAGATTGTTTCAGAGTAGAGTGCAGTGGCTTAGAGTGGAGAGGTGAAGGGTAGAGTGCAGTGGCATAGAATGCAGTGACGCAAAGTAGATTGTTTCACAGTAGAGTGAAGTGGTGTAGAGTGGAGAGGTGCAGGTGAGAGTTGTATAGAGTGGCATAGAGTATGAGAGCATATGGTAAAGTGATGCAGAGTGCTGTGGCATAGAGTTGATTAGAGTGACGTACAGTGTATTGATGTAGAGTACAAGGGCATAGAGCTGAGTGTTACAGAGTAAAGTGCCCTTGCATACAGTGTATTAACACAGAGTGCAGTGGTGTACAGTGCAGTGTTGCAGAGTGGCATCGAGTGGAATTGTGCGGACTTGATTGGTGTTGCCTATACTGGAGTGCTATAGCGTGCAGAGGCGCAGAGCGCAGTGGTGTATAGAGGAGTAAAGTGCATTGGTATAGAGTAGAGTGGTACAGAGTAGAGTAGAGGGGCGTAGTGGGAAGCACCATAGAGTGCAGTGGCATAGAGTGGAGTGGAGAAGAGTGGAGAGGAGTGCAGTGTGCCACAGTGCAGTGGCATGGAGTGGTGTAGCAAGTGGAGTTATGCAGAGTAGGGTGCAGTGGTGTGGAGTGGTGCAGAGTGGAGTGGAGTACGCAGTGTGTGGTAACACACTGCGATTAGACAACACATTTTTGATTGAAATGACCATTACATTGCACAGACATACAGTAATTCAAGCAATACTATACAGTGCACAGATGATGATGTATGGAAATTGCATCACCTAATGCAATGATTTGTTTTAATCATATAAAGGTATTTGTTTCCAGCACAGTTCAGAATTAACAAAAATGTGCTTCATTTGTACTCCTCATTCTGATATAGTCTGAAGTTTATTTAAATGTTGTCATGTGATAGAAAAACCTCTTTCCTAACCCCAGTATCCATCAAAATTGTTGCATAAATCCTCTCACTTTGAAGTCAGAGAAAGAAAAGTAAACACTAAGTTCCCATGGAAGACAGAACCTGACATTTGATCTTGTCCTTTGAATGCACAGCAAATGTGATGAGATAAGAAAAAAATGCACAGGTCTGTTTACAGAAAGAGAGCACTTGGAAGGATACTGTAAATAAGGTTTGGGTAAGGGAAGGCACGAACTCAAGCTACATAACCTAAAACAAATAAAGCCAACAAATTGAAAGCAACGAAAAGTGAGTTACAAACAACAAAGCCAATGGCAAGCAACGGGCAGAATGCATTCCAAATGAAGCTCTATGAATGTACTTAAAGTGACATCCATGGGATACTTTTTTTGTCCTGTCTGTGTCTTGCAGAGGTTTGGCCACATCAATCACCCAGGTACTAGGACAAGAAGACCTGGAGTGGTCTCAATGTTGCAGGAAAGGTCTGTACACCCAATCCATCAGTTTGCCACCTGTCCCTATGGCGTAGAGCTTCTGGCACACCTCATGTAGGGTTAGTGCTAGGTGGCAGGCATGAAATAGAGCATTTAATGATTGTTTGAGGTGGAAATAAGTAAGTAGTTGACCAGAGTGAAGATGGTAGTCTGCCACAAGGGTTTGGAAATTTAGTAGCTTGCCATCCACAAACAAATTCCCCAATTTTAAGACACCTGCTGCATGCCACTGATGGAATTTCTCTGAGCACAGCTGTTCTGTGCGAGTGGGAAGGCTTAGCAAAGGTAGAGCAGGAGCACAGGGTTTCTTCGTGTCAGTGAGTTTACAGGTTCTAGCAAGGCAAGAGAAAGCTGTGCATGATAACCCCACATGGTCGTCCGTAGAATGGTCAGTAGGACACAATGAGCAGTGCAGTAAACCCTCCTTAAAACTCTTTACAGCTAAACCCCATCTTGTGCGGGGGCAGAAAGCCAGAGAGCCACCCACTGGACCTGTGCAGCTGCATAATGTTCTAAGTCCCGAATGCCTAATCCACCTGCAGTCACGGGTAGCATTGGAGTGGAAAGAGCTACCTGATGGCGTCTGAGCGACCAATTCAGATATATATAGGGCATGTCTGAAGAAGGAAAGAAGGATGAGCAGGGGAAGGTTTGCAAAATAATACTATCATCGGGGAAGCACACACTCTTCACTAGTGCCACGTAGCCCACTACAGAAAGCAGAAGAGAAGACCGAAAAGCAAAATGAGCTCTGGGGGACCGTGACGCTCTGCCAAGATTTCCATCCTGCAAAACAGTGGGAGAATGGTAGATATTAATCACTATGTATCAAAAGGTAACTGGTTCCCAGTTCAATCTGAGGCCTACTTGTATATGAAGGGGAAAACAGTGTCTTATGTTAAAGAAACACTAATTGCATTTTAAAATGTTTATTATATTTTGTTCGTGCAATTTACATCCCAAATAATTTGAAGATTCTATGTGTACTTGACACTTAGGGATAACCCAGATCACTAGTTTGGGTTTTGCTCAATTTCAAAACCACTTAAGACATGGACAAAGCGGGCTCTTGCCTTGCACAACCTTGCAAGGGGTCTGGCCCTGGCTCACTCTCACAAGCACGAACAGTGGACCATTGCACCAGAACAGTTTGCCAAGGTGGTGGGTGCTGCTTGTTCAACCACTTGACAATGCCCCTTCTGTTTCTCTCCTGTCTGCAGAGACAATTCCAGGTACCCAATACCTTCCGATAGTCTTGGTGGATCCATTGTGTCTCATTTTAGGAATTGTTCTGCCTTGTTCTTCTCTGCCTTGTTTATCTTGTTCTTAGCAACATCCTCCTCTTTTATTATCTTTGACTGGTAGTCCAGGCTCCCAGTTCTGAGATAAATGTAGAGTCCCAGACATACACTCTAGTGCTGTGAGACCAGAGACAAGTTGTGGGTACCTCACATCCTGACATGAGGTGTGAGACTGTCGCCACACAATCTGCCATATTAAATTATTTTTAGGTTGAAAGTCCATGGGCGGTTGGGGTGATTCAGATGTTTTTGTTCAATTTGCTTAAACTAGCACAAGATTGATTACCTTAAAGTTTCCCAAACTGTTTGCCAGAGGTTTTAAAATGTACAGAAACATAATCAAAATGTTGTTGTTACTTTCTCTTAAGAAAGATTGGGTAGATTTGAGCTTGAGCTGTTCTTAACACTAAGACTGTGTTAAGAACAGTCTTTAGTGATTCTACATGCGTATCTGTGCACAGTGAGTGGATTTGTGCCTGTATCAAATATGATAGTGACGTGAAGCGTCATGCCATGCCAGTAAATTATGTTTAAACCTAGACAGGTTGTCTATGTAAACATCCTATATTAATGCCATGAGATATAAACCCAAACCATTCGAGTTTACGTGACCTATCAAGTCATGTTGGTGACCACGAACATGAAACTCACACAGGTAGTCAAAGTGAACATGCTTTATCAAAGCCACTGATTCAAGCCCAGACAAATAGTCAGTATTGTAAAACATGCCGTGCACAACCAGTTGCTAGGAAGAGTGTTACAACTCATGCCAGTCATTATGGATTTGCTGGAAGGTGTGTACTAGAAGAAAATGAGTGTGAGTCCGATCTAGATATAGAAAATGAGGTTACCCCGCTATAACAAAACTTAAAGTTGCACGTTGAAAAATTAAAACGCTAATAATGGCCGACTCACCAGGGTATCATCTCACAATGGTGTGTAAAATCCTCTCACCATACCAAACGCCACGTTCTGTGAGTGCTATGAATTTCCCATGATCATGGTAATCAAAGATGGACAAAACAATCTGTTCTTTAAGTACCCACCCTGTTGAATCATGAAATCTCCTTACGTTCTGAATGAAATAAATAAACACGTGTGGGGTTATCACAGATATGTTTGTGAAAAAATCATGCACATGCACACCATGTGGTGGATACTAATCGTGGTGAATTAGATGGTGTGGTGTTAGGCTACGCCTAAATGAAAACAATGTACAAATCAAGTGTTAGAAATGGGATCTATGGCTGGCAGTCAGGTAGCCCCCTGTCCAAGCAAAGACCTTCTCGTCAGGGCAAAGGAGAAGCACACCCGGTTAACCTCCACTCACCCCCTACGTAGCTTGGCACAAGCAGAAAGGCTTAACCCAGAGACAATGTGTAAAGTATTTGTACCAAACACACAGTAATACAGGAAAAACACTACCAAATGACTCAACACCAGGTTAGATAAATAGTCAATATTTATCTGAGCAAAACAATACCAAAATAACAAAAATCAAACATACATAGGCAAAGTTATGAATTTTTAAAAGATTAAACTTCAATATGGCGCTTAGAAACACGAATGCTTCAAATTGGTGATATTACGGTGTCATGACAGAGTTGTTCCCAACAATCGGATGCTAATGTAGGGTGACCACCCGTCCGTAAATTTCACGGACTGCCCGTAATTTCATCCTGCTGTCCATTGTCTGTGATGAAAGTCTTAACGGACAGCATTTGTCCGTAATTTTAGCCTTTCACCTAAACCACAAAATGTAATTGGGACTGATCAGTTTTGCCAGCTGGATTGAAAGGCAGGGAGTCTCCTGTGCTCGGAGGGAGGGAGGGGTAGACAGATAAGAAAAGGCCTTCTTGCCAGGGTGTCTCCTTCACCAAAGAAATGCAAATGTGCTGAACTGGTTAATCTGCAAATGTAAAGGGGCTTGAAAACCTTCATTGACTTTAATCTAAGAAGTCACAATG
The DNA here is from genome assembly GCF_031143425.1 of Pleurodeles waltl. Taxonomy (NCBI): domain Eukaryota; kingdom Metazoa; phylum Chordata; class Amphibia; order Caudata; family Salamandridae; genus Pleurodeles; species Pleurodeles waltl. The sequence goes on along the minus strand of NC_090448.1, from coordinate 778,236,233 downwards.
AAGCTTTCTGATGACAAAGATATTTTCCTTTAGGGAGATAATGTAAAGGTGTTCCAAGGTGAGCTTTAGGGTGTGTGGTTTTATTGAACTGTTATAAAAAAAAAAATAGTACTAGGTGTAAACTGTATATTATTCAAATCTGTATTTGAGAAGGACTTTTTTTTATTTAACCAAAATGTACCTGCACATTTTGTGGCAGCCTATATTGTGATGTGTGCAATGCCTGTTTAAAATAAAGACTTACACATTCACAGTTCTTTCAGAGACCTCCGTACCTCATAGTACTAACAAACATTGGCAAAGCCAATAGCTCTCATCTACACAAGAGTTATTGGCTTTGCTAATGTGTTTGAGCCATGTTATACACCTGAGTGGCTGCTGTTCAGCATGGCTAAAAGTTAGTGGCATAGTGGTTTAAAGTGGAGTAGAGTGGCATAGGTGCAGTGGTGTAGAACACAGTGGTGCATAATAAGGTGCAGTTGGGTACAGTGCAGTTGTTTAAAGTGCATTGGCATAGAGTGCAGTAGTTTAAAGTGCAGTGGTATGGTGTGGCATGGGGCAGAGTCGAATGGCATAGACTGCAGTGGAGGAGAGTGGCATACAATAGAGTGGCAGAGAGTGTAGTAGTGTACGGTGGTGCAGTGGTGTAGAGTGGGGCAGAGTGGAGTAGTGTAGAGTGGTGTAGTGCAGAGTAGAGTATAGTGCTGTAGAGTAGTGTAGAGTGGTGTAGAGTACAGTGGCAGAGAGTGTAATGTTGCTGAGTAGAGTGTCACTGGAGTGGTGTTGAGTGGCGTAGAGTGGTAAAGAGTAGTTGTGCAGAGTACAGTGGTGCAGAGTAAAGGGCAGTGGCGTACAGTGCAGTTGTTTAGAGTGCCTTGGTGTAGAGTGCAGTGACATAGAGTGACATGGGGTAGAGTAGAGTGGCACAGAATGCAGTAGTACAGAGAAGAGTGCTGTAGAGTACAGTGGCAAAGTGCAATGTTGCAGATTCGAGTGTCAGCGCAGTGGTGTAGAGTGGCGTAGAGTGGTACAGAGTAGTGGCATAGAGTACAGTGGTGCAGAGTAAAGGGCAGTTGTTTAGAGTGCGTGGTGCAGTGCAGACAGAGTATAGTGCTGTAAAGCGCAGTGACAGAGGTGAGTTTTGCAGAGTAGGATGGTATAGAGTGCAGTGGAATAGAGTGTATTGTTGCGCAATGCAGTAGTACAGAGTAGAGTGGTGTAGAGTATAGTGGCATCCAGTACAATGTTGCAGAGTGTCAGAGTGCATTGGCGTAAAGTGCATTGAAGTAGAGTGCAGTGGTTAAGAGTGTAGTGGGGCAGAGTGGCATAGAGTGCAGTGGTGTGGAATATATTGTTTCAGAGTAGAGTGCAGTGGCTTAGAGTGGAGAGATGTAGGGTAGAGTGGAGTGGCATAGAATGCAGTGGTGCAAAGTAGATTGTTTCACAGTAGAGTGAAGTGGTGTGGAGGGGAGAGGTGCAGGTGAGAGTTGTATAGAGTGGCATAGAGTATGAGAGCATATGGTAAAGTGATGCAGAGTGCTGTGGCATAGAGTAGATTAGAGTGATATACAGTGTATTGCTGTAGAGTACAAGGGCATAGAGCTGAGTGTTACAGAGTAAAGTGCCCTCGCATACAGTGTATTAACATAGAGTGCAGTGGTGTACAGTGCAGTGTTGCAGAGTGGCATTGAGTGGAGTTGTGCGGACTTGATTGGTGTTGCCTAGACTGGAGTGCTATAGCGTGCAGAGGCGCAGAGCGCAGTGGTGTAGAGAGGAGTAAAGTGCATTGGTATAGAGTAGAGTGGTACAGAGTAGAGAAAAGGGGCGTAGTGGGAAGTACCATAGAGTGCAGTGGCATAGAGTGGAGTGGAGAAGAGTGGAGAGGAGTGCAGTGTGCCACAGTGCAGTGGCATGGAGTGGTGTAGCAAGTGGAGTGATGCAGAGTAGGGTGCAGTGGTGTGGAGTGGTGCAGAGTGGAGTGGAGTATGCAGTGTGTGGTAACACACTGCGATTACAGACAACACATTTTTGATTGAAATGACCATTACATTGCACAGACATACAGTAATTCAAGCAATAGTATACAGTGCACAGATGATGATGTATGGAAATTGCATCACCTAATGCAATGATTTGTTTTAATCATATAAAGGTATTTGTTTCCAGCACAGTTCAGAATTAACAAAAATGTGCTTCATTTGTACTCCTCATTCTGATATATTCTGAAGTTTATTTAAATGTTGTCATGTGGTAGAAAAACCTCTTTCCTAACCCCAGTATCCCTCAAAATTGTTGCATAAATCCTCTCACTTTGAAGTCAGAGAAAGAAAAGTAAACACTAAGTTCCCATGGAAGACAGAACCTGACATTTGATCTTGTCCTTTGAATGCACAGCAAATGTGATGAGATAAGAAAAAAATGTACAGGTCTGTTTACAGAAAGAGAGCACTTTGAAGAATACTGTAAATAAGGTTTGGGTAAGGGAAGGCACGAACTCAAGCTACATAACCTAAAACAAATAAAGCCAACAAATTGAAAGCAACGAAAAGTGAGTTACAAACCACAAAGCCAATGGCAAGCAACGGGCAGAATGCATTCCAAATGAAGCTCTATGAATGTACTTAAAGTGACATCCATGGGATACTTTTTTAGTCCTGTCTGTGTCTTGCAGAGGTTTGGCCACATCAATCACCCAGGTACTAGGACGAGAAGACCTGGAGTGGTCTCAATGTTGCAGGAAAGGTCTGTGCACCCAATCTATCAGTTTGCCACCTGTCCCTATGGTGTAGAGCTTCTGGCACACCTCATGTAGGGTTAGTGCTAGGTGGCAGGCATGAAATAGAGCATTTAATGATTGTTTGAGGTGGATATAAGTAAGTAATTGACCAGGGTGAAGATGGTAGTCTGCCACAAGGGTTTGCAAATTTAGTAGCTTGCCATCCACAAACAAATTCCCCAATTTTAAGACACCTGCTGCATGCCACTGGTGGAATTTCTCTGAGCGCAGCTGTCCTGTGCAAGTGGGAAGGCTTAGCAAAGGTAGAGCAGGAGCACAGGGTTTCTTCGTGTCAGTGAGTTTACAGGTTCTAGCAAGGCAAGAGAAAGCTGTGCATGATAACCCCACATGGTCGTCCGTAGTATGGTCAGTAGGAAACAATGAGCAGTGCAGTAAACCCTCCTTAAAACTCTTTACAGCTAAACCCCATCTTGTGCGGGGGGCAGAAAGCCAGAGTGCCACCCACTGGACCTGTGCAGCTGCATAATGTTCTAAGTCCAGAATGCCTAATCCACCCGCAGTCACTAGTAGCGTTGGAGTGGAAAGAGCTACCTGATGGAGTCTGAGCTCACCAATTCAGATATGGGGCATGTCTGAAGAAGGAAAGAAGGATGAGCAGGGGAAGGTTTGCAAAATAATACTATCATCGGGGTAGCACACACTCTTCACTAGTGCCACGTGGCCCACTACAGAAAGCAGAAGAGAAGACCGAAAAGCAAAATGAGCTCTGGGGGACTGTGATGCTCTGCTAAGATTTCCATCCTGCCAAACAGTGGGAGAATGGTAGATATTAATCACTATGGGGGTCATTACAACATTGGCGGTAAAAGGCGCTTACCGCCGTGCAGAAGACCGCCAATACACTGCTGCGGCACCGGTAGTCCGCCACAGCTATTATGACACACATCCCGGAATCTGCCGAAATACAGACACCCACACAACTCCCCCACACCAAAGGTCAGTGTTAAAGTGGCGAAAACAAAACCTCCACCTCCACGCCAACAGAAACACACCCATGCTATTACGACCCACGAATCCACGCTGCGGTCTTTCAACCGCGGTATTCCATTGGCGGTACACACCGCCACGCTCAAAATACACACACATCTCCAAAACACCGCCACATTGGACAATTCAAAATACACACACCTGATACACATACAAACACCACTCCCACACACCCAACACAATATAAAACACACATACGACCAAAATTCACGGACGAAGGCCAGAGAGACAGCACAGCCAAGACAACACCACCACGCAGAGGCACACAACACCATCACCCACACCACATCCACGCACAAAACACCACACACCACTGCACATCACCACACACATCAACACTCACACTGCCCCACACATCACACACACCACCCCATGGCACGCCAAAGACACCCCCGTTTCTCCGAGGAGGAGCTCAGGGTCATGGTGGAGGAAATCATCCGGGTAGAGCCACAGCTATTTGGCTCACAGGTACAGCACACCTCCATAGCCAGGAAAATGGAGCTATGGCGCAGAATCGTGGACAGGGTCAACGCTGTGGGACAGCACCCAAGAAATAGGGAGGACATCAGGAAGAGGTGGAACGACCTACGGGGGAAGGTGCGTTTAACGGCACTCCCCAGGATGGCACAGAGGGACCAGGATATCACCAATTGCGTGAGGAGACAGAGGGGGCATCCAGCAAGATAGGGAGCCCTCACAGAAGTAGGCAGCAACCGCAGAAGTGCCAGAACAGGCACTATGAAGAGGAGTGAACCGGAGCTCACCCGAAGTCACAAAAGGAGATCCCACGATGCCGGAGGACAACTCAGGAGGTTGTGCACTGCAGGTTAGAGTGTCGGGCACCCAGGCTTGGCTGTGCACAAAGGAAATCCTGAAAGAGTGCACAGGAGCCGGAGCAGCTGCAAATCACGCGGTACCCAGCAATGCAGTCTATCGTGGGGAGGCAAGGACATACCTCCACCAAACTTGGACTGAAGAGTCACTGGACTGTGGGAGTCATTTGGACAGAGTTGCTGAGTTCCAGGGACCACGCTCATCGAGCTGAGAGGGGACTCAGAGGACCGGTGATGCAGTTCTTTTGGTGCCTGCGGTTGCAGGGGGAGGATTCTGTTGTCCCACAGGAGATTTCTTTGGAGCTTCTAGTGCAGAGAGGAGGCAGACTACCCCCACAGCATGCACCACCAGGAAAACAGTCGAGAATGCAGCAGGATCAGCGATACATGGTTGCAGTAGTCGTCTTTGCTACTTTGTTGCGGTTTTGCAGGCGTCTTGAGCAGTCTGCGGTCGATTCCTTGGCAGAAGGTGAAGAGAGAGATGCAGAGGAACTCTGATGAGCTCTTGCATTCGTTATCTAAAGAATTCCCCAAAGCAGAGACCCTAACTAGCCAGAAAAGGAGGTTTGGCTACCTAGGAAGGAGGTTAGGCTAGCAACACAGGTAAGAACCTATCAGAAGGGGTCTCTGATGTCACCTGCTGGCACTGGCCACTCAGAGCAGTCCAGTGTGCCAGCAGCACCTCTGTTTCCAAGATGGCAGAGGTCTGGAGCACACTGGAGGAGCTCTGGGCACCTCCCCTGGGAGGTGCAGGTCAGGGGAGTAGTCACTCCCCTTTCCTTTGTCCAGTTTCGTGCCAGAGCAGGGCTGGGGGATCCCTGAACCGGTGTAGACTGGCTTATGCAGAGATGGGCACCATCTGTGCCCATCAAAGCATTTCCAGAGGCTGGGGGAGGCTACTCCTCCCCAGCCCTGACACCTTTTTCCAAAGGGAGAGGTTGTAACACCCTCTCTCTGAGGAAGTCCTTTGTTCTGCCTTCCTGGGCCAAGCCTGGCTGGACCCCAGGAGGGCAGAAACCTGTCTGAGGGGTTGGCAGCAGCTGCAGTAAAACCCCGGGAAAGGCAGTTTGGCAGTACCCGGGTCTGTGCTAGAGACTCAGGGGATCATGGAATTGTCTCCCCAATGCCAGAATGGCATTGGGGTGACAATTCCATGATCTTAGACATGTTACATGGCCATATTCGGAGTTACCATTGTGACGCTGTACATAGGTAGTGACCTATGTACAGTGCACGCGTGTAATGGTGTCCCCGCACTCACAAAGTCCGGGGAATTTGCCCTGAACGATGTGGGGCACCTTGGCTAGTGCCAGGGTGCCCACACACTAAGTAACTTAGCACCCAACCTTTACCAGGTAAAGGTTAGACATATAGGTGACTTATAAGTTACTTAAGTGCAGTGGTAAATGGCTTTGAAATAACGTGGACGTTATTTCACTCAGGCTGCAGTGGCAGGCCTGTGTAAGAATTGTCAGAGCTCCCTATGGGTGGCAAAAGAAATTCTGCAGCCCATAGGGATCTCCTGGAACTCCCATACCCTGGGTACCTCAGTACCATATACTAGGGAATTATAAGGGTGTTCCAGTATGCCAAAGGTGAATTGGTGAAATTGGTCACTAGCCTGTTAGTGACAATTTGGAAAGCAAAGAGAGAGCATAACCACTGAGGTTCTGGTTAGCAGAGCCTCAGTGAGACAGTTAGTCATCACACAGGGAACACATACAGGGCACACTTATGAGCACTGGGGCCCTGGCTGGCAGGGTCCCAGTGACACATACAACTAAAACAACATATATACAGTGAAATATGGGGGTAACATGCCAGGCAAGATGGTACTTTCCTACACCTATGTATTGAAAGGTAACTGGTTCCCAGTTCAATCTGAGGCCTAATTGTATATGAAGGGGAAAACAGTGTCTTATGTTAAAGAAACACTAATTGCATTTTAAAATGTTTATATTTTGTTCGTGCAATTTACATCCCAAATAATTTGAAGATTCTATGTGTACTTGACACTTAGGGATAACCCAGATCACTAGTTTGGCTTTTGCTCAATTTCAAAACCACTTAAAACATGGACAAAGCGGGCTCTTGCCTTGCACAACCTTGCAAGGGGTCTGGCCCGTGCTCACTCTTCACAAGCACGAACAGTGGACCATTGCACCAGAACAGTTTGCCAAGGTGGTGGGTGCTGCTTTTTCAACCACTTGACAATGCCCCTTCTGTTTCTCTCCTGTCTGCAGAGACAATTCCAGTTACCCAGTACCTTCCGATAGTCTTGGTGGACCCATCATGTCTCATTTTAGGAATTGTTCTACCTTGTTCTTCTCTTCCTTGTTTATCTTGTTCTTAGCAACATCCTCCCATTTCATCCTCCTCTTTTATTATCTTTGACTGGTAGTCCAGACTCCCAGTTCTGAGATAAATGTAGAGTCCCAGACATACACTCTAGTGCTGTGAGACCAGAGACAAGTTGTGGGTACCTCACATCCTGACATGAGGTGTGAGACTGTCGCCACACCATCTGCCATATTAAATTATTTTTAGGTTGAAAGTCCATGGGCGGTTGGGGTGATTCAGATGTTTTGGTTCAATTTGCTTAAACTAGCACAAGATTGATTACCTTAATGTTTCCCAAACTGTTTGCCAGAGGTTTTAAAATGTACAGAAACATAATCAAAATGTTGTTGTTACTTTCTCTTAAGAAAGATTGAGTAGATTTGAGCTTGAGCTGTTCTTAACACTAAGACTGTGTTAAGAACAGTCTAAGTGATTCTACATGCGTATCTGTGCACAGTGAGTGGATTTGTGCTTGTATCAAATATGATAGTGACGTGAAGCGTCATGCCATGCCAGTAAATGATGTTTAAACCTAGACAGGTTGTCTATGTAAACATCCTATATTAATGCCATGAGATATAAACCCAAACCATTCGAGTTTACGTGACCTGTCAAGTCATGTTGGTGACCACGAACATGAAACTCACACAGGTAGTCAAAGTGAACATGCTTTATCAAAGCCACTGATTCAAGCCCAGACAAATAGTCAGTATTGTAAAACATGCCGTGCACAACCAGTTGCTAGGAAGAGTGTTACAACTCATGCCAGTCAATATGGATTTGCTGGACGGTGTGTACTAGAAGAAAACGAGTGTGAGTCCGATCTAGATATAGAAAATGAGGTTACCCCGCTATAACAAAACTTAAAGTTGCACGTTGAAAAGTTAATGATGGCCGACTCACCAGGGTATCATCTCACAATGGTGTGTAAAATCCTCTCACCATACCAAACGCCACGTTCTGTGAGTGCTATGAACTTCCCATGATCATGGTAATCAAAGACGGACAAAACAATCCGTTCTTTAAGTACCCACCCTGTTGAATCATGAAATCTCCTTACGTTCTGAATGAAGTAAATAAACACGTGTGGGGTTATCACAGATATGTTTGTGAAAAAATCATGCACATGCACATCATGTGGTCGATAGTAATCGTGGTGAATTAGATGGTGTGGTGTTAGGCTACGCCTAAATGAAAACAATGTATGAATCAAGTGTTAGAAATGGGATCTATGGCTGGCAGTCAGGTTGCCCCCTGTCCTAGCAAAGACCCTCTTGTCAGGGCAAAGGAGAAGCACACCCGGTTAACCCCCACTCACCCCCTACGTAGCTTGGCACGAGCAGAAAGGCTTAACCCAGAGACAATGTGTAAACTATTTGTACCAACACACACAGTAATACAGGAAGAACACTACCAAATGACTCAACACCAGGTTAGATAAATAGTCAATATTTATCTGAGCAAAACAATACCAAAATAACAAAAATTCAACATACATAGGCAAAGTTATGAATTTTTAAAAGATTAAACTTCAATATAGCGCTTAGAAAAACGGATGCTTCAAATTGGTGATATTACGGTGTCATGACAGAGTTGTTCCCAACAATCGGATGCTAATGTAGGGTGACCACCCGTCCGTAAATTTCACGGACTGCCTGTAATTTCATCCTGCTGTCCGTTGTCCGTGATGAAAGTCTTAACGGACAGCATTTGTCTGTAATTTTAGCCTTTCACCCAAACCACAAAATGTAATTGGGACTGATCAGTTTTGGCAGCTGGATTGAAAGGCAGGGAGTTTCCTGTGCTCGGAGGGAGGGAGGGGTAGACAGATAAGAAAAGGCCTTCCTGCCAGGGTGTCTCCTTCACCAAAGAAATGCAAATGTGCTGAACTGGTAAATCTGCAAATGTAAAGGTGCTTGAAAACCTTCATTGACTTTAAGAAGTCACAGTGAAGCTTTCTGATGACAAAGATATTTTCCTTTAGAGAGATAATGTAAAGGTGTTCCAAGGTGAGCTGTAGGGTGTGTGGTTTTATTGAACTGTTATAAAAAAATGTTAGTACTAGGTGTAAACTGTATATTATTCAAATCTGTATTTGAGAAGGACAATCTTTTTATTTTACCAAAATGAATTGGCGCATTTTGTGGCAACCTATATTGTGATGTGTGCAATGCCTGTTTAAAATATAGACTTACGCTTTCACAGTTCTTTCAGAGACCTCCGTACCTCATAGTACTAACAAACATTGGCAAAGCCAATAGCTCTCATCTACGCAAGAGTTATTGGCTTTGCTAATGTGTTTGAGCCATGTTATACACCAGAGTGGCTGCTGTTCAGCATGGCTAAAAGTTAGTGGCATAGTGGTTTAAAGTGGAGTAGAGTGGCAAAGGAGCAGTGGCGTAGAAGACAGTGGTGCAGAATAAACTTCAGTTGGGTACTGTGCAGTTGCTTATAGTGCATTGACATAGAGTGCAGTGGTTTAGAGTGCAGTGGCATGGAGTGGTGTGGGGCAGAGTCGAGTGGCATAGAGTGCAGCGGAGGAGAGTGGCATATACTAGAGTGGCAGAGAGTGCAGTAGTGTACAGTGGTGCAGTGGTATAGAGTGCAGTAGTGTAGAGTGGTGCAGAGTGGAGTAGTGTATAGTGGTGTAGTGCAGCGTAGAGTATAGTGCTGTAGAGTGCAGTGGTGTGGAGTGATGCAGAGTGCAGTGGCATAGAATGCAGTAGTACAGAGTAGAGTGGTGTAGAGTACAGTGGCAGAGAGTTCAATGTTGCAAAGTAGTGTCACTGGAGTGGTATATAGTGGCATAGAGTGGTACAGAGTAGTAGCACAGAGTACAGTGGTGCAGTGTAAAGGGCAGTGGCGTACAGTGCAGTTGTTCAAAGTACATTGGTGTAGAGTGCAGTGGCATAGAGTGACATGGGGCAGAGTAGAGTGGCACAGAACGCAGTAGTACAGAGTAGAGTTCTGTAGAGCACAGTGGTGATGTACAATGTTGCAGATTCGAGTGTCAGCGCAGTGGTGTAGAGTAGCGTAGAGTGGTACAGAGTAGTGGCATAGAGTACAGTGGTGCAGAGTAAAGGGCAGTTGTTTAGAGTGCGTGGTACAGTGCAGAACAGAGTATAGTGCTGTAAAGCGCAGTGACAGAGTGGAGTTTTGCAGAGTAGGAAGGTATAGAGTGCAGTGGAATAGAGTGTAATGGTGCAGAATGCAGAAATTCAGAGTAGAGTGGTGTAGAGTATAGTGGCATCCAGTGCAATGTTGCTGAGTAGAGTGTCAGAGTGCATTGGCGTAAAGTGCATTGAAGTATAGTGCAGTGGTTTAGAGTGTAGTGGGGCAGAGTGGCATAGAGTGCAGTGGTGTGGAATAGATTGTTTCAGAGTAGAGTGCAGTGGCTTAGAGTGGAGAGATGTAGGGTAGAGTGCAGTGGCATAAAATGCAGTGGCGCAAAATAGATTGTTTCACAGTAGAGTGAAGTGGCGTAGAGTGGAGATGTGCAGGGGAGAGTGGAGTTGTATACAGTGGCATAGAGTATGATAGAATAGAGTAAAGTGGTGCAGAGTGCTGTGGCATAGAGTAGAACAGAGTGACATACAGAGTATTGATGTAGAGTACAAGGGCATAGAGCTGAGTGTTACAGAGTAAAGTGCACTTGCATACAGTGTATTAACATAGAGTGCATTGGTGTACAGTGCAGTGTTGCAGAGTGGCATCGAGTGGAGTTGTTCGGACTTGATTGGTGTTGCCTAGACTGGAGTGCTATAACATGCAGAGGCGCAGAGTGCAGTGGTGTAGAGAGCAGTAAAGTGCATTGGTATAGAGTAGAGTGGTACAGAGTAGAGTAGAGAGGCGTAGTGGGAAATACAATAGAGTGCAGTGGCATAGAGTGGAGTGGAGAAGAGTGGAGAGGAGTGCATTGTGCCACAGTGCAGAGGCATGGAGTGGTGTAAAGTGGAGTGATGCAGAGTAGGGTGCAGTGATGTGGAGTGGTGCAGACTGGAGTGGAGTATGCATGGTGAGGTAACACACTCCCATTATAGACAACACATTTTTGATTGAAATGACCATTACATTGCACAGACATACAGTATTTCAGCAATAGTATACAGTGCACAGATGATGATGTATGGAAATTGCATCACCTAATGCAATGATTTGTTTTAATCATATAAAGGTATTTGTTTCCAGCACAGTTCAGAATTAACAAAAATGCGCTTCATTTGTACTCCTAATTCAGATATAGTCTGAAGATAATTTAAATTTTGTCATGTGATAGAAAAACTTATTTCCTAACCCCAGTATCCACCAAAATTGTTGCATAAATCCTCTCACTTTGAAGTCAGAGAAAGAAAAGTAAACACTAAGGGGGTCATTCTGACGGGCGGCGGAGGCCGCCCGCCAGAGTTCCCCCCTCCGAAATACCGCTCCGCGGTCGAAAGACCGCGGAGGGTATTCTAAGTTTTTCCCTGGGCTGGCGGGCGGTCGCCAAAAGACCGCCCGCCAGCCCAGGGAAAAACTCCCTTCCCACGAGGATGCCGGCTCGTAATCGAGCCGGCGGAGTGGGAAGGTGCGACGGGTGCTGTTGCACCCGTCGCGTATTTCACTGTCTGCCAAGCAGACAGTGAAATACTTGTAGGCTTAACCCAGAGACAATGTGTAAAGTATTTGTACCAACACACACAGTAATACAGGAAAAACACTACCAAATGACTCAACACCAGGTTAGAAAAATAGTCAATATTTATCTGAGCAAAACAAGACCAAAAGAACAAAAATCCAACATACATAGGAAAAGTTATGAATTTGTAAAAGATTAAACTTCAACATAGCGCTTAGAAACACGATTGCTTCAAATTGGTGATATTAAGGTGTCGTGACAGAGTTGTTCCCAACAGTCGGATGCTAATGTAGGGTGACCACCCGTCCGTAAACTGCCCGTAATTTAATCCTGCTGTCCGTAGTCCGTGATGAGAGACTTAATGGACAGCATTTGTCCGTAATTTTAGCCTTTCACCTAAACCACAAAATGTAATTGGGACTGATCAGTTTTGCCAGCTGGATTGAAAGGCAGGGAGTCTCCTGTGCTCGGTTGGAGGGAGGGAGGGGCAGACAGATAAGAAAAGGCCTTCTTGCCAGGGTGTCTCCTTCCCTAAAGAAATGCAAATGTGCGCAACTGGTAAATCTGCAAATTTAAAGGGGCTTGGAAGCCTGCATTGACTTAAATCTAAGAAGTCACAGTGAAGCTTTCTGATGACAAAGATATTTTCCTTTAGAGAGATAATGTAACGGTGTTCCAAGGTGAGCTGTAGGGTGTGTGATTTTATTGAACTGTTATAAAAAAATGGTAGAACTAGGTGTAAACTGTATATTATTCAAATCTGTATTTGAGAAGGACTTTTTTTTATTTAACCAAAATGAATTGCCGCATTTTGTGGCAGCCTATATTGTGATGTGTGCAATTCCTGTTTAAAATAAGGGCTTACACATTCACAGTTCTTTCAGAGACCTCCGTACCTCATAGTACTGACAAACATTGGCAAAGCCAATAGCTCTCATCTACGCAAGAGTTATTAGCTTTGCTAATGTGTTTGAGCCATGTTATACACCAGAGTGGCTGCTGTTCAGCATGGCTAAAAGTTAGTGGCATAGAGGTTTAAAGTGGAGTAGAGTGGCATAGGAGCAGTGGCGTAGAAGACAGTGGTGCAGAATAAAGTGCAGTTGGGTACAGTGCAGTTGTTTAGAGTGCATTGGCAGAGAGTGAAGTGGTTTAGAGTGCAGTGGCATGGAGTGGCGTGGGGCAGAGTCAAGTGGCATAGAGTGCAGCTGAGGAGAGTGGCATACACTAGAGTGGCAGAGAGTGCAGTAGTGTAGAGTGGTGGAGTGGTATAGAGTGCAGTGGTGTAGAGTGGTGCAGAGTGGAGTAGTGGATAGTGGTGTAATGCAGAGTAGAGTATAGTGATGTAGAGTGCAGTGGTGTGGAGTGATGCAGAGTGCAATGGCATAGAGTGCAGTGGCATAGAATAGAGTAGTACAGACTAGAGTGGTGTAGAGTACAGTGGCTGAGAGTGCAAGGCTGCAGAGTAAAGGTGTCACTGGAGTGGTGTAGAGTGGCGTAGAGTGGTACAGAGTAGTGGCGCAGAGTACGGTGGTGCAGAGTAAAGGGCAGTTGCGTACAGTGCAGTTGTTTAGAGTGCATTGGTGTAGAATGCAGTGGCATAGAGTGACATGGGGCAGAGTAGAGTGGCACAGAATGCAGTAGTGCAGAGTAGAGTGCTGTAGAGTACAGTGATGAAGTGCAATCTTGCAGATTCAAGTGTCAGCGCAGTTGTGTAGAGTGGCGTAAAGTGGTACAGAGTAGTGGCATAGAGTACAGTGGTGCAGAGTAAACGGCAGTTGTTTAGAGTGCGTGGTGCCGTGCAGAGCAGAGTATAGTGCTGTAAAGCGCAGTGACAGAGTGGAGTTATGCAGAGTAGGATGGTATAGAGTGCAGTGGAATAGAGTGTATTGGTGCAGAATGCAGTAGTACAGGGTAGAGGGGTGTAGAGTATAGTGGCATACAGTGCAATGTTGCAGAATAGAGTGTCAGAGTGCATTGGCGTAAAGTGCATTGAAGTAGAGTGCAGTGGTTTAGAGTGTAGTGGGCAGAGTGGCATAGAGTGCAGTGGTGTGGAATAGATTGTTTCAGATTAGAGGGCAGTGGCTTAGAGTGGAGAGGTGTAAGGTAGTGTGCAGACGCATAGAATGCAGTGGCGCAAAGTAGATTGTTTCACAGTAGAGTGAAGTGGCGTAGAGTGGAGAGGTGCAGGGGAAAGTGGAATTGTATAGATTGGCATAGTGTATGATAGCATAGAGTAAAGTGGTGCAGAGTGCCGTGGCATAGAGTAGATTAGAGTGACGTACAGTGTATTGATGTAGAGTACAAGGGCATAGAGCTGAGTGCTACAGAGTAAAGTGCACTAGCATATAGTGTATTAACATAAGTGCAGTGTTGCAAAGTGGCATCGAGTGGAGTTGTGCGAACTTGATTGGTGTTGCCTAGACTGGAGTGCTATAGCTTGCAGAGGCGCAGAGTGCAGTGGTGTAGAGAGGAGTAAAGTGCATTGGTACAGAGTAAAGTAGAGAGGCGTAGTGGAAAGTACCATAGAGTGCAGTGGCATAGAGTGGAGTGAAGAAGAGAGGAGAGGAGTACAGTGTGCCACAGTGCAGTGGCTTGGAGTGGTGTAAAGTAGAGTGATGCAGAGTAGGGTGCAGTGGTGTGGAGTGGTGTAGAGTGGAGTATGCATGGTGTGGTAACACACTGCCATTACAGACAACACATTTTTGATTGAAATGACCATTACACTGCACAGACATACAGTATTTCAAACAATACTATGCAGTGCACAGATGATGATGTATGGAAATTGCATCACCTAATGCAATGATTTGTTTTAAGCATATAAAGGTATTTGGATACAGCACAGTTCAGGATTAACAAATATG